>NW_008796039.1:103970-110900 GCF_000699145.1 Aptenodytes forsteri | reverse complement strand
AACGTGGTGTCCACTAGAACCCCTAGGTCCATTTCTGCAAAGCTGCTCTCCAGCTGGGTGGCCCCCAGCATGCATTGGTTGTTCCTCCTGTGGTGCAGGACTTTGAACTTCCCCTAGTTGAACTTCATGAGGTTGAACTTCAAACATTCTTTCTCTATATGTGAATATGTAGATTTAAATAGCAGAGAAAACAAACACTTTCAAATGCTGCCTAAAGAACAATGTCAAGAGGTGAAAAATTAACTGAGAAAGATTTATCACTATACTTCAGGACACCAGCAGGGCTGGTAGCATGAGTACTCAATGTTAATAAAATGAATAGTAGGCAAAGTCAGTCTAGACTAGAGTATCAATCCTTATAGAGAAGCACAGTTCTGTGCTTAGAGAACGCTAAAATTGAAAGACAGTTACAGAAGTCAAAGACAGATATAGAAGATTACAACTAGAGGATCAGTATAGATCTCTTTGGTTGCCATTACTAGTAAAAATGACACCAGTAGACAGATGTGTGGTTAAACAGCAGGGCAATATTTAGTTTAATAAACCTAAGTAATAACCATAACCATGAATAAACTGAGGACCAGAGAGTATTTAGTGTCTCACCAAAATTCTAATGACTTGAGGGCAGCAAAAACCTTGTTGACTTTGAGCAAACTGACCTCCTAAATACATTTTTTGACCTCACACTTACAAATTAACCAAGTACTCTAAGCCATTTTATTGGGTTTATGTGACAAGATTTTTGTAGTGGGGGGCTGCAGGGGTGGCCTCTGTGAGAAGAGGCCAGGGGCTGTCCCCATGTCAGACAGAACCTGTTCCAGCCGGCTTGAAAAAGGACCCACCACTGGCCAAAGCTGATCCAATCAGTGACGCTGGTGATGGCTCTGTGAGATTATATTTAAGAAATGGTAAAAAACACTGTGCAGAAGTTGTGAGAGAGAGGAGTGAGAAAAACATGAGAAACAACCCTACAGACATGAAGGTCAGAGAAGAAGAAAGGTGGGGAGGTGTCCAGGTGCCAGAGCAGAGATTCCCCTGCAACCTGTGGAGAAGACCATGGTGAAGCAGGTTGTCCCCCTGCAGCCTGTGGAGGACCATGGAGGAGCAGATATACACACTGTAGTCAGTGGAGGACCCCATGCCACAGCTGGTGGATGTGCCCTGACGGAAGCTGCAGCTCGTGGAAAGCCCAGGCAGGAGCAGGCTCCTGGCAGGAGCTGCGGCCCGTGGGGTACCCGCACTGGAGCAGTCTGTTCCTGAAGGACTGTAGGCTGTGGAAAGGACCGGTGCTGGAGCAGTTCGTGAAGAACCGCAGCCCATGGGAAGGACCCATGTTAGAGAAGCTGATGTCCAATCTAAACATATACACAGTTTCTAAAGCAAAAAAATCTTATATTCTGTACCAAGTTCAAAGTAAAAACACAAAGATATTTTCTTATCTACAGATATTCAATCAATTGAAGAAAGAGATCTCAGCTCATATTCCACTGGCAGTGTCACTTACCAAGTAATTCCAAAGGATGAATATGTGGAGCCAAAAGGAAAAGGAACTTAAACTTAACTAAATTAAAAGAAAATTTCCCACAGACTTCAACAGAACTTAATCATTCCCCTTACTTTACATTATGACTAGCAAATCTACTTCAAGAATCACTAAAAAGAATAAAGAACTCTGCTCCTCCTGTGAAATATTAAAAGAGCTTTTTTCAAATGTTCAATGATTTATGAGGGAATTGATGGTATCTGGCCTCCTACAGAAAGTACTTCTTTAAGAAAATTTCCCACAGACTTCAACAGAACTTAATCATTCCCCTTACTTTACATTATGACTAGCAAATCTACTTCAAGAATCACTAAAAAGAATAAAGAACTCTGCTCCTCCTGTGAAATATTAAAAGAGCTTTTTTCAAATGTTCAATGATTTATGAGGGAATTGATGGTATCTGGCCTCCTACAGAAAGTACTTCTTTGGAAAACAAACAAAAAAAACCCAATTCCACCACTACTGCTTATGTTGAGACTACTAAAAATATCATCCTTAAAAAGAAACCAACCAGACTATGTATCCTGTTTGTGAACCTGCATTCTATAATATGGATTTAGAAGGGAACATGTTGTAGCTATGGTGACAGAAACACAAACGAATTTTAACTCAGAAATGACATTACAACAAACAGTCTCCCAGAGTAATTTTTATTTACAGAAAGCAGGACTGATGTCTTGAAAATGATCGCCCAATAGAAGTTGCACACTACATAAGTGTAACAACACTTACTCTTAGTGAAATATGTCATGTGACTGGCATTGCCCAAAAGAATTTGGTTTCCTGTTTTTCTTATTCAGTCATAATAATTTCATACAATCTTCTGAAACACTTGAAAAGGAGTTTAAGCCATCTAAAATAGAAGATATTACTTAACATACAGAGTTTTTCACACTGGGCTGAGTCATGTTTTCTGTTCATTAAGAAAAATAACAATTTATAAAGAAATAAGACTTTCCAGTGTCTGTAAGCTAATTAAAAAATATTGTCACCTTTTAAAATATTTGATATATTAATGTAGTAAGCTTAAAGATAGCATACCAAAACCAGACTTTTTGAAGATTTATTAATTTGTCCTTTTTCCACTCCCAGACATGGAGAGAGGAGTGTAATGAGGGGGTTAAAAAAAAAAGCCAACAGATCCACAGTTATATGCTCCAAACATCGCAACCGTGGAAGCCCATTGATGAGAAATTAACTTGCACATTCTCAGTTGTAGAGAGACTTTTCAAGTACTTCTGGCGCTCAAAAGCCAGCCCTACTGTTCTGATTCCAAACTACTTTCATATGACTTCTGGGGCTGTCATCAGGTCTGTAAAGTTTAATTTTATCAACGAATGTGGTTTAACAGATCTTGTGCATGTTCAAAATATTTCTTGTTTTCCATCTTCCTTTCTAATAAGAATATGAAATTTTCCTCCAATAGAAATATGTGACAATAGTGAATCCCTGTTCCTATTTAACACTGCACTCCTTAAGAAAGTTAAACATCTGTTTGGTTTTATACACTTTACCGAAGTTTTAATTCAGTTCATCTGGTCTCAGACAAGAGATGGATTTTTAAAAAAACCTTAAGAGCTTTCTAAAAGAAGATTTCTGGGGTTCAGTTTGCACAGAGCAGCAATAGAATGAAGTTCTTTCTACAGTGGCACATAGTTAAAGATCAGTTAAATGATTCAGTAATTTACCAATACGTTATAGAATAGCTATACATACAACAACTCAGAATATTTTTACTATGTAAAATTCAAACTAATAAAAAGAAATGTTAACTACACTGCAATAAATATGTTAGCTCAGAGGCACTCACAAAATAAGTCACTAAATGATGTATTTTAAAGACAAATACATGGCCGTAAGTCATGCAAAAGATAGTACTGAATTGAGATATATGTACATTATTAAACATAATTCTGGCATTCACAGTAGCCCATTAGACTTAGATACTTTTTTTCTGGATTGAAGTTCCCTGCTAAGAGTTAGAAAATGTAACTTTTGTGCTTTATTTTTATTATCTGTCTTCAACACTTCCATAGTCTGTCAGCTAGTGATGTGCATTGCATTGTGCTGTTTGCATTAAGAATATCTATAGTAGTTAATAATTAATGAGTTCAGGCACAGGAATTTTCTGCAGTTTTCACCTTAGGCCCAGACTCTCCAATTTTCTGCCAAATTTCAGGAAGTTCACTAAAAAAAAAAAAGATCAATTTATTATCTGTCTTCAACACTTCCATAGTCTGTCAGCTAGTGATGTGCATTGCATTGTGCTGTTTGCATTAAGAATATCTATAGTAGTTAATAATTAATGAGTTCAGGCACAGGAATTTTCTGCAGTTTTCACCTTAGGCCCAGACTCTCCAATTTTCTGCCAAATTTCAGGAAGTTCACTAAAAAAAAAAAAGATCAATGTGCTCTCAGATGCTGAATATGGTAATTCTTATTTAGGCAGATACATAGAATAGAATGTTCAACAATGGCCTACAAAATCCAGCTTTTACTTATTGGAGTTATGATTTACGTACACCTGACAATGCACTATACAAACACTGGGTCCATGCATAATTCTTCAGAGAATTCTTAAACTGACATATAGTTTGCAAAATACATTTCTGTCTATACATATTTTAATTTTCAGATCAAAGGAAAGGGAGAAAATTTTTTTATGCTGCCTTTATTGCCATGCCAAAACCCTGGTCTCCAAGGCCTTGTACAAAGCTGAACTAGTCAATTTGTAATTAAATCTTATAGGATACAGCAGCGATACTCGTTACAGAAAAGGCATTTTATGGTCAGCAATCTTATTTGCAACTAACAGGATGATACAAAAGCCACAGTTCACAGAAGCGTTATGTCTGTTATTTTATGCTGGAATAATGCTGCACAAACCAATTAGCCAGTATAAGTGTCACAGTGTATTTAAAGAAAAAACTGGATCTGGCAAAATGTCTCTGCCTTTCTCATATTTATAATGTCCTGTCTATTACCGGAACAGTAGTTTTACATTTGAAGGGTCAGTCTTGTGGGGTGCTAAGAAATAAATCCCATAAAGCACTTGGCCTATATATAATTAATATAGGATGGTATAACTCCCATTCCATAAATAAGTTTGTTCGTACAGTTGCAAACAATGGCCACAGTTCCAGAAAAGCCAAAACTGAATAAAAACTATTAAAATTAAAGAAAAAAAATATCATTGCAGCATCCATTAAGGTGAATGGGATGAGAGACTGCTATGTTTCTGACAGACCACTGAATTAAGTCAGCAATGCACTGACCATAGCATGGAGGTTTTTCACGTCCATGAGTGTTGGTGAGCATGGCCTTTTTCTAAAAAAAAAAAAAAAAAAAAAAAAAAAATGTCTATACATATTCTGATTTTCAGATCAAAGGAAAGGGAGAAAATTTTTTTAAGCTGCCTTTATTGCCATGCCAAAACCCTGGTCTCCAAGGCCTTGTACAAAGCTGAACTAGTCAATTTGTAATTAAATCTTATAGGATACAGCAGCGATACTCGTTACAGAAAAGGCATTTTATGGTCAGCAATCTTATTTGCAACTAACAGGATGATACAAAAGCCACAGTTCACAGAAGCGTTATGTCTGTTATTTTATGCTGGAATAATGCTGCACAAACCAATTAGCCAGTATAAGTGTCACAGTGTATTTAAAGAAAAAACTGGATCTGGCAAAATGTCTCTGCCTTTCTCATATTTATAATGTCCTGTCTATTACCGGAACAGTAGTTTTACATTTGAAGGGTCAGTCTTGTGGGGTGCTAAGAAATAAATCCCATAAAGCACTTGGCCTATATATAATTAATATAGGATGGTATAACTCCCATTCCATAAATAAGTTTGTTCGTACAGTTGCAAACAATGGCCACAGTTCCAGAAAAGCCAAAACTGAATAAAAACTATTAAAATTAAAGAAAAAAAATATCATTGCAGCATCCATTAAGGTGAATGGGATGAGAGACTGCTATGTTTCTGACAGACCACTGAATTAAGTCAGCAATGCACTGACCATAGCATGGAGGTTTTTCACGTCCATGAGTGTTGGTGAGCATGGCCTTTTTCTTTTGTCTCTTTGTTTGAAACAAAACTGATTCAGGAATATCACAGAATAAGGAGGGGAAATGAGAGAGGAAGAAGATTGAAGGACTGATGAAAGATTTGAAGGGGGATAAATTTACTACCTTAAATTAAAAACAAAGTTCTAATTTCCAGAAAACCTCTTTCATCAGATTCTTGTAGATTTCCAGGTAACTGAGATCTATATAAAGTTTTACAGAGGAGTGGTGAATGTTTGTAAAGCAGATTTAGTATTTCAGTCAGTGAATAAAGATGCCACTGGATTCTCAGAAAGCCACAGATTCTTGCAAGAAATTACAATATTGTCATATTTTTTACAATATCGAGTGGATTTCACAAGATTATAAAACTAAAAAACCAAAATTGTAGGAAACATTTATATGGCAAATCTTTATCCTGTGACTACATGACTTTTCTAGGAAGACGCAAAGATCTTCATACTGTTGCATCCCCGTAAGTAACCTCAGTATGTGGAAGTATGAATGGAAAAAAATGTTTCATCACAGATCCTGACTACTAGTTCCTCTCTTTCTAGTCAGTGTGGAGGACAGTAACAGTCTAAATCTGTAAATAAACCTCATTTGGATATTCAGATTGCGCCTCATTTCTCTTATCATGACAAGGGATTTACTTTAGGCTTCTATCAAAATATATATGGGTTTGTCACCAGATGCCAACAAAACAAGAGCACTTCAGTAATGAAAAAATTAAAGCAGTTTTTAAACATGGAATTATGAACGAGCAATTCTACTTCATTCAGCAGGAGGTTTATAGCTTCATCTCTTTCTTTCCTTTAAAGAAAAATGAAAATATCAGGCTTAAAGAAATAAACAAAATGGAAATATTGCTGTGGAATTACCAGACAGCCCATCTTCTTTCTGATAGCTTACGGACCACAAGAAGAAGATGGAAATCAATCAGAAAAACATGAATTTCTACAGCTAGAACTCAAAACTGTAATTTCCTAGACTACAGATCCTCATAGAAGCTATGCTAAAGCACATGGAGGACAGGGAGGTGATTCAAGACAGCCAGCATGGCTTCACCAAGGGCAAGTCCTGCCTGACCAAGCTAGTGGCCTTCTATGATGGAGCGACTACATCAGTGGACATGGGAAGAGCTACAGATGCCATCTATCTGGACCTCTGTAAGGCCTTTGACACGGTCCCCCACAACATCCTTCTGTCTAAACTTGAGAGGTATGGATTTGATGGGTGGAGTGTCCGGTGGGTGAGGAATTGGTTAGATGGCCACATCCAGAGGGTAGTGGTCAACGGCTCAACGTCCAGATGGAGAT
>NW_008796039.1:65885-103413 GCF_000699145.1 Aptenodytes forsteri | reverse complement strand
GGGGAGACCTTATTGCAGCCTGTCAGCACTTAAAGGGGGCTTATAAAAAAGATGGCGGCAAACTTTTTAGCAGGGCCTGTTGTGAGAGGACAAGGGGTAATGGTTTTAAACTAAGGGGGGTTTAGATTTAGACTAGATATAAGGAAGAAATGTTTTATGCTGAGGGTGGTGAAACACTGGCACAGGTTGCCCAGAGAGATGGTGGGTGCCCCATTCCTGGAAACATGTAAGGTGAGGTTGGACGGGGCTCTGAGCAACCTGATCTAGTTGAAGATGTCCCTGCTCATTGCAGGGGGGTTGGACTTTTAAGATGACCTTTAAAGATCCCTTCCAACCCAAACTATTCTATGATTCTATGATTCTACTACTGATGTTCTAAAGAGCTAAGAAAATCACGTATGTTTTTTTCCTTAAGTAGTAATATAGTTACAACAGATTAACTTTCTTTGTCTTGTGCTTAGTTTTCTTTTGCTTTCCATGCATTACCTAGAAATGAACACAGCTGGGATAAGAAAATTTAACTAAGAATACAAAAAACATTGAATGAATGACACAAGCATTGAAAGAACATCTATGTTATTTAGGTGACGCTTCCCAGATTAAAAATGTACATACAAATGTTAACCAAAAATATTTCCATCTAAAGAGGAAAAATATTGTATGAATTACTGGGTACAGATTTGTTAGTATTGGCTAAGTTTAATACCTTTAGCATTACATGCCCAAAAGTCAAGTCACACAGAGTATTTTATGTTTCTAAAGGAGGAAAAATGTTGGGTTTTCATATGATGCCATTTCCTGTTCAGTATTTGAAACTCATGGTTGGCTTGCAGTAGTGTTTAACTAGACATAAGTTTTCATTTTATGTTCTTGAAAAAGAAGAATTATGAATTTTAAGAATTTAAGAATAATTTTAAGAATTATGTCTCTATAAATGCATTTAAATATATGTACTCTATTTGTCCCCACTGCTTATTAGATATACATACAAGGTTGAAGTTCATTGTTTAATTTACAGATTAGAAGGTGTGGAGGATTTTTCATTTAAATACTGTGAATTCTACATGATTGATCTAATAAGCTGTCTTTCATAAAGCCTTAGTAAGTACTAATATCATAAAAATATCATTTAGCAGTGGAACTGGTGGGGAAGGAGAGACAAAAATAATTCTTAATCCATGCAGTGTAAAGTTTTCCATTTGGTCTACAATAAACTGTTCTTGTAAAGTGGAAAGAAACTAATTGCATTTGGTTTATGCTTCATCACAATATAGGACATTCACTTCTCAACTGAAAATAATGAACTGATTTCTGGACATATTTTGCAGCTATAAAGATTGTGAATAAAAAATTTTAATATACCAGAAATATTGTTTTTAAGTTATAGTTTACATGTCCTTTATTGCATTAATTTAATATCACAAGTTGGGAAATGGCAGCAAAATGTACCAAAACACCTTTCTAATAATATCCACACTAGGAGAAAGAAATTACAACAAAAATATAGTTTGAGTTAATGTGCCCTTTATCTATTGCAAGCATGCTAATAGACTTTTAGAAAAAATGCGTTATTTAAAAATTGCAGGATGATTTACTTTCAGGATCAGGAATTCAGGAAGATTTTAAGACAGTCTTAGGCTTGAAAAAACCTCCACAAAAATAAGCCTGAGATTTATCACTGTTGTCCAACAGCACTCTCCCCTGACCCAAAAGAGGATCTAGTGACAAAACAAGAAATTTAATCTATCTTTAATATATAGTAATTACAACAAAAAGCTCTACTAACAGATTGAAAGACACTCATTATTAATCTTGACACAACAATCAGCAGCCATTCATTTGGCTTTATAGAAGCTACACATAAAGATAGTTATCTACATTATATTAAATAATAATCAGCTTTTCCAGGAAAAAAAAAAAAAAAATCTAGTGTAAAATCTCTAATTAGATGGAGATTTCACCTGCCAGGATCTTGAAAAAAACAGCCTGTAGGAATCAAGCATGTTCCATCCAGTATCATGGTTCTGATGACCCCTGAATGTGACCTGCTCCCAGTGGAAAGCAATTTAGTGCTCTACTGCACATAGAACAGTATATATGCATACAAAAAACCCAGATAAATTACTGACAGGTACATCTGAATAGGACTGCTTCTTAGCCACTTATCTGTAGCCAGGCAAGCTTGTTTCACCTCAGTTTAAAAGATAAAGACACATGGCAGGCTGCCTCTGCAAGTTCTCATTAGGCAAACAGCCTCCATTGTCCATTAGTGGAAAAGTCTCCCTATTATTTAAGGAAATGTGACAGCAATGGAGGTGAAGTGAAAACTATCTGATGGCAGGAAATTCATCAGTGCATTACAAAGCTTTTTACCTTCTACAACTTTCACCAGTCTCTTTCTCTTTCCATTTTTTTATCTGACAGCTCAAATGCCCCAGGGTTATAGCCATGGCAAAGGTCAAGAACATAACAGCAGGGCTATAAAATGAGGTTGTTTCAGGAGGAGAAGCTGCCAAACACAAAGAAGTTTATTGAGCACTAGACAATGACATGAGAGCCCACATCTCAACAAATTTATCTTAGTAGCTGCCACTGCTTTTGAAAAAACATTAAGAACCTTAAAAATGATTTAGAACTTTTACATACTCTCTGAAACCCAATAAAACTAAGAAATATTAAAATATCTGTTATAATATAAATATTACAAAGTTTCATTTATGTTGGGAAATGTAGAAAACATGCATGACTAATAAGTAGCCTGTCTTTTAAAAAACAACCATGTCAATCACAAACTATTAATTTAAAATATTCATAAACTAATATAAGGCTTATATCAGGCTCGCTTAGTGCATATACGAATGTGTTTTACTAAAAACTAAATCACTTCAGTATGATACTCAGTCAAAAATAAACAGAAAATGCACTGTCGTCTTGCTTCCTTTAATAAAGGCAAGGTTTGCAATGCTACAAATGTCAAGATGAAAGCCAAGAGTTTTGCTTATATTAATTTAATCCTGAAAATTTATGGCTTCAATTTTTCACCATCAGTGGTAGCAATAAGGTGAAGTTGAATTACCTTTCACAATGTCCAGTAGTGCTCTTATCAGGTCAAAGAACAGGTTGGGTGTCCAATTAGAAAATCCACAATGCAAATTCCTGCTAAAACAAAGAAGACAAAGACAGGATCTTAGCTTCCTATTCTGTCAAAATGTTAATCTTTACATGTATACATATTCAGTATGTGCAAGGAATAAAATAATTTAAAAAGTGTGAGATAGCTTCCGCATATGCGTCCATTCAGATATGATTTTGACAATAGACAAAAGACTGTCTATTGCCAACATCTGGCTATTATTATGTTGCACACATCATATAAAAACATATTCTAAAGCAAGTCACCCATTAAACATTGTTTGGCTCAAACACCAATGGTTTTAGATAGATATATAGCTGTATCAACATTTTGCATTCCCCAGATTGTATATTAACATACATGATTCAAGTGAGAACAGTTGTGGTGGATTGACCTTGTTGGGATAAATAGCTTTTATTTTTAAACTGTTAGAGCATGACTAATTTTTCCATGTAGTCCCCACCCATACAGATACCAACGCAATATGTTGCTGGATGAGATAAATAACGTCATGTTAGGACACCTGGGATTATTTTTTCTGATTTTCATTTTTACATTTCATACCTGTATTCAAGACTGAGTTAGATCTTTGAAGTGGGAAGCTTGGATGAAAAATGGTCTGTATTCTGTTTTGAACATACATCTGTGTTGTTCTGTATTGTTATAACTGGTAGTTAAGGACAGTGTCTAAGGAAGTATATGCCACCATTCTATCTTTATCTATTAGACATTAAGAACATAATAATAATAGCAAACAATGCATAATTATTTCTTTTTAAATTTAAAATATTGTCTTAAACTATTTCAGGCAAAATAGCTAATTTTGCAGAGAGAAACTGAATTCATTTATCTCAAAATTAATTAGCATGCATTGATTTCTACCGTATTATCTGCCAAACTGTTTATAATTTGTTACCTTAATTTTATATGTATATGCTTCAACTTCTACACAATCTAAATGGAACTTTTGGAAAAGCTAAAAAGGATAAGAAATAATTTAGCCAGAGGGACCATTACTGTTAGTGATTGCTGAAATAATGCTTATCAACAAATGAAGCCTTAGACTCCTTAGACTCTACAATCACTGATAGAACTATGCAGATTGATTAGGCCTATCTACTTGTAAAACTCCTTTTTGCAAATCTACATTGCTTTCGGTGCCTTTATCTCATCTCCAACATCTTAAGAGAAATTTTTTTTTCTTCTTTTATTTTTATGTGGAACTGATCCTTTTTAAGAAATATACTTGACTGAATTTTGTAATATATGTTTAAAGGTTCTTAGAAATGTGTTTCAGACATTTCAATATTCTAAAACTAAAACATTCATCATGAAACTTACCCGAGTTTCATGAATGTATTTTGACAGTGCACATTTTATGTTGAGTAGACTGAAATGTGTTTAAAGAAAGGTAGATTATAAATGTATATATTTGTTTGTGTTTGTACATATACATGTATATACAGATATTTATATATCCCTTAAAAAGATTATACTTCTCCAAATTTGCCACACAACACACCTTCTCCCATTATAAAGGCAAGATCCATTGTATTATGCTAAGAAATATTTTGGGAGCATTCCACACTAATAAAAGTAGGAAATTTTCTTGCAGAAGTTATTTATTATATACGTATCTGTATCTAAGTCTAGCTTTACCTCTATTTTTCTATCTGTCTATATATTTATATTTGTAAATAAATATGAAGGTATGTATATAATTAATTTCAACAGGATGCAGAAGAAGAGAGGGAGTACTATCCCGCTTTTTTTCCTGTCACCATTAACATGGCTCTGTATGGCATACTGCTTCCTCATCTGTAGTATTTGCACACTTACCCCAGTCATTGCAAGTACTATTACATGCTTTGGAGATGTCTGATGCTAATCTCATTGGGACGCACTACTTGCTAATATAGATTACATTAATATGCCTTAATTGCTCTTTAATGTGACCAATGGAGAATAAATAACATGCAATATCACTGCCAGAGAACTTTACTTACAAAGATTTGAACATTTCCCCTTAAATCTTGGGTCACCAGAAGATAAGAAAACAGGCGACAAGACACCTTTTTCAAAGTCAGTCAGCAAAATGGGAACAATACCAAGCAAAAAACTGAGAAGCAAGCAAGATTTGTACTTGGAAAGAGAACGTGATGAAAAAGAACAGGCGGCAGCGAGGAGAGCTGCCATGGGACCTGGTCCCACCATTATGCTCAATGGAGGTGTGGAGGAAAAAGAAGCAAATGATCTATACAAAGAAAGCAGTGAGGCTGAAGTACTGAACAGTCTTCAGAAGAAAAAGGGAATACAGTAAAGAGCACTAGCAGAATAAGTAAAAATATTTACAGGAATGAAAACAATTTTAAAGAAAGTAAGTCTTTATAAGTGATATCTAAAGTGGTACAGGATGAAGAAAAAAGTGTTGTATAATCATCTAAGGTTGCTGTGAGAACTACGGGTAGAGTAACCAGATCTAACCAGAGATAAATATAAAAGACATAACATATTAAATATAAAGGATTCATATCTCTAGAATAATTAGAAAAAATTGTATTAATCAAAATCAAGGAAGGAGAGAAGTTCCATTTTGTGTCAAAGAAGATTTCACACACAAAATTTATTAAACACTTAACAGCAAGTTGATAAATGGTAAAAATACTGAAAAAAACAGAATGTATAAAATATACAAAAAAATAATCTACTCATATTGCCCATATGAACCCAGATAGAAAATTAGTTAAAGCATTTTAAATGTGCTTAAAAATATTTTAATCATAGCCTTTTTTTTTCCATTTGCAGATAACTTGACACTTTTCACATTTAGTACTATTATTTAGCTCATTTGTGGCTCAATGTAGATCAATTAATGTCCTTGAATAGGTGATGCACAGCTTTAGCTAATACTCCATGACAAACATTTTCCTAGGTTGCAGCACATAGAAAAGAGATGCAACTGTGATCATTGGCTGAAAAATCAACTTCCCAGTTAACTGGTTCAAGAATCAATGCACAATTGATTTATAGCAAGACTTTCAGCTTCACTATAGACCTTGATAGGGAAAGATGAAATGAATGCTTAGAAACATGAACTGGAACATTTCCAATTAAATTCAGTGTGCTTATGACACATACAATTTAGAGTGAAGAAAACCCTTATTAGAATAAATTCTCAGCAAGTGTCATTGCTGCATGGGTCTTGCAGCAAACTAAGTTCTCTCCATTCAAGAGTCTATGAAAGGAGGGTCCTCAGCTCCTCTCATTCTCAAGCTTACCCCTAAATAAAAATAAAAGAATCGGTTACTGCCAAAGGTCATAATAAAAACATAACACACTCAGCTAGCCTTTTAAAAATAGAATTACATTTTGATAATAGGGATGTAAGTCACCCTTCCCCATTAGCACTGCCTGCTGTGAGACAGTTTTTCTTGTGACCGGAAGCCAAACCTATACCTGGCCCATTCAGCTTCAGCTACTCAGCACAGCAGAGGTATTCAGCCTGCTTCAGTGCATACCATAGCTTAACATTGAACAATTAGGCATAGTGCTTTAAAAAAGATGTCTTTAGAAGACTGGAGGTGCAAAACATAAGCACATTTTAGAATTTCTATGTATATCACCAGTTCAGTAAAAATACCTAGATTGTGTATTGTAGGCACTTAGAGAACCATGTTACAATGATTACATAAATTATATCCAATATAGACTTACGGTCCAATACTTATCAGATGGGTTGACCTTGGATGGCTGCCAGATGACCACCCAGCTGCTCTCTCACTTTACTTCCTCAACAGGACAGGGGGAGAAAATAAGATGGAAAAACTCATGGGTCAAGGTAAAGATAGGGAGCTCACTCATCCATTACCATCATGGGCAAAACAGACTCAACTAGGGGAAAATTAATTTGATGTATTGCCAATTAAAAATAGAGTATAATGGTGAGAAACAAAGGCAAAACCTAA
This sequence comes from Aptenodytes forsteri, assembly GCF_000699145.1. Classification (NCBI taxonomy): domain Eukaryota; kingdom Metazoa; phylum Chordata; class Aves; order Sphenisciformes; family Spheniscidae; genus Aptenodytes; species Aptenodytes forsteri. The sequence continues at coordinate 96,315 of NW_008796039.1, read as the reverse complement.
AATACCTTTCCCCCGCATTCCCCTTTTTCCCAGGCTCAACTTCACTCCATCATTACCAGCTCCTCTACCCACCACACACCCCCAGGCAGTGCAGGGGGAAGGGGAGTTGGGTATCGGTCCACAACAGCTCCTCTCTGGTGCTCCGTCCTCCTCACACTTTTCCTCTGCTCTGTCATAGTGTCCTCAATGGGCTGCAGTGTGGATATCTGCTCCACCATGGCCCTCTCCCACAGGCTGCCAGGGAATCTCAGCTCCCGGCACCTGGGGCACCTCCTCCCCTCCTTCTTCTCTCATCTTGGTGTTCGCAGGGCTGTTTCTCACACTTTTTTTCCCCATTCGACTCTCTGTGTGGCATTTTGCCCTTTCTTAAATGCATTTTTTCAGAGGCGCCATGCAGTGTGGATATCTGCTCCACCATGGCCCTCTCCCACAGGCTGCCAGGGAATCTCAGCTCCCGGCACCTGGGGCACCTCCTCCCCTCCTTCTTCTCTCATCTTGGTGTTCGCAGGGCTGTTTCTCACACTTTTTTTCCCCATTCGACTCTCTGTGTGGCATTTTGCCCTTTCTTAAATGCATTTTTTCAGAGGCGCCACCATCTTGTCTGAGGGGCTCAGCCATGCCCTGCGGGGTCAGCTGGAGCCGGCTGGAACTGGCTGGGATGAGGAGGGGGGGGGCCCCCCGCTCCCTCCTCACAGAGGCCCCTGTAACCCCCACTGCCAGCACCTGGGCACCTGCACGCAGTACAATTTATAACAAGGCCTGTTCAGTCACGTAAACCTGCCCTTAAAATATTGTCTTTTTTATTTAACTCGTATCACCTCATATAGATCTTACACAGAGGAAAACTAATCATTTAAGTGGAAATTAAGATCAGATTTAAGAAATTTACATTATTGTGCTGCATAAGGTAAATGTAAGTAATTTTCCCTTTCTGTCTAAAGAACTTTAATCTATCAAAGAATTTGGACCCTTTGCTTGTCTCCTTGCTGCATAAATAACTTCTGTCTGCTTTTATAATTTCTGTCTGACTTTATACACCAAACTTCCTTTTGTTCCTTTACAGCGGATCTTCTGATTTCACATATATGAGGAACTGAAATAGCAGCATACAGGATATTAAATGACCTCAGACATTAGTAACAGGTATGGTGTTTCTCATCTGAGGCTGCCAGAAGTATCATTTTCAATTACTTCTAAAGTAGTAAAACTTTTTCAAACAAAAATCTTGAAGTCACTGTAAAGATAATTCTAGTTTCAAAAGCATCTCTTCCACTTTAAAGACAAAATTTCACTGAATTTGCACAGAATTCTTCCTCCATATTACCCACAACTCCATACTGAACCCAGTTTTCCATATTACCAATCTGGTTTCTATCAGCTTGAGTTAATTGTTCACGGTTACCTCCAGCATGAGTGCAAGGAGAACTGGGCTCTTCACATCTTAAGGACAACCTTTTTCTGATATCTTACGTTAGTGCTACAATTAATTATCCTTTTCAATATAATCACCAAAAGAAAAAGTAAAATAAAAAACATAACAAATTAAACCTCTGCAAACTTTACCGCCTGTCCCAGTGACGGGAAAACATACCTAAAACTGTAAAACTGTAAAACTGAGAATGTACTTCTTAATTTCCTGCTTGAGCACTATGCAGTAAAGAAGCATTTCCAATTTGTGTAGCAGGAAATTTGTTGCAAGGAAAGTGATTTATTTACTAATAAAAAGCATAGTCGGTAGTATTTACAATATTATGCTTTTGTTATTAATACTGAAAGCATAGAATCATAGAATCATAGAATCGTTTAGGTTGGAAAAGACCTGTAAGATCATCAAGTCCAACCGTTAACCTAGCACTGTCAAGTCCACCACTAAACCATGTGCCCAAGCACCACATCTACACGTCTTTTAAATACCTCCAGGGATGGTGACTCCATCACTTCCCTGGGCAGTCTGTTCCAGTGCTTGACAACCCTTTAGGTGAAGAAGTTTTTCCTAATATCCAATGTAAACCTCCCCTGGCACAACTTGAGGTCATTTCCTCTCATTCTTGTTACTTGGGAGAAGAGACCAACATTCACCTGGCTACAACCTCCTTTCAGGTAGTTGTAGAGAGCGGTGAGGTCTCCCCACAGCCTTCTTTTCTCCAGACTAAACAACCCCAGTTCCCTCAGCCGCTCCTCATAAACCTTGTGCCCTAGACCCTTCAACAGCTTCATTGCCCTTCTTTGAACATGCTCCAGCATGACTAATTGTAATATATACAATAGAAAATGATTAATGCAAACTTAAAATTCAGTTGGGGAATATTATTTAGATCAAAATCAAGACTTGAAGAATAAATCATCATTAAAGTGACAAAAAAAAAAAGATATAGTGAGGTAATTCTTCAGGTTATAAAAAGTGATTTTAACATGTCTGGTAGGATGAAGTAAAAAATATCATAAGCCTCAGAATTATCTAAAGAACTAATCTTTGTGGTGAAACTTTGACCTTATTTGAAGAAGCTTTAGTACAATTTGTGGTATAAATTAAAGTTGACAGAATCATAAAATACATAAGTTCTAGCAATTTGTTAGAGGAGCTGCAATATTTTATAATTGTCAAATCTTTATATGTGTGGCAATAGCATCAATCATAAAGATTCAGTCTGGTATTTTTGCAAATGGATAGTACCTGTTATCACAGTTATTTTCCATTTTCTGCTAACTATTAAAAATTAATTTCAGATTAGGGTTGTATGAAAGATATATAACAATATATAAACCAAGATGAAATCTAACTTTGATGAATTTAAGGTATTGCACGAAGTCACACAACCCTCTGCTTAACAAAACTGCATTTCATGCCTAGGAAGATCTTTAACTTTCCTTTAAAAATAAAAACATAGTTTTCAAATTGAAAAATATAAATAAAAAATAAAACCAAAACAAAACAAACACCCTCCCCCCCAATATATTTCTAGAATTGAAAGGAAGAAAACTAGTCTCTGTGTAGTTGGAAAAGGATTAAAAAAGACATTCAGTAAGAAGTACTTTATCTGCAGAAAAAAGCCAATGGGCTACATTAATTTTTTTCATGGATCTATATGAGGAAGTAACAAGAACATCATGTTGAATAACTTTGATAATTTGTTGAAAATTAACCTGCATGAGCTAATAATCCATGGATGCATTTTACCATCAGTGATAGGTGCATCCATCTGCAAGATGGAGCTATGAAATTTTCTTTAATATCAAATAAATGGCTGCTCATATTTCAATTTCAAAGGTCTGAGTCTTATGGAAAAGCATACTTAGAAGCCTGTGACAACAGACCAAACTTAAGCTTTACGATGATGTTATTCAGTGTCTCAGGGACCAAAAACAACAACAAAAATTTGTGCATACGTATACGTTATGAAACATTACTGTGGCCTCCATCTTTAATATAAGATACCCTTGTGAGTATCTTGTAAAATCCTGAAAGTGCTAAAAGAGGTGAGAAGGTGGTCTGGAAAGCGTGAAGAAGCATAACTAAATTTCTCATTCACATGAATTAAATTCTAATATAAATTTAAAACATGTCAATTTCAAGGTTAAAAAAATAGATGAGAATTCCAAGAAATCAAACCAAAAAGCTTCAAATTAGTTAAACTACATAACCTTTACTGTCTCAGGTGACTTATACTGCTGTTACCTTAATGAAGAAGATATTTCATCTTCAGATAAAGCTGCACGGTCAGCCAGAATGATGCTTATTGTCACATCACTTTTTTTAGTCTTCCACATTTGAATATACGATTGGGAAGAATGACTGAAGAATAGCATTTCTCACACAAGAAAGTGCATGAAATATAGCCTTCGTTTCTGATTTCATTGTTGGAATTCAAAAGACGTAGAACAGAACAATGGGCTGTTCATTTTTGCTAAAATCATGGTTCAGAGATAGATCAGCCTAATCAGTCTAAGCCTATGACAAGAAACCTGATAGTCTTAAAATGATGACAGAAATTACTTCTGGCAGAAGGTACCAAAGTGGGTGATTAGCTTAACAATGGTTAGCACAGTTCTTTCCTTAAGCTTATCTGTAAAATAAATGTCAGTTTCTTTGATACTCCTTAAGCTTATCTGTAAAATAAATGTCTGTTTCTTTGATGCAATGCTGTAATAACTGAATAACTCTTAAAAAAATACTTTATCTTGACTATTTTAAATAATACTGATTTATTAAAAATATCAATCTATAACAATTCCCAATCTCTATTAGTGAGAGTTCCCCAACATTCCACTCATTTCGGTGCCCTCACAGGAAGTGGTAATGCATACATGCCCACTCGAACTTTCATGATTATGCAGTGATCTTCTTATTTAATACTATGCACAATAGGGATTAGATACCCTCTCCCTAAAGGTTTAAAACGCAATTCTGATACTGTGTCTACTTCCACAAGTAGTGTGATGATTACAAGTGGATTAGCAGGTCAAGGCAATGAAGACTCTACAGTTACATTATGTGCACTTAGATGGGAAGGTTTATATGGCACCACAGTTAGTCTGACCATTGGACTAAACGCAATCAGTGTCAGAGTGCCACAAGGGCCAGCAGCTCCCTCTGGGCTAGGGGCTGGGAGGGACCCCATGGGGAGCAGCAGGGGAGGTTCTGGCAGGCAGAGCCAGACCCACTTCCCCAGCCAGGAACGGGGCAGCCAGGGGCACTGGGGCAGCCCCAGGCCCTGGAATTGGGCAGCTCCATAGGGAGGGTCAGAATCTGGCCCAGTGAGGGGAACCAGTGTCTGATACAGTCCTGGGGCTGGGCAGGGCTGTGGGGATAGAGCCAGGCTGCGGCTGGGCCAGGCCATCAACCCGCAGGTGGACTTATGTGAAACTTTTTTTTCTCACAACCACAGATAAAACCACACTGAACCTTTGGTGAACCCAACAGAGAGAAGCTGGCAAAGAAAGAAGCAACAAGGGAAAATGCAAAAAAGAAAATGAAAGGGGTTCAGTAACAAAATACAGCAGCCAAGGAAAAGTCAAGGAAGACCGGAAATGATACCAAGACAAGACAAAATCTCTGTGGAAGACAAAAGAATGAGCTGTAAAACCTGAGGGCTGGTGGTTGACAGCAAATGTTAAAGCACAAATTAGTTTTGCCTTTTAATACAGCATTTCAGATATGATGAGAGTTGTCACAGGTTTGAAAACCTTCTTTTCGTATGAGTGCTTGGTAGGCACTGAAGTAAGTGGCACAACCCCACTTACTACTGTGGAGTCTAGTGTCTGCGCTACAAGAAAGCATGTGGTACTCAGCTGGAATGGATTTTCCAGTTTACTTTCATCTGAAAGGAATCTTGTTTATATACACTTTGCAGTCAAAACCAATCACAATAAATGAGGAGGACCAGGGGTTTTGTTTCAGAAGTGCATTACTGCTCCAAACTAAAATGCTAATGAAGATTCATCTTCTGTGAAATATAAATGTGGGGAAAACTACTAGAAACACACTCTCATCAAGATGAGTTTTCTCTGTTTTCCTGTTGCAGGTCAGTCCCTAGAAAAGCTATGAACTCTGTTCATCTTCTAACAGCATGGAACTTCCAAGTTATATTCAAATATTGGCAACACATACTGGCTCAAAGTAATGAAATTTGGAGTACAGGCAAAGCATATTCAAAACCATCAGACCTTAAAGCAATGTACTGGTTACTCTCTTATAAGATACTGTAAAACTAGATCATTTAAGTTCAGAATGAGATAAATACAAAGGGACATAAATTACCTCAGATACATTAAAGAAGAAATAATTGATCAACCAGATAGGAAAATTGCAAAATCCACACACTAAATGCAGTAACTTTAAAATAAACTGACTTATCCTAATAGTGAGATATACCTCCTACTCTCCACCTTTGCTATTACTCAGTTTAATGTCAGCAGTGTATTATTTATGAAAAAATATGTCATGATGAGCAGCATACATAGTTCTATTGCCAGATACTAAAACAATGAAGAAAAATTACTGTTTTCTCTTTCCTTTTTTTTTTTCTTTCAATCGTCTGTTAACTGACCAAGGCTTTTATAAGGATAGTAATTTTCAAAAATGTCAGTTGGTAGAACCAAAACCACAAAGCTCTAAACCTAGTGATGATTGAACTCCAGCCATTTTCTTTTTGTAGTGATCCAGTAAGAAAAAAAACCTCTGTGTATTTTATATCAATTCAGAAAAAATGTGCAGTTAGCTGAATGTGAGACAGTTCTCTTTTCCTGAAAAAAATTAGGCAGTTATCTAAGAAAGTGGAGACACATTACTCACTCCCAGTAAATTAAAGTTTCTGACCTCAGCAAAACAAGACCACACACAAATATCTACATTCTTGTAATAAATTAGGAGCAATCTCATAAATAACAAAGGCAGTGTGGGCTTTTTGAGTATGTCATTCCCATAGTTCTTTTAGAGAAATTACAGCTTGAAAAAACATACAGTATCTATTTAAATTCTTGAGGTTACTTTACTTCAGTTCCTGTCTGAAAGCTTTCTGTTATGTTCCTCTGCACAAGTTAAGTATATTTTGCATTTTGTTCCAAAGGTGGCTACATTTTATAAGTAAACAATAACCAACATTCTACTTCATGTACATTTGAAAAGCATTTTGCAATGAAAGGTGCTTTGAACACATGAAATAATCTACAGGTGACTGTCTAAAATGAGTTTTGGAAGACAAAAGAAATTAAAAGAGTCAATAAGGTCATTATATATTTCCTAATCAGAAACAGAAAGCAGAACATGTTTTCTATCGTCTCCATTATCCCTTATTATTTCTAACGACCCCTTCATTTATTAGTTGTTAAGTTTAACAAAAACTTAGCACAATTTAAAATTGTAACGCTGAATGAAGACTGACCCACAAGTGTCTTTTATTACATCACCACCAATATATTTTTCCATGGAACACAATCCTTGCAATAAGCCTTGGTGTCCTGAAGGGAACAATTTTGGTGCTTTGTGCTTTCTGCTGCATCTGTGAGGATCTTTAGAAAGCTTTATTATTGTAACAAACAAATGCTTCACAAACTTCAGTTAATTAATTCTTATTGAACTCTGTCAAATTAGGTAATAATAATAATACTCCGTAATTTCCAGTAAGGAAAGGAATTCTCCAGATCATGATAAAATTTGAAACAAAATCTTATTTTTCTGAATCTCAAAAATACTTTCTTTATTGTTTACCTGTAAAATGCAAGGAATTTTTATGATACAGGGATTATATGTAGCTATATGTACTGTCTGTCCATGTACAGTACTATCTTTTCTGTTCAGATTTCCAATGGCCAAAGCAGGATGTAGTTTTAGAAATATTATTGAGGAAAATATTTCAGCCAGTTATATGGAGGGGGGGAGTGAAAAATGTCAATAATTACACTTTTATAGATACCAAGAAATCTTACAAGTTCAGTTCAAATGTTCAGCTTAAAATATATATACACGCGTATATATATATGTGTATGTGTATATATATAGGTATGTGTATATATGTGTGTATATATACGTATATATACACAAGTATTCTAATGTTAAATATTTTACTTTGTTCATTAACAAACTAAACATTCTGTCCTTTTCTTAAATTTGGAATAGATTTTAATTTTTAATTTTTTTTTAGTATTTAAAATATGTAATTACATTTAGATCACAAATAAATAAAACAAGATAAACATATACTATTTATCAGTTCTTCCCCACAACTCTCAGCACACTGATATTTATTATATATCAGCAGAACTAGCCTCAAAAATTCAAGAAAAACACCTACTTGTACAGCTCTATCAAGCGGAAAGCTTCATACCTTGTGAGATGCCCTTTTTAAGGGTTAGAAATAATGCTCTTTATACCACCTAATGATTGAGCTTTCTCCTAACCCTTTTATCTACTTGCAAAGAACAGGGAAAAAATAAATAATTATGGCTAAAGCATATGAGTCTCAGCTGTAAAACAGATTATGCATTGCGGAGCTACTTCTGCTAGTCTTACTCATGTTCAATACTTTTATCACACCAGTGGTAATATTAAGATCACGTTAGTACTCAGCATGTAATGTTGGTAAGATGACACACTGAGTAAGTTACATGCATAGAATTTCTTCATGAATTGCATGTACTATAGAACACAGGAAAAATTCCCCATACAAAGATCTTCCTTTTCAGCTGCAATAGGAAAAAAATAAGATGACTCATAAGCAGATGAATTAGGCAAAAAATCATTTAAGAGAATTTTCTCAACCTTATTTTCAATTTTATGTATGAAACAATTGAAAACTGAAGTGATCTGAACAGCCAAAAACACCCAGAAAAAACCTAAATTTTAATGTGATCCTGAGAATGGTGGGGAAGTGTCTAAACTCAGATTCTGGCCTCAAAGTTACTATTTAATGTACTTGGAATGTATGGAATTCAACATAAAATACGTTTTTAAATTGTGGTTGAAACAGGTAATTAAAACAAGAAGAGATGAAGGAGTTCTAAGATTTGGGGTAGGCATTTGTTTGTTTTATGTATTTTTTTTGTTTTTAACAACACCCCAGTTAAAAGCACGTGCCCAAGAAATAGGAGCCCAGCTTCCCAACCCTCCTCTACCTGAAGCACTCCGACTCCCTTTCCAGGAAGTGCCCTAATAATGTCTTGGGTCTTTGCCCTAAAAAATAATCAGATTAACTTGGGATACTTTTATAGTAACTAGGAAGTGTGTGTTTGAACCCACTGTAATTTAAGATGAGGAATGTTTCTTGAATGTTTCTGTGCAGGTACTCTAAAGTGATTTAAAAAGAGATATCATTCACTTTTTTGAGAACTACTTCTGCTTTCCATGTAAGAAAATGCCTACTTTGCAGCCTGGGGTTAATCACCTCTTTAGCCAAAATCTTGTGCTTAATGTCTCTCATTAATTAACTCCAGGAAGATCCTAATGGGAATATTAAGTACCTAGACTCTCATTAGTCAACAGAGAGAGGTAGAGTATTTGGTCTTCAAACTGTTTCACAAAGGAGGCTACTTCTCTTCACAGACAGGGGCTATTGCCTGCCTACAATGAACACCTGCTGGCTAACAGAGTATATAGTTCCCTGATGTCCGTATTTTGGAGCCTTAAAGAGGATATAGCTCCCTTTATATTCTTGAAAATTGAGAAAATTTAACATTTTCATATTGAATTGGCTGTACTTTTCAAAAATTTCATAAATCTTTGCACATAAATCAGATTCATTCTGCAAATGTAGTGGATACAGAAAAAGATTTCTGGACATCCAACCCCAATCAAGTTTACTTGTAGAATTTCAGCCAAGCTGATGGAATATACAGATTTGTCTATTGTAAACAATTGTTCAAAACCCTCAAAAATTATCTAAACAAGATTTACAGATACTAAGAGAAAATATGAGTAGGTAATTCAGAGATAATGACTATATTTCTGTATGTCATTGACACATTGTAAAATATGCAACTCTTTCTGAAAAATGTGAATGTTGTATATGACGTAAAGGGAAATTTTGCTAGTTTTAACTCTGTATAATAAACTTTTTAATTTCTGTATTCATATCCCAGATGGAAGAGAAGGAATTCCTAAGTCTCAAAGCTTACTGGACATGTAGAATTTAAAAAAAAAGATAAAAGAAAGACCTGAATAATGCTTCAGAACAGCAGTGCTGTAGTGAAACATGCATTAAATATTATGAAATACTGAGATACTGTAAGTAAAAATATAGGTGCTTTACAAAGATGGTCTTTTTTCTTTAAATTGAAAAAAACCTTCAGTTGTTCCTTCAGTATAATGTGGAGGAAAAAAAAAAATAGGCCTTATAGTCAGATGCCATAGGGCAGATTGTCAACCCAAACATAAGTAAAATTTCACAAATATAAACTTCAGATATTATGATGAAAAAGCACACAGTAATGAGACCAAATGCTTTGACTCAGTTAACACAGAGAGAGTGCTGTGGCCAGGTTGAAAGGAAATTTTTCCATTCAGTTGCAGTTCATGCTTTCTAGCATTCCTTTAGTTGTGACAAAGACCTTCCTTAAGAGATGTTATAAGTGGCCACCACCTCCTGTGGACTTGGGGCTCACGGTTCCTCCTGCCTGGCTGTTGGACCCCAGCATGGTGCACACACACACACAACAGTGACATGGTTGACCACACACACAGACACAGACAAGACACCACCTTCAAACAGAAGCAACTTATAACACTACCAGGACTTACCTAAACATAAGTGTAGACAGCCAAGTCCCCTCCTCCTCTTCAGCTGGCAGAGGCAGTTCACTAAGGAAAGCATACACACATGCACCACTCCCTGGGTTCACGAGTACACAAACATTTGTGAATCCCTCAAGTACCAGCATGGCCCCCCTGTCTGTCCAACACTCCTACCCAGATCCTGGGTCCTCTTATCCAGTTCATGGTCATGAGTCTCCCACTCACCACGTAGCCCACCTTGGTGCTCACTGGTAAATAGACACATGCACGTACACACTCATCTCACCGGCACCCCTCATTTGTGCGTGCCCTCAAATACTAGCATGGACTTTCCGCCCACCTGCCTGGACCTTGGGACTACTACTCACCAGCTAGTCCTGCTTGAAGTTTGCTCGCAAATTGTACATACACCCCATGCACACGCACAGGTTTAGAGAAGATAAAGACACTTGCCCCCACCAGCAGCCAGCACCAGGCACATGGTCTGTGACCCACAGTCCCACTTTTGCCGCCAGCACTGAGCCCCTTATTTGCCCCAGTCACTCCGGTCCCTTGCAACAGCTGGTTTCAAGACACACATTGTTGTCTCCCCTGTGGCTGATGGTCAAGACCCTCACCTACTCCAGTTGCTGGCACTGAGACCCCTACTAGCTCCAGTAGTTGACGCCACTGGGGCACCTACACCCTGGTCAGACTCTAGTTGCTGACACCAAATCCACTCACGCTCACCTCACCGGTAGCTGGCACTTAGTCTTTACAGCACTCACATGCACAGGACAGAGGGTGAGAGTACATGGAAAGAGAGTTAAGAAGGGATTTAACAAGAAGATAGGACAGACAATCAGATGCGGGGCTTGGTCAGACAAGTGTACTGACTTACAATGTTTTACATGCAATTGGCACCTTTTATATACCCGTCTATCTACTACCCTGTTTCTTCCTCCCTGATCCATTTACCCTAAATATTCCTTAATAAACTTTGCAGAGTCTCACAGACCCCCTTGAAAATCCCAAATCCTCACGTTTGTCTTGGTTTTGCTTTCTTATCAGTTGCAAAGTCCAAATGGCTTCTCTAAAGCTGTGCCTGGGGTTTCATAATGGTCCATCAATTAATAACTGGAGGCTTTTGGTCTTTGCCATTTTATCTGTTATCTCTTGTTGTCTAAGAGGTTTATGTCTCCCTGTCTTCTTATTTATCACTGCCCCATTTACTTATTATCCCCTTTTGCATTGAAAAGGTCCTTGATTATTGGATGACCTTGATGAAGCAGATGCTTTCACCTTTAACATAATTTTACAGCCTTATTTACAGAATTCCAGATTACCCATCTGCCATTTTGACTTCCACCTCTGACAATGATGCTCAACAAGGAGCCACCAAATGAAAATATATTTTTTTTTGCAGCTGAAGAGCCAATTGCAAGCCAATTGTTTCTGAACAACTAGATAGCTTCCTCCCTGCTATTATTGCTCCTGTTTTATAGCCTCTCCACATTTTATTACTGCTTTCTCTGTTCTCATAACATACAGTCACACAGTCTGTTCATGTTTCAATCTGTAATGCAAACACTGGCATTCATCATTGGCTAACTTCTCTGAAAAACCAAAAGCAGCACCATTTTTCTCTATTTCTACAGGAATTTTCTTATATCCCATTAACTAGATAACACCTATTGGGTGCCAAAGGGTCAGACTTAACAATTTCATATTGAAGACCTTTGTTCTCACCAGAAAGGTTTTAAACAAGCCAATTTCTGCCTACAGTTCCTTTGTGCTTTTTTCCCTTCACATGTTCCAACCCTATGTTCACTTAACAACCCCCTTCTTTACCTTATCTCACCTGGACTTTGTATCCCCTTTCTGCATCCAACACTTCTGCTTGAAATTTCCTTCACTGTTTGTTGGCACTATTTTTTATCCAATACTCTCTCAAATTATCTTAGCCTTCTGTTTTTTCTTTCCAACAGAAAAGAACTTTAGAGAATATCATATTCAGTCCATTAGTTAATGCAACAAAACACAGTTTGCAGGAGATATCTTGATTTGGTTATCTTCCAGCAGACTCTATTATTTCTCCTTTTAATGTTGCCTTTTACACTGTACCCCAACCTCATTTTACAGGAAAGCCATTTCCCTCATTGATTTGACAAATCAGTCTTGAAACAATGTTTTTAATTACTTTGTTTGAAAGAATAAAAAATAAAATTTCTTTATCTTATAACACTGTAGAAGCAACACAATGAACAGTAGCAACAGAAAAGCACAATCACTGAGACATGGTTTATATAAGGAGGTAACTACAAGTAGCTAGAATGTCAATTTCTATTAGTAATTGTAAAAATGTCACTGAGTAAGGTATTTTGAAATTCATATCTTAGAGTAAGGTATTTTGAAATTCATATCTTAAGTTACTATACAATGACTTCTTTTGTTGACATGCCCCAATTTCATATCTTTGCTTAGAGAGAGGTCCAGGGCTTGCTTTGCTTTATTTTCTTTTAACATCAAGACAGCTACCACAAGAATGATAGCTCAATGGAACAGCCACATTAGCTCATTGCTAGGTCTGGGAGAAGGAAAAAAATTACACACCCTGATCCTTTTTGTTGTTTCCTACAATCCTGGTCCTTTCCATCACATCAGACTTCCATTAATAGAACACAACACCCATGTGCGGAGTATACCCAAGTTCTCGCTCTATGGCATCCCAAGTGTAGAATGTAGGATACTGTGGGTACAGCTTACCCATTGCAGTGAGAACGGCAGTCAGTGTATGTTCACTCAGCTCATGTGAACTGAAACTTAGAAATAAACATAAATCCTGCAACTGAATGTAGTATTAGAGTTTCTTCTTTAATTCCTTAGCTGAAAAATGTAATGAATGGTATTTTCCTCCTTAACGTTATTTTTTCATGAATACATAAAGGCTGTAAGACATTTATTTAAGAAGAGATTGAAGGAGTTGAACACGTATTATTTTAGATACAGTTTTAAGGACCTTAAATTATCAAAGACATTCATGTTAGGCTGGCACATATGACATCCACAGAAGATTTTTGTTCTTCTGTAGTAACTGATGGAGATCAGACCAAGCAAGGCATTTAAGATTTTGCTAGATATCTACATTCAGTCATGGAAATTGCACCCAGTGTCTCATGGATTAGAGGTCATATTCACAGCAGGAAGTGTGAATATAAGTGTTCCTATAGAATTGGAGTTTTTTAAAAAAAAAATCTTAATTTATTATTTTTTGAGGTGGAGGAGTAAACGAAATAACTCTAATAAGGGAATATCCTAGTCACACATATTATTTTATTCCATACTCTAATTCTAATTATTATGTGCAAAAATATTATTTAGTATACACAATTTAGTATTCTTACAAATGAGACATTACTCAAGACAATCAATATATTATATTCAGCAGTCTTACAGTCAATAATCATATAAACTCCCTGATTCACAAATATTGACTCAGATTTTGGCAAAACTATGAACTGAAGAGTCATAAAGAAAAAAATAAATTTATGTGCAATTTTGTTAATATTAGTTATTTCCCTTTAAAATGATGCCAGCAATTACATGAATATTAACTATTGTAGTTTAATTATTTAAAGTATACTGTTTTAAATGTTGCACACTACTTAATATAAATAGTATAGATTGTTTATATAACTCTCCAACTTTCTATAATCCCATTTCCAAAAGAAAACTGAAAATCTCTCTCTCTATTGATGCCTTTTTAACTTGAATATGTTTTTAAATCAACCAGAAGTCATAGCAATGAAAAACTCAGACTCAGGCTAGTGATTTTCATACTACAAAATCTGTGTGCTTGTAAAAGCCTGTTCTTGACCTTTTCACAGATGAAGCATGCCAATATCAAGGGACTTCTAAAGACAATGCATTTTAATGTCAAGCAATGGTGTCCTATTATTCATGACAATACAAAGTTACTAGAACCAAAATTCCATCTTCTAGTCACATACTTAATCAGGAATTTGAATCATAATCTTCCTAGGAACAATAGTTACTGTGTAATCTGATCAACTGCTGTTACTTTTTTTAAGTTTTCAATTTAAGAATTTGGAATAATACTCTGATCTTTATTTACAAATATTTCATGAACAAAAAACCCACAGTAATGAGAGATGCAGTAAAAATCCATTTAGCTAATCCTTCCGCAATTCTGACATTGTTAATAAAAGCCATCAATTGCTTATCTAAGATGCCAACTGAGTAACAATAATAAAAAAAGTTCAGTATTTGGTAACACTGCTCTAATACCAGATCAGTATAATGATTCTCTCTAGCCATGAAAGAAAAAATGAATCGCTAGAATAAAGGAAATCCATCCATTACATAGAGATGAATAGAGGTAACCCTACCATACAGATGTACTAGTATGGTGCTACAAATACTCATCCCAAATCTGGATTGACTGTACATGGACTGACTACTGACTGGAAAACCATTGAGCTCACAACACTAAGTATGTAGAAATCTACCTGCTTTAAATAAATGGGAAACTCAACACCAGTTCTTGAATCTGCTGAACTGTTTTTAACCAGAATAGAGGTAACCCTACCATACAGATGTACTAGTATGGTGCTACAAATACTCATCCCAAATCTGGATTGACTGTACATGGACTGACTACTGACTGGAAAACCATTGAGCTCACAACACTAAGTATGTAGAAATCTACCTGCTTTAAATAAATGGGAAACTCAACACCAGTTCTTGAATCTGCTGAACTGTTTTTAACCAGATATATTTATAGTACTTACAACTTTAATTACAATTTCATTTTTTCTTATTTTTACATCCCCCTTTAATGAAATACATATATGCTCTGGGTGATATTGGTTCTAGGAAAAGATAACATCCTTCTTCTTTTTATTCAGTGTAACTTTAAAAAGATGAAAAGAAAGGAAGATTACTTAACATCTGTATACTTTAATGTAAGAGAAATTTGGTTTAGAATTGTTTGCTTATGAAATAAAATGCTTATAAATGTCTATAAACCATAAATAATTTAACATCAGTGTTGTAAGTGAAGTTGTATGGGGAAAAAAAACAAGATTAAAAAGAGTTAAAAATTGGGAACCTTGAAAATATTTCTTGATGAAATATTAAAACAAAAAACCAAAAAGTTAGAATTAAAAACAATTGTCCTGAAATGTACTGTTTTTAACTCTTTTTGGCATTTTAGTAACTTAATTGTTTAATGTAATTGAAAATTTAAAACAAAAAATATTTTTGGAAAAAATAACTTTCTCCATATAAAATGGGGCATTTGGACAATGTATGTTAATATATAAAGAAGGTAGTGTTATACAGTTTTCTGGAGCCAAATAGAAAATTTATTTACAAAGCTTGACTGAAATTTTCAATACACAGGAGAATATTTAAATGCATAAATCATGTTACCTTTAAAGAACAGTTAGGATTTCATCCTTCTAAACACTTCTTCTAAAGTACTGTGTACTACTTAATGAAGAAAGCAAATATTAGTATAGAAATTAACTAAGGAAAGAAAACATTTTATACTCCTGTTTGTTCATTGATCAAAATGGCAGCACAGGAAAGCTGAGGAACCTGGGAAACCTTGTGTGGAAGGTGAGAAGGAACTTTTGATCATCTGAATTCTATAATGTCTTGCAAAGATGGCTCACAGAGGAGGTAAAAGCTTACAGACATGATTTAAGAAAAAGGAGCAAAGTAGTCAACAGGGACTTCTGTTGTCCTCTTTCTAAGATCGTAGCAGAATAAAATGTACACCAGTGCCAAGTCTGGCAAGACCTCACTTTGGTCTGAGTTATTCTTGATCATGTTGTAAGAAGGCCACTCAACACAGATACATAGTTTTTTTCCTGCTCTGTCTTTAGGGATCTCGAACAAACTCCTACTTTCATTTCTTCCAAGTGGCCAACCTCTAACAGGTCAGATAGCAAAGGAAATCTTTGTATCTGCTGCAAAATGCTAAAAAATTATGCCTTGGCACAAAAGTTGCAGCAGAATTTAGATGCGTAACTTTGAACTTTTAGCATTTGAAAAGTACACTGGGCTTTTTGCTTTATTCAGAGCATGGCAACTATAAAGTCTTTATAAAGAATGTAATTAGATGGTTTTTTCCCCTTGAAAGATACCATAGTTGTAAACAGGGTTCCTCCATACCTGAGTGAGACAAGTGAAGTCAGACATGCTAAGATTCTGTATTTATGCTTTTGCACTAGGCTGTAATCACCCTGGTTATTTGCAAAGATTTACAATGGTAATTCAAGGTCTACAATGGAGTCAATGCTTTAGGTGCTTAGCAGTTGTGATGGAAACAGTTACCTCTAGTTAACATATGCATCAGCAAGATTATGTGCAACCACATTTATGTGTTGCCTGATACATCGATTTATATGCTTTTTTTACTAAAATAAAAATAAAATGCAATACATTCTCTCCGTATATTGTAAAAATGTGTGCCATTTTTAATGAAACATATTATCTGAGAAAAATTCTAGAGAAGAAAAATGATTGAATACAATATGGATTTTAAATTAAGATGTTTTAATTCTGAAAATGATTTACAGCTGCTTTAATTCAGCTGTTATAAATCCCTGGACTAGATAAAACTGTGAAGGCAAAGCTATATAGGGCATCTGAATCTTGCTGCTGTGAATATTTGACAGAAAAATTGGGTCAGCCACTACAAGTATTGGTTCCTACTTCCTCCTAACTCCTAACTTTTCTGCCCCAGCCTCATGCTGAGCTGGGGCAGAAAACAGCAGTTGCATTAATTGCAGTTGCACTAATGACAACACATGCAACAAGGTGGAGATATTTTACTTTCCTCAGCACTTTGGAAACAGGTATTTACTTCTGTGTTTTATTCATGAGCATCTAAAAATAAATGAAGGCATTATTGCCTTCTATTTCACTCATGGAAAGCTGAGTTAATCTGACTTTCTGAAGACTTACTGTTTTTAAAGATTCAGTAAGCAAAAGTTAACATCAGGTGTATTGCTTCCGCATTTTTCTCATACCCAGAATTTTTGCAAGTATTATTACATCCTGCGCTAAGTCATTTACATTGAGCCTGAAAGGACTGAATCATATGGCTTTCCTCTGCTTGTGTCACAAACTATTCTCCATACCCACACCTACAGCTCTATTTGTTCTGCTTCATGGGTGCAAAAATTTCTTATCTAGCTAGTCTATACTACTCCCTTTCGTAATACAGGACAAAACTAAGAGATTATATATGCCTGTATATGCTAAGTAGAAAAAAAAATATATATCTTCTAGAATTAGTACCCATAAAATTGAGGAAGACCAGAAAGATGTGATCACTTATAATCAAGACTTTTATCTTAGTATACAACTGGCAGAATAAATGTGTAAATGATCACTGTGAGAACAGCATTACCTTGTCTCAGGAGAAATGAGTCAGGAAAATCTGTTTGGTACTCTAACACTGTAAGATGACACTATTATTATTATTATTATTATTATTGTTGAACAAAAAAGACTTTAAATGGGAAATGTTCAAGTTTATTTGGACAGGTGCACATTTGTTAAGTTAGGAAATCAAGGTCACATTAATAGTTTATATTTTGCTAAACTACTTTTAGACAACCAATATAATATGGTAAGGAATGCACAAAACCTGAACTTTGATGCATACCAAAAATATCTGAAAGATGAGAAAAAGCTGTTAATATTATTTTAAGATGCCAAACCTTCATAAACATGAATTTTAAGATGCCAAACCTTCAATAAACATGACATAATGGGATTTTAATGAAGGATTATGACATACCAAAATATATGGTGTGATGCATCTAAACATTATATCATAGCTTTTTACTATTGTTTAAGATATCTTCTCAGAAAGCAAGCTATAATAATGGGCTATGTCAAAGCAGCAGAGGTTAAATTGAAATCCCAATATAAAAAATCTTACAAACTTACGTATCAATGCCGCTTACATAGCTCCACATCAGGAGTCTTTGCTGTGTATT
Source organism: Aptenodytes forsteri (assembly GCF_000699145.1). Classification (NCBI taxonomy): domain Eukaryota; kingdom Metazoa; phylum Chordata; class Aves; order Sphenisciformes; family Spheniscidae; genus Aptenodytes; species Aptenodytes forsteri. Next base: position 78,072 of record NW_008796039.1, on the reverse strand, counting down.
TGCTGATTTGCAGGAAGAACAGTGGCAACAATATTAAACATATGTTTGGGGAGACAAAGTGTAACTGAGGATGGATAACACTAAGGTTTGGGGGTTGACAGGAAAAGTTCAAGATACATGAACAGAAGTCATGGGGCTGTTACCTGTAATAACAGATTTAGTCTGATATAAGGAAACTCTGCATAATACTTATCAGCTCATGAAAAGGAATCATGGAAAGGAATGAAAACATGATATGATTATCGCAAAAAGGGGAAGAGACTGTAATGTATATGCCCTATCCAGGAATATTGTATGTGTGAATTCTGCCCAATCCAGGAATACTGAATGTGTGAATCCTGCCCTGGATAACTGAAAACCTAGTAGTCACGTGGGACCTGCCATACTGAAAGCATCCATCTTTCTATCTGTCTATCTGTTTTCCTATCCATTTATCTCAAAATGCTAAAACTACATGTTTTAGTAGATAGCAATAGAAAAAGAAAAGTTCATATGTTCTTATGTATGATTTAGTTAAAAATCCAGGCAAAACAACTTCATGATGTTATGTAAAGTAGTCAGTAGGATTACAAGAAAAAAAAAAAGTCCTTAATGATTCTGAAAACATTGTGTGAGTACAAGAGTATTGGCTTTTTACAAATAAAACTCAAGTACTAGTATGAGCGTGGTGATGCGAATCACACTTCTAGAAAACAGAACAACACACCTGTCTGATTAATTCAGCACCTTGGACCACTCATACAGACCGGGCAAAGGTATGTATATTGTAAACTTCCTGGTTCTTCTTGTTAAGAAATAGGACCATACCTCTGAAATGTTATCTAGAATGTAATTGGTTAACTGTTTAAGGGAAATATCTAAGCAAATAAATAAAGTTGAGAGAACTAAGGAAAGTTGGAAAAGAGTAACAGGAACATATTATTTTTCTAGTCTCCAGGAAAATAAAATCTTACACGTTTGTTTTCTGATTTGCAGCCAGTTTCCAGGAAGTAAAGATTTATTGATTTATGAATTATAAATACAGAAGGAATTAGTTATGAACATCCTTACATATCTAAATCACTGTCCAATGGATTTAATTTAATTAATTCTAATCTGAATGAGATCATATCTCTGTGGGGAAGTATGGATGCTTTTCTTTAAAATTTACAAGTGTTTAAGAATTCTCCAAAGACTTGGTTAGCTGATGCATCAGTTATTTATACTTTAAAAAAAATCTTATCTCTTTAAATTGTATCTAGTTTCACTCCGAAAGTATTTGATCATATTGTAACCTAGTGTTTAAATAAAATTCTTATCAGCTTCCTGCACTCAGGTACATGTTTCCAGACTACAGTCTAGTTACTCCCTCTTCTTTTTGCTACATCAGCCAGAATTACTTTCTTGATATTTACCATGAAATTCCAAGTCATTTTCTAATTTACTGTCTCACAGTAAATTTACATCACCAATAATGTTTAATATCATTAATTAAATGCCAAGTCTTTTCCTGATTTATCATGAAATTACCTTTTGTGTAATATGAATAAATCATCATCTACCTTTTATATAAAGTCTATAGCTTTTACAGATAAATTTAGCTTTTCCATTACTACATTACTGCAGACAACTCTATGTTACCACCCTAATCATAAGCATAATGTTTCATTTCCAAAGTCAGAATTATCTTTGTTATTAAAATATATATGTATCCTTGGATTGGATTCAGTGATTCAGTTCAAAACTGAGAAATTTACATGTAGAAATTTATATATGAGAAGTGTCTAAGTCCTTTTTATAGTTAACATATCTAGTCAGTAGAACTGACACAATGATTACCCTGACAAGCCACAAGTCAATTGACTAAACATAGGCATCTAGTGATGTTTCAAAATAAGGGTATTTGATACCTCTGACAAAGGTCCAGGAAGATACCTGTGCCCTTCAGGATTAGCTACTGGAGATCGAGTGTAATATTAGGGTGTTTCAAAGAACCTTAAACATTCACACTTGGACATGGAATCCCATCCTTAGCATGTGCTACAAGATGAACTGAGCTACTCTTCAGTCTCTATTCACTGTATTGAATAAGTATTCAATTCCCTTGCCCACAAGTAGACTGTAGCATTCAAAATGCCTTGTGGTATCCTGCCTGGCCACCAGCTGCCACTCCAGAAAGGCACAGGTCTCCTATAAGTTCTGCTAGTCCTGTATAGATATACTGAATAAATTAGGGCAACTCACGTGGCCCTGGATGTCTCGTTTTAAATAAATTAATTGAGCTATGGATTTCCACTGAATATCATGGAGGTTTAGACATCTATCCCACATAGCATCACAGCATCAGGATCCAGCTCAAGCTCTGATACGAACTCCATGCTTAGCCACATGTAGAGATATATAGGGGTTTTGTTGTTGTTTGGGTTTGTTTTGTTGGGGTTTTTTTGGTTGGTTGTTTTTTTTTTTTTTCAAATAGAGTCATATTGTGTACATAGTGATCTAGGCTGCCCTAGTGACTTTAATCAGTTTGTCAGTCTTATTGGGTGGTACACTGGAAAAAAGTATCTTAAGAATTTTTAACTGAAATGCAAGAGATGTTTATGTTAAGACAGTCGTCGTTAGAACAATGCCACTGTTAAAAGGAAGGTTGATAATTAAGGCTTGGTCTTCACTTTCTGTTGGCACAGTTTACTTAATGGTTACTGATCAGAACAGGGAACAAAGAAGAGGGAGGCAACATTCCAGTGTTAATGATGCCATAATCTGGAAATATGGGATAGAGAGTTTATGCTATTTTTATTTTGCTTGTAAGTCCATCTGGTTGAGCACGAAATATATGGTTATCAGATAACTAATGGTCACCAGAGACTTGACAACCTAAATTACTTAGGTCTAATGAAGATAAATAGCATTCTAGACATAGACATATACTACATACTGAAGAGAAATTGACACTAATGTTGTTGCCAGGCAACTCATCTCCCCATGTAAAACTTGCATTTCCTATGATTTTACTGTATATGCATCCAGAAAAAGATGGGGCTGGGGGGTCAGACACTAGTATTCTCTTTCACTGAATTACTACTGCATAGTAACGTATCAGAAAAAAAAAAATCTGTATTCACTAATATAATTTTATTATGTTCTTAAACATAAAATCCTCCTTCCTTTTTTATGGATCTTACGTATAAAACAAAGTAAGAAAGTCCCTTACTTCTGTTGGGTTTTAAAAAGTTAAATTGTACATTTTCATTGAATAATGATGCTTTCTTTAGGGATTTATATTGGTAGCTGGGAAATTTTCTTGATAGAGTGTCAATCATTATCTGTAAGTGGATGAAATCACATTTTCTCTCTTTCAGTTGAAAGAGTAAGAATAAAGGATCCACTCTATCACCATTTATTCTGTATGCAGCCAATTTATGACAGATTTTTTTTTTCCGTTTTCATTCTCTTTCTCTTATTATAGAATAGGTCTGTGATTGTTCTTTTTACATAGGGTTTTCCTAAGTGCTATACAAGTACCACATAAACATCATAATTAAGATTTATTTCTAACAAAGCAAAATTGAATTACCATTACGAGAAGTGTATAGAGCTTAATGATATTCTAGTAAAGCTCAGAAACCCATCCTGTAAGAATCATTTCTCTAAGAACCTGCTCTCTTATGTTTTCTTGGTTGTGCTACAACATCCCTGATTAATACACACTCCAAGAAGCATGAAGAGTCTTTACCGTAAAAGCAGATGTCAGTTTGTATTTCATTCCACAGTTTGATTCTTTGTTTTATAAACTACTTTAATGTACTTTGTTCCTGCATTCGCACATAGCTATTTGGTGAGAAGAGTAAAGCTATAGAAAGGCATCAGCACACTTATTATAGTGTAACAAATACAGTGAATTTAAAATTAGTTCAGCAGTGTACTTGATACAGAAATGCAAGATCTTTGATACTGGTCCTGTCTGTCTTCTAGATGACAATCATAATAAATATTCACCATGCTTAAGACGCCATGGGCTTGTTTCTCAATTTTACACAAGCCAGACACAGTCTTTCAGCTTTCCTCACAGCTAATGCTGAGATAGATAATTGGGAAAATTCTAATTTAGTAGCCTCCAGATCAAGCAAAGATATCACTTGCAGTTATATTTTCAAGAACCTTAAAACCAAAATTGAGATCAAGTATTCAAAGAATTGTTATTTTTTGATTCATTGTTGCATTCATTGCTGCATTCATTGCTCGACATCATTTGGGCTATTGAACAACTAATAAGATAATCATCACTTTAAAAAGAAAACATTACAAAAAGGTTTGTTCAAAGCTGCATCCAATATTGGATAGGAGAATATATAGAACTTCCTGTAACTTAAGTCCCAGGGTTATACATTGTGATATGGCTCTCTAAACAAGCTGAGAACAAGTTTTTTCCATTTCTAAAAAAAAAGAGGGAGGGTTCGTTAAGTTTTTCTATGACTTTTTTTTTTCTTTTTATATCTGGCTTGAAACTGTGTTTAGTAATATAACCATAACTTCCTTTGCTACATTTTATTCTAATGTGATACCGGACTGCCCTTAATATAACATGCTTTAACTTTTGGTCAGCCCTGAATTGGTCAGGCAGTTGGACTAGATGATCATTGTAGGTTACTTCCAACTTATTCTATTCTATTCTATTCTATTCTATTCTATTCTATTCTATTCTATTCTATTCTATTCTATTCTATTCTATTCTATTCTATTCTATTCTATTCTATTCTATTCTATTCTATTCTATTCTATTCTATTTAGATAAGATGCATAATGCATTGAAACTCCATGGAAAGTTGTTTATCCACTAAATCCTTAGGTTCAGCATCATAACTAAAGGAGAAGATTGGGAAAACATGGCACATAGTATTAACTCTCCTAAGTAGCAAGTTGTATGTACTTCTTTCCTTCCTCCACTACTATTAGATGGAATTCTTACTGCCCTACTTAGGAGTTATCCAGGGCTCAAAATGAAAATGCTATCTTTTTTAGTTGACCAATTCCATCTGCCTTTCTAGAAAAGATATATAAGCTTTGGAGACCAAACTCAGAATGCTTATGTCAGGTTATACATTACCTAACAAAAATAAGATTCAGGTAGACAGTCTTTTGCTTAGTAAGTGTATTTCAGAGAACTAAGACAAATGAAGTGGTGTTGGTTCCCCCCATGCCAGTGAATGCAGGAAATTTATGCCACACTGCTTTGGTGGGACAGGGTCTTTTTTGCAGTCACATGAGTTCTTTTGTTTGACTCAGTTAAATACATTGCAAAGAAGTACATCTTAACAGGGTTCTCTCTGGCTTTTTGTTAAGGACAATGTAAGGAATATTTAGTGCTTTTCCAGTATCTCAGTTTTCACACCTGAGAATATGTCTCAATGTAGCAAAAAGTGCAAGGTAGGCTAGGCTGAAGAGCAAAGAAGAGGATCACGTACCTGTAGCCAGTGAAGAGCATTTTCAACTGGAAACAAAAGTCCTGTCTCCCTGAACTTAATATGAATTTTGTATTAAGTGGTCACTGGATGAAAAAAACCCATTCTACAAAGAATGCATTTTTCTCAGACATACTCAGTGATATTAATTTATTCAAGCTTTCCCTAGCCTTTTGATTTTGTCCTTATAAAGTGTGTTGGTGAAATTTATGTTGGAAATTTCACACAGTAGGGTGCAGACTTCATCATATGATAATCTTTTCTTTCTAATATACTTTGATCATCAATGAGATAGTAAATGTTAAAATTCACATTATTATTACTGGAACCTAAGTGGGCACCACTGAGATGAAAGGACAGGATTTTTGAATTATGTTTTATTACAAATAATTTCAGAATCTGTCAAAACATTCAGTAATAGTTATAGTTTGTTCAAGCTCAGAAAGGCTTTTATTTCTGTTTTGCAATCCTAAAGGCTAGAGGTTTCATTTTATATTTAATGACATATGAAATATTCAAATACAGAATGGCAATCTGAAAGAAGAAATAAGCCGTGTCAGACTAACCTGAGCCCTTCTTAAAAGAATGGATGTAAAGGTATAGTGAAGGAAAACCCAACTTTTTGATGTAATCAGTATGTCTACCATCATTCTTATACGTTACATGATTTCTCCATAGTTCTTTTCTATGTATGTTTTTGTGTCACTTTAGAGCTCTAGGAGACTGAATTTTGGAGGAGATGACCCAAAGACTATTTACAGTTTTGTATTGTCTCATTTTGCCACATATTTAAACAATTCCATATTAGAAACATACTTATAAAGTGTTTTTAAGCTACTTGAAAGTAAGGCATCTGTGTGAAAGAGGAAGATCCGCAGAATAAAACTGGGTTAGCAGAAAATAATCCTTGGCAATTCTTTTGTCTGTTTACAACAACCTTCCATAAGCCCAACAGTTCTTTTAGAGAGACTGGAGGAGACAAAACCTAGACAGACACTTGAGTAGCTGAAATGAGAAACTAAGCTCATCTTCAAAACAAAAATAATGGTGAAGAGTCCTGGACATGAGAATGGCCATGAGAATTGTAGGTATTTGAGACAACACAGAAGGAAAGAAGCTGTCTTGACTAACAGCAGTCCTCCATAGGATGTGTATTTATAAATTCTGCTCTTAGATCCACAAACACAGCATTCGCTGAATTCAAGGAGTTGAGGGATTTCCCAAAATTAGTAGAATTCTGCCTTGTGCAATAGTTACAGTAACACTGGAGTTGTCTCAAGGGATGAACTTTTTATTGATACTCTTATATTTAAGCTAAAAGCAGACAAAATCAAAAAGAAGTAAATGACTGATTCTTATCGGTATTCCAAAGGAATAAGGTGCATATTTTATGAAAGTTCAAGGACCCAGTTTAAAACTGTTTTTCTTCAGAACCTGCTTTCTTTTGCCAGTTATCAGTAAAACAGGAATTAGGAAGAGATACTTAGAAGTGAAGTGATTAGAGAGTCATTTAAATAAAGTTTTCATGTCTAAATATTTCAATACAGTTCTGATATTAGAGACAGGGTTTAGCATAAGTTAATGAGGAATATTCACATATACTTATGCTTTCAATATTAAAATGAACTATAGCACATTATGTCACAGGTATTTAAGCACTGAACAGTGGCATGAAACAAAGACTGCAGAAAACCTGACACTTCTGTATCTTTAAATTTAGAATTAGTTTTTGTGGTTTTAGACTGATTTCAGTTTTAACTTCAGACAAAAACTTTATTCTTTCTGTAATAAGAAATCGCAACAGAAATTATACAAAAGTAAGGTATTTTTAACATTTATATTGCTGAGGCAAGTAGGTGACAGATATTTTCAGCAATACAACAGTACTGTGGAGAAAAGATTCTGTGAAAGAACTGCTTCATTTCAGTTATTAGGTACAGTAACAGCCCTCTGGAGGCTACAACCTTAAGGGCAACAAGAGATTTGACACATATACATTCATAACAAGGCAGATAGATAGACAAAAAGCAACTTTAAGAAAATATTTCCCATAAAAAAAATTTTCTCAAAGACTGTGTTTAATTTATTGTATAGGTACTGGTAGTGGAGCAATGTAATTCATATTTGTGTATATTTATTTTTTCATGTGTTTTTCTTCCTTCTTCTATCTAATGTATAATTTGCTGAAAGTTATACTATTATAGTAGCTATAAATATTCCAGAATACAAAATCTATCATTAGTATCTTAATTTCATGATAAACATTGCACTATTAATTTACTTCTTTAATTTTTTTTTGATCAAAATGAGAAAGGAATAAATGTGTGTTCAAATTATTTATTGACTAACATCTCAAATTCTTTCCTGATAATAATTATAATTATTGTCCTAATTGTCCTTATATGATATTATTTGGAATTATACAAATTTTTAATTTTCTGATTCTCTGTAGTTGGTTTTCCTGTTATTCTTAATATTCTGTTTATCATATAACAATTTCCTTTTTATAGCTGTATGAGTGAAGGAAACTAAAGAGATTTAGAGTGATGATACGACTATTCAGAAACACAACATAACCTGAGACCCAGCCGATGAAAGATGTGGATCACATCCAGACATGATATGACAGGTGGTTGGATGGGATTCATTACAGAATTGAGAAAACTAATATTAGGTATATATGTGTGAACTTGGTGTCTAATCTTCTACTATAGTCAATGAAGCGCTAGGAAATGCAGTCAGCAGAAGCAGGGTAATGATTTGCCTGTCTAGATATTACACATGGAATGCCGTTTCCTAAACAGAAACGTCAAGTACCACTTGCAGCACTGAGTGGTTTCTCACTCACACAAGGCTGGTGGATGTGACATGGAGCCTATGGGAGAACCCGTGACTTGCTGGAATGGTAGCCAGAGACCACGTGACACATTTTAGGTTGACTAAAACTATGTTTAGATAGCTGAACTATGCCTTAGGCATCAGAGGTCTCTGGGCACCACTGGTAATGTCAGCTAGGGAAGCTTATACGTTGATACGTGGTTGTACACACCTAAATTTAAGTGTCAGTCTTAACTGAATCCTACATTGCAGTCACATTCCCCACATAAATTCCAAATTATTTTCTTAATATAAATGTGAAATATCATCCAGTTTAAACTAATAAAACAGTATCTCTACAATACCTAATGGGTATAAATATAGCAATTTTCTTTACACAAGAGATTTGGCTTCATAAACATGGCAAACAAACTCTCAATAATAACAGACTAATAATAATCAACAGGAAAAGAGATCAAACAGTCTATTTGATTGCCAAACATACTGTTCTATACAAATGAAATAAATATGTGGTTAGAATATTGTATGATAACAATTATAATGATTATTTCATTTGTTGCAGAATCCTATGGATAAACAAAATCAGTACCCTCCTAGAGGGCAAATGAATTCTCTCCAATTCTGCATAGAAAAAAATCCAGTAATGATATATTATTTAGAATAAAGGTATACAATAAAGGTATGCAACATCATTCCTTATTCATATCTTTATTCTAGCTTTCTATTATCTCAAACGATAAGGGGAATAGACTACATGACAAAGCATCTTTCTTTTACTGCTAGAAAGGGAGAATTTAGTTAATATGAAAATATGTCCTGTATTTACATTTCCTTTCAAGTCAATATTTTATTCCATAGGATTTCCCTTCCTTAAGAAACTAAGTTTAACATGCACTTCTCATTACTAAAGCAAAATTCATGGGATGAAAAGAAAAAGCAAAAAACATTCACAAATTTCTATTGATGAAAGCTGATAGATCATAGACTAAACAGACTGATTAGAATCCTGTATATATGTGTGTGAGTATACATATATATGTATATCTGTATACACATACATTTCATTTTTTTTGTCGATCCTGATTATCTACAAGGATGTGTGTTAATTTTTGTACTGAACTTTTTGAAATAAAGAGATACTGTGCATTAGACTGTAGTCATATGTTTTCTTCAAGTCTTTTCAGATATTTCCTAAGAAACCACTGTATTAGTTATAAATACAAAATTCAGTTAGTCTCATTTATAGCTCAAACAATACCTAGAGCATTAGAAAATATGACAATTTTAGCTCTGGATATGTTTCATAAGATATATTGAAAAAACACCAAACCTACACACGTGTGGAATGCACTTAAAACAAGAACAGAGTTAAAGAAATTAAAAGCAAAAATTTAAACTGTGAATTACTGTCTTTGTTGTCGTTATTGTCAATGCAGAGAAAATGTGCATTTCAAGAAAATGTACAACCAATAGTTACCACAATGGACAAGACAAAGTATTTCAGTCAGTAACAGAAGCAACTTCCTTGCAAAACTTCTAGAAGTCCAATTCATTTGCCACTAGAATTACAGTAGTGTTGGTAATCATAGATTCAAGGTTACTTCCCAGGAAACAAGTACAGTATTAAAAAAACCCCACTCCAATATCAGCTGTGTTCTCCTGTTCTTATTGCCAAATTACTGTTCTTTTTGCCATTCTAATTTGTTTCCATATAATGGGCAATTTAGCTAGAAACAAACTCTTAATACGATTCTTTGTCCTTATCATAAAGCACTAATTTTTAGTTATATTTGTCCATCTTGTATGTTGACACATGTTTCTATGTGTGGCTTTCAGGTACGTTAACAAGTAAATCACAGGTGGCCATAAAATGCCTGAGGATTCAAATGTATTGTTTTAATTGTTAATGAAAGTTTATCTCACTATTATTCAGACTTCTGAATTAAATTCTTTTAAAGACAGTTTAACTGGGATGATAAGACATGTGGTATTCAAAATCCAAATATTTTATATGAATATTCATAGTCCATATGAAGTCCATATGAACATTTACACTACATCTATTTCTATATACGTTCTATTAAATTGAAACAGTATTCAAAGGTAGTGACATTGCGCAGATCCATTTAAAAATAATTTTTAAAAGCCTTGGGGGAAAAAGAAATCTCACCTCTTCTTCTTCCTTATTTTGTAGATGTGCCCAGAAAAACAATAATGACCTACCTTGAAGATTACTTTTCTCATATTGTACATCTTTTCCCCTTTACTTTACTGAGTAACAGATGTTTGCATTCTGGGTTTTGACATTGTATGGAAAGATTAGCAGAGGTGTTGAATTTCACAAATCATATATATTTTTAAGCTTTAGCTAAAAGGATACACTGTAAAGCGTCTACTGCAACATCTCCATCCAGAACTCTTGTTTACAGTTTTTTGGAGAGGGAAAGCACTCTAGAAACTAACTTCAAGAAAAAATTTATCACCTATCCACCTACATTTTAATTGTTTTCCAGACTGTTTTTTTCAATTTTGTGGCAATCTACAAAAAGATTATTTCTGTGAACCACTCATACTGTAAAAGACAGACAGTATGTAGAGATTTCACACTTCATTTGGAAATTGATGGACCTGTAGCATAAAAAGCTGATTTAAAACAGCAGCTTTTTATCAGAGATTGTCAAGAAGGTAGTAGCATCTTGCTGGTATCATAAAGAGGTCTAGACTACTATGCATATAAATAGTTTTATCATAATTTTTATTAAAATAGTTTTTGGTACAGCTGTAAGGTCTTAACAGATGTTTAGCCACTGAAACTTGTAACATTATTTAATTCCTATAGGTAATTTGAGTATTTTTTTTTCTTATTGAAAGCTGAAATGAAAAGTTTATTTTATGCCCTTTTCTCTTTCCCTTTTTCATAACCTCCATTCCACCACCACCACCACCCCCCGCCGCCCTGTGCAATTAAATCACACCCTTTCTTCATATCTTCCAAGAACTACCTCTGGTAGGAAAAATCAAAATGAAAAAAATCTCTTGGACTGTACTTTAAGAAGGATCACCGTTTCTGACACAGTAAGAGATGCATCCTAAAAATGCCTCTATAATGTTCCAAAACAGTCCAAGTGGAGCTACAAAAAATAAAAAGCTTTGGAACGCAGTTCCACAATTACAATTGTCTAATTATTCACAAAAATGTTATTTTAGAGACAGACACATAAACCAATTAAGACATAAAAACAAATAAGCTATTCCATGAATTTTACCAAAAAGGGAATTGAGATCAACAAATAAGAACATACTTGCTATTCAATTACAACCAAATATATTTAGATGCCAATGGCAGTATCAATACTGCACCATACAATGTCTCCTAAATCATCCAACTAGATTCGAAGGAGAGTACTCTTATACCTGATGGCTTTGAGGCTGGAGAGAAAGCACTGGTCTGACTGCATATCTTCAGTTCAGTCATTTGAGACTACCTTACTTTTATTAGGTTTTGTTTGCTTCTTTGTTTGTTTTAATTGGAAGATAAAGCTTAATCCCAGACTATTTACAAAACTTTTGCTTGAAAAAATGCAGTCTTCCTCCTCTATAGGATACTAGAAAAAGATTGGTTTGCTGTTTCCTAATGGGGGCTACATATCCTTTATATTATATGAACTGCCTAGTGGAAGGATTCAAAGACATCACTTAGAGCACAAGACCCAGTCTTCAACAATCACTAGAGAATAAAAAAACTGGAGCACCTTCAGCTGGATTCTTTGCAGGAAAATCGACATTGCCAAGGAGGGTGCTGGAAGTTGATGATCATAGGCTAAGATCTGCTGAAAGCTAAATGTCCTTTTAGTTTATAGAATCATAGAATCATAGAATCATTAAGGTTGGAAAAGACCTCTAAGATC
>NW_008796039.1:12218-65574 GCF_000699145.1 Aptenodytes forsteri | reverse complement strand
CAGCTTTGTTGCCCTTCTTTGGACACGCTCCAGCATCTCAGTGTCTTTCTTGTAGTGAGGGGCCCAAAACTGAACGCAGTATTCGAGGTGCGGCCTCACCAGGGCTGAGTACAGGGGCACGATCACTTCCCTGCTCCTGCTGGCCACACTATTTCTGATACAGGCCAGGATGCCATTGGCCTTCTTGGCCACCTGGGCACACTGCCGGCTCATATTCAGCCAGCTATCAACCAACACCCCCAGGTCCTTCTCCGCCAGGCAGCTTCCCAGCCACTCTTCCCCAAGCCTGTAGCGCTCCATGGGGATGTTGTGGTCAAAGTGCAGGACCCGGCACTTGGCCTTGTTGAACCTCATACAGTTAGCCTCGGCCCATCGATCCAGCCTGTCCAGGTCCCTCTGCAGAGCCTTCCTACCCTCGGAAACATTATTCATTATTTCCCCTGCCTGTATTAATATAATTTGTTTTCCCCTCATCAAGGGTTATGTGACAGAGAGCCTTCACTGATGCACGCTATACAGATGTACTCTACAGTTTATATCTGGATATTTTAAAATAATATTGAATCCCACCATGTTATTGTCCATATTTTCCTTTAAACTGCTGCCAGGATTAAGATTTCCTACTTTGATGAGGGTGTGGAAATCTGTGTTGTCAGACAGATTGCCAGTGAGCAGGCTTAGACACATTGGAACATTTTCACTTGCCCAGTAATCACAGATCCTTGAGCACAGAAAAAAACAGCAGTTTTCTTTGCCTCCATCATGGCCACTGAACATATGATGCAATTGGCTGGACTTGAAACATTTTCTGCTGATGATACTCTAACCTTTTTCACTGCAGCCTCATTTGTTACCTTCCTAGTTAAAGAATAATGAGAATGAATTTTACCTGTCACTGAGAAATCCTATATATATAATTAACAAACTGCTTGGTAATTAATACTGAAACTTGTCAGCCACAGGACATATTGCAGAGTCAAGAATAATCTGAAACATATAGTTTAACAATTAGATAAAGTAATTACAATATTTCAGATGCTTACACAGAATATATTCCAGTTTTATTAAACCTTAAACTTTTCATGCTCCATGTTTTTAATGCTGGAATTTAAAATACTGTTTGATAGCAGAACATTATGCAAATACGGTTGTGGGATATACATTACAACCTTGCGTCTGTCTAAAGATGACATTGCCACATCTTTCAAAAGACAATTCATCATACTGACACTTAATAAGACATTAACAATTCAAAAACTACTCTATGGCTCACCAGTGTAATGCATGATCGACTGATGGTTTTGCAAGAGCTGCAAAGGCCTATTTTTTGCTGTGATGCTAATGTGAAACAGAAAAAAAGTTGTGCTATCAGTAACTAATTGAATTGGTCTCAAAAAAAAAGGTCTTACATATGTTGTTAAAAAAATCACCTAAAGAATGCTGTAAAATTCAGCTTGTTTTATAAATCATAATTTTTCTGTTGTATTCTGTCTGTTCATATATAGCATTTCAAATTTCATTTCTTTGCACTACTTCTCTCTGATCTTTGATTTACTCATTTTTTAACCTATATGTAGTCAATTATGTCATATTTTATAAATACAGTATACCAAAACAAGTTAAAAGAAAATAACACTCTGGTAATTGCACTAGAAGAAGCAAAATTTTCAGGTGTCTTTAAATTCAATTTTTATGGATTTGCCTAGTGTGATACCCATTTAGATTATATACAGACCTATAGAAAATGTTTAAATCACATGATAATGGCAATATAAGTGCTTTTTGTCATTAGGTAAAACACACCTTAAAACCAGAACATTAAATTAGTACCAATAAACAACTGAGTAACTTTAGCCATATTTTATAACCTCTTGAATGAGAACAAAGAAGAGTGTAGGAAATCTACTTCAGTGGATTAGCCTTTCTCTGAGAACCCTAGAGGACAGCTCTGAGTTTCTGTTCGTTCTCGTACAGAGTTCCTGCTTTGTTTATACAAAGTATTGCTTACTATGTACAGGAATTACTAAATATTCTATAATGCACTGTCATAAATATGATACAGTCAAGACAATATAATTCAATATATGATTTAAGTACCTCCTCCATTTTTCAGGATCTACCTTGTTCTTTTCAACTACTTCTACATATGACGATCAGTTCCTAGTTGTGTCTTAAGCTTCTGCAATTAACATTCCTCTGTGTGTGCCTGAGGGAATTCATTCCAAATGGTTATTACTTCTCAAACAGAAAGGAAAAGGAGTAGTCTACAGGGGAAAGGTTTTCAGAGTAATAGATTGAAAAGCATCTATACAGCCAAAACATATGACAAACTTTGTAAAGCAGGGTTAGTGGATTATACGCATATGCGATAATTTTCACCAGTAGATAAACACTCTAAATATCAGTTTCGATGGAATCAAGCTATTTTTAATGATGAAAGAAAAAACATTCTGACAAATGTTTGCATGAAAGAAGTGGAGAACAGTATGAATGCAAAAGGTAATTTTGAGAAAGAGTAAATGCAACTCTTACAGATGTTTTAATAATGAAGACCCACCACCACAGCTCGTAGACATGGGATAAAGACATTACAGAGGTGTGGGATTGATAACCTAGAGCAGATGGGTACTAACAAAATTTGTTAGGCAACCTTCTTTTAAATTGCCACAGATGTTTCAAAAAATTACCGTTTGTATTTCCATAGTTGTTGTCTTCACAAAACAAGATGGTAGACAGAGTATAAAATTTGCTGGATGTGTGAAAGCAGAGTCAATGGCATACCTTATCTGCATTTCTTATTGTAAGCTTAAGGCACTTAATAGCAGTAGAGGTGAAAATTGTCATACAGTGACTGGGGAGAAGTGAAAAGGGTAAGAGAATTTGACAGTTTGTCTCCTATGTATATCTCACCAATATATGCAGGCCTCATTGTCACAGATGAGTTTTGGTCTTTCAAGAATTGAAGGGAGGAGCAGAAGAACAAGAAATGATGTGATGCCTGTATTCATCAAGATAGACAAATTGCCTTATTTAACAAAACAAATTAAAACTGCATAGGAGTTATTTGCTGTAGTGCTATAGCACAGCCTTCAACATGGCAGGGGAAAAACAAACAAAAATGAAACATGTACCATACTTAATATAACAAGAGGTCTTGTCCCAAACCTCTTTGCACTAGATTATTACTATTAACATCATTGTACAAAGCAATTCCCATCACCATACTGGAGGAGAACCCTCTAGAAGAATGGAAGGACAGGTTTCAGCATTGCTGTAAAATTTTGCACAACTCTTCATGAAATGAGAAAGATCCAAACATATTTTGGCACGTTGCTTACCTGGTTGATCTCCGTGGTTCACATAATATTAATATTATGGGCTTTCAAGTCTTTCATGTAACTGTTCATCATGACAGCCCTTGCTCATGGAAACTAGATGATATTAAACCAGGGTTTGGTTTGGGGTTTTTTTTTAAATGTATCAACAGCAGTTTCTCTCTGAGCTCCCACTAGTTGGTTTGGTTTCCTAACAAATAATATAAACTAATATCTTTGATAAAAAAACATTGAAACCCTGGCTCTTTACCCATTCTCAATGTCAAGGCGTTCTTTGCCTTGTAAATACTGAGCAACATATGTTATAAGACCATGGTCAAGTTCTGCATAAACAGCATTTAACTCAGTTAATGTGTTCAGGGAATGTCCTTATTGACCTTTAGGCCAAAAATACACAGTTGCATATATTGCTATTTCTGATATTTTCCTACTTATTTTCTCCAAAGGAAAGATATTAATAATGTGTGACTGTTAACTGTTCAAGGCAATAATGACATCTGCTGAGAGTCCAGTTGCAGTGTCTCAATATTTTAGAATTCCTGAACAATCTACTATTTTCAAGTTTTTATTGCTTATGTTAATTAAAGCTCACCCTATACTAAAGAAATTATTTGTGGACCTAATTGCTAATGAATTTAAGCAGTTTCAAAATCTATATTTAAAACATTGATTATTGATAACAGGGCATTTTAGAAATTAAAAAGAAAGCCTCCCCCACCAAAAAACCCCCACCAAAGTAGCAACAGAGCTATACAGCTCCACATTATTTGCACTTGTCTAGCACACAAAATTAATGAAGTAACTGAACACTAAAAGCTGATTTTGTGTGCGTGCATTTCAAAGGGTTTGTTTGGTGTAGATTCTAAGAATTGCCTTTCACAGATTCATAGAATCAGAGTTCAGCTGAATTTGAATTAAGCACTTTTTTATTTCATTATTTTGAAATTTTATCAGTAAAGAAAACAAATTATTCCAATTTACAGTGCTTTTATACTGAAGTAGGAGTTTACACTTGAATGTTGTGTAAAATATTAGACTCAATCATAGCCATGTAAACAGGAACTAATTCCATTACTTAGAAACTTGTCCAGAAATGTTTCATTTACTTGGACAGCTGTAACGCTACAAAGAATTCACAGAATACTTTTGGTAACTTGTTCTTGGTAACTATGAAATGTCATCCACACAGTCATATTAGATAAAAAATCAATCTCTCCCTCGACCACTTTAATAGAATTAACTGCTTCTCTAGTCTGATATTCTAGTCTATATTAATTTCTCTTCTGCATTGTTAACACTTCTTTCCAGCTATATTATATTTTAAACAAAGCTGAAAGCAAGCATACAGAAAAAGAAAATATGAAAACATTTGTACATGCCTACAGTCAAAATTGGATATTTGATGTAGTTTTTTTCCCTGTTCCATCTATCAGTTACCAAGCCTGAAGGCAATGTACAGACAAGATCCTGGAGGAGACTATCATGCTGACAGTAGAATCTGGACTCTTCATCACTTCTAGGTTCCCTGGACTTTGCTGCATCACTGGGTTTTTTTAACTTGACTGTGTCTCAAAGACTCCAAGATACCAGCTGCAAAATAAGTTTTGAAGAAAAGTGAACTCTAACATTGCAGCTTAGGTAACTTCAAAATTACTAGCAACTTCAAATTATTTTCTCTAGATAGTTTTCTTGGAACCAATTTTATTTGTTCTAAGGGGCAACAAGCACAACAATTATCAAATTGGAAGATCAGGAGAAAAATGTGAGATCAGAGAAGAGAATGTATGTTTAAGATGTGAAAGACATATTTTCTATGACAGAAAACCGAAGCCAGGTTTTCCCCATGATAGATAACTAAGATATAAGAAAGATGACAAAGGCTCTATTAGCAATGAATGTAGCTCTAGCTGTTCTTCTATTTTTCATTTCCTACAGTGTTTTATTTGGGGTTTTCTACTGGACCTACAGGAAGACAGGGGAAATATAAGAGAACAAGACAGATTTATTTTATTCTTTTAATCTAAAGCAAACTTCTCCCTTCTCTTTTTTAGGTAAAGTCAGCCAGCAGAGGAATGAAAAACAACTTAAAAATGTTGAAAGTTCAAGTTAAATTAAATGCTGAAATGTACCTCTCATATTATTTAAACACAAATTAATACCACTGTTTTATATATTGAAAATACAATCTTATCGTCTGAGTGCATATAGATACTTTCACCCTATCATGAATTCAGATTCTGTAAAGAATCAATTTTCTGCAGTATCACACCTCTGTCTGTAAACTGTATAAAACTGTTAACTTTGGTTTCTCATCTTTGAAACGTCTCTACATTGAATAAGTTATTTACTAAGAAAATGGGTTCTTGGGATACATAAAATCTATTGCTAGTGCACTCAAAAAATGATATGTCCCATGTCCTATGCCTTTCACTAGAAAAAAATTTCCATCATAAATTTCCTTTCCCAAAAGTAGGGATGTATATTATGTACTGTGACCATGAAACATCTTTACAGGGGCTATCAACAGAGGCAGACCTTTTTATGTATATATGACAATGCAGAGTTCTATTTCAAGAAATAACTACAATTTCAAGTGAAGGTGATAAATAAAAGTGGATAAGAGTTACCAGTGTTTCCTAGGCACACAATATGTGTTGAGAGACCAATGAGTTTACTGTGACAAAATCCTCCATCACTTGATTTAGTATAATCACCACCATGACTCTGAAGATGCTTTCCTACACCATATTTTAGCCTCATCTTGGTCAGTATACTACAAAGACTAGAAAATGGCAGACCAAAAAATATTGAAGAAAATTGTCTGGATCTGACATATTTACGACATAAATCTGGAAATCACTAGAAAACTGCCTCAAAGTATTTGGAAATTGAATCTATTGTCTGACAAGAAGCACCAAAAAGTCCCTTTTTTTTTTAACCTCCTTCAATCATTTAAAATATTTTATATTTCCTGGTTTGTAATATACCTTTCATTTTCAGAAGTTTTAAAGAAAGCATGTAGGATAGAATAGAAAAAAAATCAAATTAATATAAACTAGTACTTTTTCTTATTATGACTAATAAGAGCTGCTTAAGATAATACAGTCATCTGTCCTCCCATAAATGCACTCACTGACCATCAATGCATTGCTGATAATTTATCTATGGCACAATGACTGTGGCAATCTTGCAGTTTTCTAACTGAAGTCAGGAGAATTTGATGGCTACTTCTTCATCATCAGTCAAAACAAGGTCTTCCTAGGTTCTCCCAACTAAAGCAATTCTATTCCAAAATTTGTTATGCCTCTTGACCACGAAAACCCTCCATGAAAATGTTCCAATCTTCTAATATTCCAAAATGGAAAGCTGACATAAAATCTTTATTTAGTAGCCTTGTTAAAGGTTTTATAAGCCTTATGATGAAACTCCCTCTCTAGCCTTAGGAAGTTTTAATCATCAGTTTGACCCTTCACACACAAAAGACAAGACTTTCTCAATACTTATAGCGAGACCATATTTGAATAGTATCAGAACACTTACAGTCAAAACAGAGAAAACCAATAATAAAAGTAAAAGGATCCATATACAAACTACAAATAAGAGAGAGTGTGACTCATCATCCTAATATAACATTGATGATTGAGGTATAAAAGGCATAAAGATATAAAAAGATATAAAGGTGGAAATAACTGGATCTCTTCCTGATCCCAGTGAAGCATTAATATTCAGCTTAATTTAAAGCCACGCTACCAGAAAGAGTTATTTATCTAAAACTAACCTGTATTTCAACTGCAGTCAAAGAAATAGGCACCTTCAGAGGTGATTCAGCTCACTGAGACAGTGCTGGAGATGACTGGCTGGAATCACTGAATGTGTAAATGTCTGTTTCTGTCTACTAGCCAGAGGAAGTTAGAATGATCAGTTTAGACTACAAAATCAGCTATTAGACACCAGTTTCCTCTCTGAGGTGCACAGGACAAGATGTAACAGGCACAAGTTGCCAGAAGGAAAATTATGATTAGATATAAAGAAAAACCTCTTCACACTGTGAACGGTTAAGCATGGAACAGCTTGTCCAGGGATGCAGTGGAATCTCATTCTTAAGATATTCAAAGCTCAGCCAAAAAAGGCAAAGGGAAATCTGGCTCTAGCTTTGAATTTAGCTCTACTTCAAGCAGGAGGTTGGCCTAGATGATCTCCTGAATACAACAGCTAGATGTGTCTGCCAGCCATAGACTTTTTATGGTTCTAGATCTAAAGCCCTGAGACAAATACTATCTTAATAAGAATTTTGTGCCAAATTTAAAGCTATTGTCTATTTCAGAAAACCTGATTTTAATCAAATGACAGCTAACCTAAAAAAACCCCTAAAACTCATACACTTGTCAGACAGACTGGCAAGATTATTAACCTAACTGTTGCAATGCTTTAGGAATGCTGCTTATGGGAATAGCAAAAATTGGAAGCACAAAGGTGGGTTCAGAAGAACAAACAAGCACAATGAAAACACCACTTTTTCGAAAGGGAATAAATGCTTATTAAGATTTTATGAACTTCAAAAGCGATTTTATGAGGTTCAAATATTTTAAACCCATGTGTATTTGACTTTGATCGTATACTAGATTCTGCCTAAATGTATTTACTTGTATCTACATCAAATTATAGCAATGTGCCAGTGCACGTCAAGTATACTTTGACCTTTATCTCACCTGCATTTGCTATGCACCAAAGTGCTTTGTAGCAGCTTGCAGTTCTGGAATTTTTTTCCAAAGGTTCCAACAGTGCTGCATGTGCTGAAGACAGACAGACAGACAGACATGTGGGCATAGGACGCAAAAGGTATAATTTATTAAACATTTATTGTAAAAATTAGAACCCTAATGTCTACATTGTTCATTCATTTCTGCATTCAGAACCAGACGTTCTCAGAGATGCAAAGGGTGGTATAAAATTTAAAAATGTCATTCAAGTAGGAAATCTGTGTGCATCTAAGTATTTATGGCAACTCTTAAAATTAAAAAATCTAGTGTGATTTAAGGTTTTAAATGCAGTGCTGAAATAGAGATGTTAATTTCAGCTAGTAAGTGACCTCTCACTAACATACATAAAAGTTTGATTATGCCCTTGCATCACAGTTTATTGTACCTGAAACCTTATATAATTATATCATTCTTTAATTTATCAACATTTACTCCTTACCAAGTTCTAAGCGGCTCCTAAGGATCATATTTTTTTTCAATATTTTCACAAAAGTATTTACAAGAGTGGAAAGTTAAAAAACTTTGATTTGTCACATTTTTTTAGTGAACAATGAAACTTACTAAACTAGTTTCCCAGAGATTTGTGTTGATTGTCCCACAGTAGTGCATCACCTTTGCCTATGACACCTCTGCTTTGTGATATCTTTAGTTTACCATTTTGCTCTTTGCTTACCTTATGAATATTTCTGGTTCCTTCTATGCCCTTTTCCCCACCTATCACCTAGGCAGGAGTGATCAGGAATCACCAAGGTCCCGGACAACCCAAGTCATCCTACAATGGGACAGTTCAGAAAGAACAGATAACTTGAGCTCCTGATGCAGCTTTTCTCTCAATATAATATATACTGTTCTTTCTACCCACCTGTGAATTTTATAAAATCAGAACTATATACTGGTTTTGAGCTCTGTACTTCTGTGTCAAATTTGGTTTAAATTGGCCAGCAGGTAAAGGGTTATTAGGGAAAAGGGAATGACAGATGGAACAAGTGATTGCATAAACCTTTCTTAATGAAACTGGGCTAAATAGGAGAAGAAAATATAAAAACGATAAATTTTGTGGACGTTCAAAATAATATCTTCAGCATTCAAGCTCCTAGATACTTTGTAAAATGTCTTTCTAAATCATCTTTGAATAAACAATACCACCCTTCAAACCATAAAAGACAGTCCCAGGGGACTGAATTCAGCTTTATGAATTTCTACTGTCTGAGAAAGTCAAGCATGTCTTGTCTGTAATTGCTCTGAGAATAGGGTCCTTTTAAATTAATCTTTTTAAAGAAAGAAGAAGAACAGGAAAAGGAATATTACCTATAAAATATTTTTAATATACATGGAATTGGTTTTGAGTTACAATTTGGTTTTTGGGGGTTAAAATTCAGTGCTTTTTCCTGCAAAGATTTAACTTCTCAAATTGAAGAAAAAATAAAATATGTAAAATTAGATAATGAGTTGAATTCAAACTTCATATTAAAGCTGAATTAGATCTAGATAAAAAATGAATTTAGATTAAAAGTAAGCAATTTTCTAATATAAAAATTCACAGTAAAAGTTTCAAGTTGTCATAAATTTAAGTCATCACTGGGATAGATCATGTTCTTCTCTGGAATCAGGCAATTTTCACTCTCTATACACTCTAAGCACTGCCTTTCTCCCTCATTTGTAGGGGAAGCTAATATTTGGAATTGAAGTGCTTCCGTAAATTCATGAAGTTATATCTACTAACCAAGGATGGATTGTCCTAAGCTTTGAAGCTGAGGACATAGAGATGACCTCCAGGCAATAATTTTATGCAACAACTATTCCCATTCCAAAATGAGAATCAGCTGACATTGAATTTTGGAATTGAGATATTTCTCTGAAACAAGGGAATTCCACACACCTTCATCCAATATAGAGGAACTTCTTCAACTAGTACGTATCTCCAGTTGAAGATTCATAAATGTCATGGGTATACCTGGAAGTTTGTTAGCAGCTGTATAGGACTAACATGAAATGAGATGATAGCAGAGACAAAGCACGGTGTTGAATACATTTATTACTCTACCATGAAGATAATTGCACCACCCAAAAAAATAGGGCTGAGATCCCTGCAAAGAGGTTCAACAGTAAGAGCTCGTTGAATGCCATAGTTACTTTGACTAAAATGCTGTTTAAGAAAAAGTTTTATGTTACTTATCTACTGCTTTTACAAATTGAACGTGAAATTGACCTTGACAGAAGGAGAAAAATCTTCCTGACTAATTGCTGCACCTACATTTTTAAGTCATGCTCTAGAGAATATAGATCTCCTTTTGTTTTGTAACACTTAAGTTATTTTCAATCATATTTAGAAAAATCACTGCCATAAATTAAAAGAGAAAGAAAATCATATGTTAATTTATTCTATCACAGACACACTGGACAAAGGTTTCAGACTCTAGAGGATCTTGCTTGTAATGAAGCTGTCAAAAAATTGCTAGAGTTTCTCCACCCCTAAAGGAATGATGAAGTCTCTGATAAAATCAAAACATATTTGTACTGTATAAACTTTGCTAAGGAAGCAAAAAGGCTTGGTGTTTTTTCATTTCCACCTTGTCATTCATTGTGAAGAGTTATGCAATTATTTATTTGAATATTTGTTAGGTCCCAAAATAATTGAAAGAAAGTCCAAATTGGATATTGAAAAAAAAATCCAGCTTTGAAAAGTTGGAAATAGCAAAGTAGGTCTGCCAATCACTGTCTCTAAGTTCTTTAAAAATACAGTATAAAAGCCAACAGTGGTTGCTTTTCATCTAAGATATGCTTTTTCAAGCAGCTAACTGACTCTGAATGTCTAGCCACAGAAGTTACTCAATACCAGAAATATTTCTTTCGTTTTCTTTGATTCAGAAATTAAGTTACCTAAAGCATGAATTATGCAGATTTGTCAAAGTTACCAAAAACTTAAGAATTTCACAGGAATCACTTTGAATTAAAAATAGATACACTTGACTTCAGCTGCTGTCCAGGGAAATAATGTTCTTGGTCTGAATGCTTCTGACTGTAATTTATGGGTTTCAGAAGTAGGCTGTCTTCAGTGTACTCTGAACTGAAGTTAGACTTATGTAATGCATCTGAAAGACTATTCAAAAACCTTAAAGCTAGTATATATATTCTATTGCTGCTGTTGATCTACTGGAAATAGCAAGGATACAAAAAAATAATCTTCCGTGATGGCATTCAAAGTCCATCTAGTGTTTTCACTAAAAATCCACACATGTAAATCAGAAGAATTAAAAAAGCTAATAAAGTAGAACATCAGGTTTGCACATTCTGTCACAGACATGGTCCTTTGGAAGGAAAAAAATTTCAAAGACTTCATAAAATACAGATATTGTGATACATAAAATGCTCAACATGTTACAAGTATTGTTATGTTCTGGGAGCATAGGGTGTATTTCCTGAAGAAAATTAATTTCCTGGATGATAGTTACTGCAAATCAGTAGCATAAACTGTAAGTCTTTGGAAATATCACTCCAAGGTGTGCATGGAAATAGGAGAGATTTATATGAACATTTAGAGTGGTGGGAGGACAGTGTATGTTATTTGTGTCATTCTCAAGAGGTCTAATAAAACAAAGACACAGTCTTAACTTATCAAAAAGTATCCTCACAATAGTGAATGAACAAAGAAATGAAAGACTTGAGACTGGCCATATTAGGGACTTGCATGTAAGATAGGTTACAAACAGACACTACTTTTTCAGCTTGAGAACATTTACTGCTTCATCGTCTACACTTTCTCATCAATGTTGTCTCAAATGATATGCTTTGTGAAAAATGACTGATTTGTTAATATCCTCTCTACTCAGAAAAACAGCAAATGATGCAATATTAACTTAATTTCAGATCTGATAAAGTAATCACAGTAAACTGTCAGGAGTCTACAGTCTTAAGCCCTGTCACCAGCCCATGGGAAAACTGTTTACTGGAAGTTTGAGACTGAAGATGGGATACTGGTGATTCACAAAGGAGTCAAAAATACAGTTAAGTGGTAATCAACCAACCAAATAAACAAACAAAACAGACAGCGATGCAGCAAGAAATATTGCAGTTATATTTTTAAGCTAAACTTTCAAATACTTGCATGTTAAGATGAAAATTATTAGGATGGAGAAGTACTTTTATTTCTAATCAAAAGATCAGTGAAGCGAATAAAAGTCTTTTATGATCACATCAAACTGTCTTTCAATCAGTCCTTTCTTTGGGTGCAAACACATTTTCCTGTGACTAACTCATGTAACACAAGAGACTTTTAGTTGTATTCCAAGATGGTCTAACATACAGCTATATTTAAGTCATTTATACCTTACTCCTTAAGGCTATTGCGTGGTGATGCTCCTTTGCATTCAGACTACATATTTTGAACAGATGGTGAAAAGCTTAGATTAATCTAATTTTGGCTTTAAAATACCCTGTATTACCTGTAATTTTCAGTATAGCAGCAGTTTAGTTTACTAGAAAAGGAATTTTTGATGCATTGGAATTAATTGCTAGATATACATACTTGAGTAATATATTTCTGTATCAGGAAATTCTCTATAGATAAGATCTTCAGTAGCTTTTTTTTTTTTCCTTAAGTGAAAATTAAGAGGATTTTAGGTATCCAAATTAATGAGAGTGATTCAGAAAAAGGCACTAACGTATTCTGTTGCCTGAGGCATGGCTTCACATTTTGAAGTGCTTGGCCAAAGTTCCAGCTTAATGTATTGTTGCTCCTCTCTCGGTCCCTATTATGAGCCCCTGTCTGAGAAGCACTGCCCCCACAGTTTTTTCAGTCTGCTTTTTATGGAATTCAGTTGTGAACTTGCTTAAAAAAAACAAGAATCCTGACATCCCACAGGTAATACTAGCATATTTCTCTAGGGGTAAAAAAAAGCCCCAAACCAAACAAACTAAAACCCTCTTAATTAGGTGTCTACATTTTTTATAACAGTATATGTTCACAGATACGGTAATTTTAGTTGACTTCCCACACAAGGCTGCTTGGTATTCACCTCTCAACAATGCTATGTAGCCAGGAAAGCAAGTAAGGAGGTTGAAAGAAAATAAAAAAGGACTTGACTAACCATATTTATGGTTATAATGTGGAGAAGGGATTCAGGTGGGAGTGGAGGAGATATAAGGTTTTGTGTCCCTTCCTAAGGGCAATCCCAAGAATATTTCTGCATTTTGTATTAGACAACCACTGGAAGAAAAATAGGAACCAAAAAATTGGTCTATGGATGAAGGAATCTTGTATCAGTAGTTTCAGAGTGACTTTATTTTAACAACATAATAGTTTCTGGGAGTGGTGACTTTTAATTTGAGAATAGCAGGGTCCCTCCCCACTAGAACTTCAAACATAAATCTTATTTTGTACTACTACTAAGCTTAGATAAAACAGATACTGATGCCAAGCCTGTCACCACAACACTCTGAAACAAGAAACTTGCACTGAAATAGAAAATCTGCTGCACCTGCTTGTTGAGATCCTCATCAGATAAAAGAGACATCAGTAGTTTCTGGCTTGATTGTTGGGTTGTTCACTTCGGAAATAGGAGATACAAATTAAATCCCTCAGACTAAAGGACACCTATAGATTTTCCGACTCCTGGGCAATTTGTCTAACCACACAGTATTACAAAAAAGGATTGTTGTGCACAGCGGCACAACATACAGCTGTGCTTTCAAAGTAAAGAGTAAGTCATTCAGCTACACCACACAAATTATATAGATACCTGAGCACATGGAAATATTTTCAGTCACTGAACGTACATTGCACAGCAGTCTTATGTCTGCATTGAGACACCAGAGTCCAGTCAAGGTAAAATTGTGAAATATATACTTTTCTTCAGTCCAAAACTGTTTCTAAAAAAAAAAAAATCAAGGAAGGGAAAGTCACGATAAAACTAACACAAAACAAGCTTCTTATTTTAAATATGCAAAGATGACAATGACAGATATGTGGTGTATTCAGTTAGAGCAAACAACTGTTTATAGTGAAATACTTAATCAATGTATATATTTTCAAAGGTAGGATAGAAATATAACTACATCACAAGTTACTCACAATGAAAAATGAGTAATCTCTTCTAAACTTCATCCAGTGAATGACATTTATACTAATAACATTTCATCATCTGGACATAAGGATCCCATGTAAAACATGTTTCACTGGTACTTCCCTTGAAGTGGGAAGACTAGGTCTTTCTTCAAGGTGTGCTGTACTGAAAACTTTGTAAAAGAATTTATGTTTGGGCTTAAATGAAGATCTGAAAGAGCTACCTGATTTCTGGAAAAAATAAATGTAATTGATGATTGAAAATAAGGTTTAAAAAAGCCTGTTTAATTATTAGCAAAATGTTCTCCCCTCTGTGTAAGAATTGAGACCACTGAGCAACAAATTTAAGATGTTTCCATTTTACTTTCAGGGTCAATACTGAATCTCTGCTTTTCTCATCCTGTGATTGATGTTCAGAAGCCTGCAATAAGAGAAAAGCATATTATATTTAAAATAGAAAAAGAAATATATTTTTTTGAATTCTCATACCGCAGATCCATTTTGCAAAATGACTAATATGATCCAACATAATTTATGTACAGAAGATTGCACAACCTCTGTGAAAAGAACAAGTTTGTTCAGAGTTCGATTACATACAAATTTGAAATAGCAAAATTATTTCAAAGCAAAAAGTAATATTGAAAAACCCTTCATAGCTGTTCTTTACCCAGATTTCCTGGGTTCTCTTTGTACCCTGCATTTACCTCCCTTATGATTCCAGCAAATTTTGTTCTTTCCTGAAATTTCCCAAGCATCCTGCTGCATTCCTTACCCTTCCTATTTGGAGTAATAATAAAATCAGTAACATTTAATATAAAATGGGGGTTGTAATTCTTACCCATAGTTGTAAAAGTTCTCAACAGAATCATATAGACCCAAACAATAAGAATCGTAAAATTATCTTGAGAATTTGGGTAAGAATTGTTTCCTCCCATGGTTCCCTTTTTTCTCAAACTGTCTCCCGTTTTTTCATTGATTAAAAGACTGGGAGCAAAGAAATATTCACTGCTTGTTACTAGAATGATATTCAAACCCCTAATTCATTATCTGTAATCTACTATCATAGATAGTACAGATACCATAAGAGTACTGTATAATATCCATTGAATGCTGTCTCTAGGAGGTCATTAAAAAATAGGAACAGATCAGCAAAAAAACCCTAGTAGAACACAGGAAGAAAAGCTAGAACTAATAAAAAAGAAATGAGAGATTGAGGCACTGAATACAACTGTATTTTCACTTGAAAAAGGTATGATTTTAGCACTGAGACAATAATCAGAAATCACAACTTCAGAATTTTATGGTAAGTCAGTTGAAATGCAACAGAAAACTCTACAGAATCAAAGTACTAAATAAATTCCTAACAGATGAGTGGCAAAAAGACAGCAAAAAGCTAAAATACCTGACCTCAGCAGGTTTTTTATGTCAAGATAACTAGCCTAATATAAGAAACACCATGCTGGTATGGCATAAAGATGAAAGAACAGGAATCAGTAATAAGACCTGAATCTACCTCTTAATATAACTATAAACTTTTTTCCTAAATATGGAACATCTTTTAAATATACTGTTTAACTTGATTTAAATTTAATATATGTTAATACCATGTGAAATTAATGAAGGTTACAGAATACCTCATGTTATCTCGCAGAAACTGCAGAATTAAACACTCTCTCATCTTACCATTTTTTTAGAAAGACAGTGAGTGAACAAAAGTCATCTTAATGAAAGTCAGATCTGAACTACACAAAGAAGTGAAGTGCCAGCATTTTCAGTTTGAATTGGTGGGTACTTCCGAGATAGCAAACTATGAAAAACATAAACATTAACTTCTTGTGGAAAATTTACAGTGTCACTGTGGGAATGAGAACACATATTTCTTTCTTAATGCTGTAAATAAGATCATTATTTCCTCCCTTTTTTTATTATGCTTTTGGCTGAAGAACTCACAAAGCCCCTGCCAGCCACTAACACGTACTAGTTCACTTTAGGGCAGACTGAAATAATTAGATATATTTCTTTGGTAAACAGAACAGGACAGAGAGATAAAGGCATTTCCCTCTTGGTTGGAAATAATTAGCTATCCGAGTTATAGATATGCAGACATTTATCTGGGGAGATTTAAACTGATTTCCAAGTCACATGAAAGACAAAAGTTTTCCATCTTGGTACAGAGGATGAATAGTGCAGTTGCTCACATTTGCTTATGTCTGAAGGCCAATTGTTACATAGATAAGAACTGCTAGGAAAAATGTAAATGCATAAATTGTATCATGACAGTAAAGGTACTTCAGAGGACCATGTTCCCATGCTCAAGGGAGTCTTCTGATTAGCATGGAAAATACTATCCTTCTTAATCCTTAGTATGAAAGAGTGTATTCCAGTGTGTCCTCTCTGTGTCATGTACAGGAAGGTATACATGTATCATTTGAGAATTTATATCATTCAGGGAGTAAGAACAGGGAAGAAAATCATTAGGTATTGCAATGTCTCTTGCTGGTTTGTGTTAGGGAAATGCTGAGAGACAAATAGAATGCAATATTTATAAATAAGTCTTCGATACTTATTACTTTTATGGTAGATATTCTAAGACATTTCAGGCAGAATTGGACTATATGGTGCTAGGTATTAGATAGATTTATGACAAAGAACCTTCCCTGTTGAAATTTACAATCTAATTATAAGAGAAAATAAACGGATACACTGTCCTGGAACAAGTAAATTATGGGTACACAGCTATGGATCTTGCTTTATTCTGGCACACGTCATAATAGGCTGTATATTTTTTCCCAACTATGTATCTTAAAAGAAATAAAGTTGTAATTACCCTGGCATCAAAGCTACTATTTAAGAGAAAGAACAGACTATTAATATACTGTTTCTTGTTTTGTTTTGTTCTGTTTTACCATCAAATTTAATAATAAAAAGTAAAGAATTGAGAAAGGCAAAGGACAATATAGGGAAAGGAAGAGATAAATAATTCCTCTGAATTCTTTGAATGAATATTCAAATGACTCAAAATGAAAGAGAATGATAAGAAATAGAAATGCTTCACTAATTTATACTGGGAGACAAAAGGACACATAAAAACTCATTTTGGATCAGAACTAGATCTAATCTTTCTTTCCTTTATGGAATGATAAAACTTCAACAATCCTCTTCATATACCATTTCAGCATGGATTGGTTGGCAGTCACTGTCTTAAAAAAGATAAACCTAAATCCAAAATAATCCCTTATTCTTAATGAAAGACACAAAGACTTTGTAAAAGACAATTATGGACTAGCCAAAATATTATCATCTTAGCTCTTCTTGCTTACAAACTGCAGAATCAAGTGAATACGTCAGATGAACTTAGGTAATGTAAAGATTTTGTGATACAGAGTATCATTCCCATCTGCCAGGGTAGAGAACTGTGAAATAAAGAGTAGCACCCAAATTCTTATATCTCATTTTAAATGAACTGTTGTACAGCTTCACAAGTAAGTTATTGACCCTGGGAATAAGAACGGCAGTGAAAGTGTGAGTGTAACACCAGAAAAAAAGGAGTAGACTGTTAAGAAGTGTGTATCAAACTTTTAAACTTATTGAAGAATTTATGTAATAATTTCTTTATTTTCTTTTTCTCTAATAGTTGATCTGGAATAATAATAATTCTTTTTTGTTTAGATTTCAGTTAGACTAATGCTAAATCCTTTGCTTTGTGTATAAAGTATGTATGTTTCACTGGTCCAGGTAAGCTGCATAAGTTCTAGCAAAAAAAACCCCAAAACAACCTGATGGAAGAATATGGGATACCTAGGCTGTAATTTAAATGCATCATAACATCAAAGTAAAGAAGATAATTTAGTACTGTCTTTGCAGTTATACTGCTATTAGAGGGTTACTTTTCTAAACTAATGACAGGAAAGCCAGACAGCCCACATTTGCTAACAGTATCACAAAAACTAAGGGACTAAAACTTTCAGAAGTTGTAGGCCACGTTCCAGTTTACTAAAGTATGACTGAATTTATAATGGAGTCCATATATGTTTTGTAAAACAACAATTTCTGCTTCTGTATCCTTACTGAAAGAATGTAGTCAGTATAAATATGGAAAGACAAATAGAACATAACACATCAAACACTACTTCTGAACAGCCTCCCCCCCAGCCAGTCCTCAGAGAAATTGAGAAAGGAAAAAAAGTACTGAATTAAAATGGAATCAGAGATCAATCAAAACTTTATGTAATAACATAAGTTGGCAACTTGCAAAAAGATTCAACATGTCCAAAATAGAAGTAGAAAAAAGAAGGAAAATTTTTTGTTACAAAGAAAGAATCATAGATTTTTAATCATTAAAACACATTTTACCTATTATTCAGAAAATATGTAAATTATATAGATAAAAGAATAAATAAGGCAGATTTGAATATTATATGAAATTATCATAGTAAAATTTGGTCTTACATTAACATTCTCAATTCTCAGCTGATTCCATAAAAGGAAAGGAATATCTCTATTACACTGTAAAGTCACCAGCCCCTCTTTCATCCTTTCCTTCAACCTAGCTGATACATATGAAGCACCATGATTTAGTTGAAGATGTCCCTGCCCATGGCAGGGGGTTGCACTAGATGAGCTTTAGAGGTCCCGTCCAACCCAAACTATTCTATGATTCCATGATTCTATTATTTGTTCCTTCTATGATATTTTAGTTGTCCTCTAAAAGTTTTTTATCTAAATATTTGCTTTGCATTTAATTTCATTAAGTATTGAAGAGTGATTGCAATTGAAAACAGAATACAAATGGTCTTCTTCCCTGTATTTTCAATATATTGTTAGGTATTTTTACTGATAAAATAACAACTACAGAACTGTTAGTTTCAATTTTCAAGATTTTTACTTAGATTTCAGGATTTAATAGAGTGTTGATCCAGTCATGACTCTTTAATGAAGGATACTGAGAGTACTAATGTTGTCATTTTGTGAAGTGATACCTTTCTCTACAAAAAATCTAACAGAAATTCAGTAATTTTTCTATCAAGACACTGATTTTGACTAAGAAGTGAAGAATTACCCCATGCAGACTGTTCTATATCAACATTATTTCTACATTATAAAGTTTTCAGAATCTTTCCAACGTATTTTTACTTTTTTCCATTTATTTTATAATGACTCTTCTACTTAAAAAATATTCACAAGACTCCTCTTTTTGTGGCACAAGTAAATTTTCTTTCTAGTTATTTTAAGACATACTAATTAGACAAAGTTCAACCTGCTTTGTACAACATTATGGGTGACATTCAGAGAATGTCAGCGGGACAGCTAAATTTGCACATAGAAGATGAAGAAATATGGGAAGGAAAGGTACCAATGAGTTTTAGCGAAAAGACCAATATGCAACCAAAGTACAGGGTAGGTTCTACTGTAAAAGAAAAATATGAAGAGTGGTTTTTCAACAGCAAAAAAATCACAAATATTTGGTGTGCTAGATAAATTACTGAATAACCATTTTATCACAGTTATTTAACCTGCACCAGAACTGGATTCTCAGCAAATGAAAGTGTAAAATTACTTATCACATTCCTTGAACAACCCAGTGACATATATTTTTATAAACCAGACCGTTAGAGGGAATGTAGTTTTAGACATGTAGCATAATCTCATATTACCAGTGCTCTTTAAATGTTTATAAAAGTACTTTGAAATTGATAAAGATTAGCAGCCTGAGAATATACAATTTAAAATTACTTATCTTTAGATTATTAGGAGTAAGACTATTTGCAGACAATTAGGTACTCTGAATTTCAAAGAAAAATCTATCAAGCAAAGATGTGAAATTTGCAGTCCTCACTACGAAAAACTCTTTTAAAATCTACTCTATGACTGCTTAATCAAAAAATTCCTTGTTAATTGACTCTTCTAATGCAGACACAATGACAACAGCAACAGAAACAGAAACAAAGGTAATCCATCTTCCAAACCACATAATTACAAAGAATGTCAATGCTTGAGATTTAAATTTGTCAGTGACAACACTTTGTCTCTCATTTATGTATAAATAAATACAGAGAACATATAACTGGGAAAAATATTAAAGTAGGTATGGAAAAATTGCTTGCAGCTAGTTTGCAATAGAAAGCACATAGCAGTATAGTTTTTCTAAACTTAAAAGTACTCAAGTTGTATTATTCAATCATTCTCTTCAATGAATCGAAAATGAGACATGCAACATTCTGTCTTATGAATTTCAGATTTTTTCATATACTCTGTAATCCCATGTTTTATAAACTCTGGAATTCATAATCCTAGCTTTTAGTATTCAGAACTATTCAGAGATCTAGGTCTATAAATCAAAGCATGCTGATCCATCACCACATGGCTCCCTCTAGATGTGTATTGCCTGCCTTGTTGGCAGCACTGCCCAATTGCCTCTCTGGCGTTCCACTGAGAGCTTTCATAAGCTGCAGGGAAAATTCTCTCTTTAATCTAAAACTGATTACAAAATAAATATGATATAAAACCAGCTGAATTATTTTTGACAAGAATCACAGAGAGAGATTAAATGGTCTTTAGACCTACGGCAGAAGTGCAGTGCTCCTTGCATCACAGGAATTTCTGAGCCAGCTTTCTCTCTCATAGCCTCCTTCACCTTACCTTTCTGACTCCCTCTACTTTTCACTAGGCTAATGAGGACTGTGTGCATTTTTAAGACAGGATTTTTTTCTATGATGTGTTTGTGATGTACTTATTAAAGTAAGATCTTTCAAAATATTAAAACCTTTTGAAAAGCTTTGCATTTGAAATCTCCATACTCAGTCTCCCTTCCCAAATAGTGTGAAAGAAAGCTGGACAAGAGATTGTCACAAACAATTTCTTTCCCTGCCATGTGGAGTGAGTCTACATTAGTATTTTAGTTCATACCAGGAGTGTGCTTTTGAAATGGTCATGTACATTTACTGCATTTTGGTTCAAATGCCAGACGTGGACACAAAAACTGGATTTTGGGGTTTTTTTGGTGGTGCAAAATAAGATGATATGTTCTAAGAGCACAGCTAGTGACCTCCAACCTCTCATTCAATCCAGTGGAGCAAATAAAATACAGTATGAAGTAAAACCACCCAACATGTTTGTAGCCATGACCTCATCTCCTTTTTCTTCTGAAAAACCATTCCTTTGGGCTGAAGTGGACCACCTTGCAAGTACATTGAGGAAAAGGAATCCTCTTAGACCGAATTGTAATTCAAAAACTCTCCCAGTTGAAGAGATGCTGCTGAATCATTTATAGCAAAAGCAATATTTCCCTTCATTTCAAAATACCTTTTCAAGTTATGTTTTATACGATATATTGGAATACAAAGCAAGGTATTAATTTACACCTTACTATTTTAAGAAAAGCAGAGAAGAAAGTTCTCAGTTCACTTATTGAATAGTTTCAAGATGTGGAATAAAGTATCAAATTATGTCAAACAGTGTAGATATAACTTTCAATTTTACTTTCTCTAAAATCCAAAACACTTATTCAAAAACTAAAACAAAGATGAGCACATGAGCAAAAAAACAATTGGGGTTTGATTTCTGCAGTAGTCTATACTTTGCACTGGCAAATACTCAGCAGAGGGAAAGGAAGTTAATCAACAAGTATTGTTCCCAGAGCTCTGCTGATACAATTAATAATGTAGGTATACACAGACACAAATGAGGAAGAGGAATACTGATTTGTCTTACATGAAAAATGAGGGGTAGAAACCCTTAGTAACAGAAGTCTCGACAGACAGTATCCTACCCCATGAAAGAACCTGTTAACATTTTTGCACCCGGGAGAAAACATATAATGCTATATATAGATTTTGGAAAATTATTCTGACACAGTTCAAAGAATGACACTTATTCCAAGATGATGGTTTTGAACATTAGGTTGTAACTCTTTGTATCAGGCAACCTATAGGATAGTCATTTATTCTTGGATAGTTATTGATCTATGTCTGGTGCTTGTCCACACACAGAATTCTACTGTCCCTTGTCATTTAAGGATTGTATTAGATAAAGATGAATGAGACATTCCAGCTGGAATCCAGACATTTCTTTCTCTTTGAGTCACTTCTTATTCCCCATAAGAAATCTGAAACACTGGGTCACTCAAGATATTTCTTATGAGGTACCTTTTAGCATCACTTGAGATACATCACTCTGCTTCCAAATGTTTAATTTCTGAAGACTGACATATGGCCATCAACTGCACTGAGTCTTTCCACTGAATCCCAAACTTGTTACTTGTTTAAAAAATAATCCCAAAAACCTCATTGCCACATTTGTTTTTTTTCACTTGTGTAACAGCTACTCCAGAAGTATTCCTTCTTTACCTTGAATAGTACAAAGTGCTTTAAATGAACAGTTTTAGGTGAGTGGGTTTGCTAGTCTCCGGTGAACTAAAGCATAAACAGCCCTGATCCCAAATCAATCTTTCAAACAGCAGTAGGAAAACATCAACAGATGTGTGTATATGAACACATTACAGCCAAGACAGAGTAGCTTGTGTAGTGCTAATACTCCTGAAAAGATAAAGCACTGGAGTCATCTTCCATTACCAAACTGAGATACAGCCTCAATCATCTCAGCAGTTACTCAGTACAAAATATATAATGAGTCCTCTCTTGCAAAATGCAAGCAAAATGCTTCAAAATTAAGGGTGGTGGTGGTGGTGGTGTTGAACATGATAATTGGCAGCGTATTAAGTAGGTCTAATATTTAAAACTTTTTTAAAATTGCAGGAACAGCAATCTAAAATGTGTGATACTTGTAGGCAACTGCCCATGAAGGTTGAATTAGTGAATGGGAATCGAATGTGTCCCCAGAAAGGGACAAACTGTGATATATTTGCTGACATCATGCAAAAGATCTGTAGCTTGAAATATGGAGGTAAAAGAAAAGCCAGTTATATAGGAAATGAATATATAATAAGTGACATGAGAACAACCTCTTCAGGACAGTCAGGTCATTAAGGTAACAGGAGTGACCTTGTGGAGTAATAGATGGATGAGAGGTTATAGCTGTAGATATAATAGGAGGAAGATGTGGAACTGCTGAGGTTCCAGCCTGCTCAGTTTTGGAGACGATTTGTTGTCCAAAAGGAGCAATGGCTGTTCAGAAGAGAGAAAACTGGAGTAAGATATCAGGGAAGGAGAAATATAATGGTTGCTTGTCAACAGGAAACTACAAAAAAGTAAAATCAGAGATGGGTATGAGGGACCTGTATGTCAGCAATCTTGAAAAAAGTCATAACTTTTACCCTTTTTATCCAGCTTATATAGAAGCTGGCTCCATTGATTTATTTGTAAAATTATTTCACATAGCCTGCACAAATGAGGAAGTAGCAGATAAAAATTAAAACCAAGCATTTTTAATAGGGATGGTGACATTTTTAATACTGAGGGGAAGGAATTTTAAAAGTATGAAATAAAATCTAAATTCTTAATGTTCAAGCTATTTTAATTGATTCCTCAGTAGTACAGAAAAAAACCTGAATAATTTGTTAAGTAAAGGAAAAAATCCATAAGAAGTACAAAATAGGACCAACATGTGCAGTAGAAAATAGTTTTATCTTCGGTCTGTGGCAAGGAACTTCATATTCATGCACTAAAGCTAAACATTTATATATTGTTGAAGTAATGTAGTACCCAAACCAGTTCGAGGTATATCGGAAGATATCAGAGAGGAAGGATTAACTCTATTGTAGGAGATTAAGGATGATTGTATCAAATAAAGAACATCCAGGCAAAATATTTATGTATTATGTTTCCATCAGGAGCCAGGAAAGAAAACACCTTGACTACAAGTAATAATAATAATAAAAAACCAAGCCACAATAAAGAGAAATCTATAGGTATAAGTTGTGTTACTAGCACAGCTTTTGAAAAGCAGGAATCACCTTGAGCTAGCTTTGCCACACAAGTGAACTTCACTCTATGAGTTTCCAAGTGCCTTGTAGCTCATCATTCCTATACACATTAAATAAGTACTGCCCTTTGGAATATCTATTTCCTCCTTCTAAGCACAGCAGCAGCATCCTCATGACAGGTTTGAAACAACTCTCCAGTCTCTAATGATGGGATAAGGACCATAATAAGGAAATAAGGCAATTAGGGCTTGTACGGGCTCAGTTTCAGTTCTAGAAGGACTATTGCATAGGAGAACTAATGGATAAGTTGTTCATGATGATAGATATGCCAGGGTCTGAGAGAGTTCTTGCTGAAAGGATTTAGAAATAAGATATTGTAGGGAAAATATCAAGCAAAAATCAACTGATAATCAGGGAGAAACTATGCCTTAAATTAAGTGAGTCTGGTTTAATTTGAGGCAAGGAAAATGCTTCTGAGAAAACCAATTTCTCAAATGTACTACAGGTAGAATGAGGTCCTAGTGTGCAAATATTATAGAAAGTGGTAACAGTGCTGACATTGTCTTTATGGTCATGTGCAATATACAAAACCAACATGGCTACAAAGTGGTCCAAACCCAAGCTAGTTACACCCAAACGGGAAGAGGAATCAGACTTCGGTGGTGTAAATACCTGTACCAAAGAGAATCATGGCATATAAGGCCATGTAAACATAAAGCAATAAAATTTGATATAATAATTTATACATAATACAGACATTATATAATAAGACTTACAAACATCCCAAAACATATGAACTGAAGAGACACTCTATCTCAAAAACTGAATAAAAATCTAGAAAATAAAGGGGAATTTAAGAACAAGGACAGTTGAATGTGCTTTGAGTCAGGTTAAGAGTAATAACCATCACCAAGCTTCAGGAAGAATACAGTGGCTGTGAGTAAAACTAGCTTGGTCAAGAATGCATCCTCTCAGGATTGGTGTTAAACTCATACTTTTTCTTCTAGGCACTGTGGTACTCATTTCTGGTAGAGTAATAAATAATGAAATATACAGTAGCAATAGAAATACTAAAACATGTAATAGCTTAAGGGAAAAAAATAATTCATATGATGGACTGATGGGAATGGCAGAAACACAAATGAGTCAAGCAGTTCTCTAGTGAAAGTTAAAACCTTCAAATGTTGTGGTAAGATACATAAAAGAGACACACAGCAGTGAGAAGTACAAGGGACTGTCTCTGGCAAAAAATGGATGGAAGTGGACTGAAGCCCTGAATGCTGAGAGGATGATGGCAATAACCACACAAAACATTCATTAGGAAACTACTGAGTTCTGCCTCACTCTCTCTAACACTTAACTGCTTTCTCTGATACATGAAGCAGCTTTACAGTAACTACTTCTGAGTTAAAGTTTTGTTATGCAGATTTCACAACAGAATCACATTTTTTATTTCACTCCACCCAAGATTTATTCTTTTCTCCAGACATCGAGATTTATTGAAGATTAGGTTGTGCAATGCAAAAACGTGCCTCTAAAATGTAGTTTAAATTTTAAACAAATTAAAAGTATTCTTACTAATTATATAAAAACATATTTTACAAAGTGTGAGCTAAATGTTGTGAAGTCTTCTCTGTATTAAATAGTATATATGAAGTTTTGAAGGTCAAAGTCTAAACAGACAAAAAAAGACTGTAAATGTGGCTGAGCCATCTCTTCTATGAGGTTTTCAGGGTAAGAGTCTGTCAG
This sequence comes from Aptenodytes forsteri, assembly GCF_000699145.1. Lineage (NCBI taxonomy): Eukaryota > Metazoa > Chordata > Aves > Sphenisciformes > Spheniscidae > Aptenodytes > Aptenodytes forsteri. The sequence goes on along the minus strand of NW_008796039.1, from coordinate 39,789 downwards.
GTCAGAGCATAGGAATAAGAATTTCTTGAATGCCGCATACATGTCTTCCTAAATTTTACTAACTCTTCAGAGGACATCCATTGATCTGTGTTAGATGTTGCTTTGGCCTCCTGCAGTAATAGTATTATAAGCTGCTGTGCTATCATGCTATTTTATTTTTAGAAGCTTAATCCAACAGGAATCAAGGAAGCTTCACCAGGATAAAATTACAGTAAGATCTCAAATTTTATTGGTCAAAATATTTCAAAATACATGTTTTATTTTAGTAATGAGAAATACAAGTATATTATAATATGTTTTCTATAATGTTGTTTTTGAATGAGATAAAACAGGAGATTTTTTTTCACTGTGAATCAGAAAAATGATAAAGATGAGATACTAGAAAATAGTTATAGACAGGCACTTTGAGGAGAGAGAGGGAAACAGAGAGATGAAATGGGATCAGGAATCAGTGTGTCACTTGCAGAAAGACAGTTATTGGTGTAACACAGGTTCAATGAAGAGAAAGCATTTGAAAAACAGAGGAAGAAGCACAATTTTACCAATAGAAATTGTGAAGTACTGGAAGATATCAGTGAAGGAAAGGTCAGAATTAGGAAGAAAGTCAGAAACTGTCTCAGAGAAGTGAATCTCCAGGAAAGATGAGTGATCAGCAATGTTAAAAGAGGCAAAAATAAACAATAATAAGCATGAAACAGAGCTGGCAGAAAAAGTAGATATTTATTTTGCTTAGGGCACTTTAGTTAGCCTAAAGACATTTAGCATTCTAATGTAATGTGATGCATGACAGCAACAATAAAATAAAATGTCATTGACCCATATCAGTTGACATAATCCAGTACAGCTCTTCTGTAAGCAATGTAACCATTATGATTCATACTACATGAGTGTCGGGTGCATAAAATGAAAGCAGGAAAGTTCAGACTACTTGAGGGCACTTTAGTTAGCCTAAAGACATTTAGCATTCTAATGTAATGTGATGCATGACAGCAACAATAAAATAAAATGTCATTGACCCATATCAGTTGACATAATCCAGTACAGCTCTTCTGTAAGCAATGTAACCATTATGATTCATACTACATGAGTGTCGGGTGCATAAAATGAAAGCAGGAAAGTTCAGACTACTTGTTACATTATTCAAAAAGTATGAATTTCTACCTTGCCTTCCTTACTTTCCCCACCGTCCTTCACAGAGAAATGATGTTCCAAGATTTGATTAAGTCATTTGGTAACAGATATCTCTCTTCAGGTTATCCAAATGTAATGAAATAAACAGAAAAAAATTATACTAGAATATGTATGAATCATGTACCAATCTAGATAGTAGATATTTTACTGTGGTATTTGGAAATGAACCTTTCCTATGAATCCTTTTCAGAGGATAAGCTTATTCAAATACATTTATAGAAGGAGCATGTAGCTGTACTTTGTTCGAAAGATGACCTCATCAAACAGTAATGTGCACTCTGCTGTCCACTGCAAGCCAGATAATGGAAAAGAACAAAAACTTTAATGGACTGTAACTAAGGAGGTTTTTGTAACACAGAAATGTGTACTTAAGAACATGTCATGCTTATGTCTCTCTAGCAAGCCATGAAAAGATCAGATATATTTCTAAAAGTTTGTAGACTATTCTTTCAGCTGTTACATCTTGAAGTTTAGACCTTTTTCAAAGACACCTGGTCACATATGCACCTATGTCAGTATTCTGCTCATGGATTTCTGATTTTTAAAAATTCTATTCTATTTTTAATTCTATTTTATTGTATTCTAGGGCTATTGTCACGTAAATGTTTCTCAAAACAAAAATACATTCACATCAGAAGAAACAAACTGGGGAAAAAAACGCAAGCAAACAAACAAATGATTTTTGCCTCTTTTGAACAATGGCACAAGAAGAGTAGTAGGCAACCGTATCATACAAAAAAAAAAAGACCAAATTATAACTGCAAATCAAACTCATGTTCTTGGCCACCCAGTGAAGGGCTTTGGGATCCCTTAAAGCTTAATGAAAATTTGCAATATTTAAAGTTGGGGTTTTTTTTATTTCTATTGTAAAAAAATTAAATAAATACAGAATTCACAGTTACAGAGTCTCCTTTCTTTAAGCTGACTTCTCTTTTTCTGGAGGGAAAAAAAAAGAAAAAAATTACCTCATTAATAAAAGAGCAGCTTTTGCAATATCATTTTATTAACCTTCCAATAATAGTGCCACAAGCTGAAGTTACAGGGATTTTCTTATTTGCAAACTTTTCATATTTAAGTACAAAATCAATCAGTAATAAAAAAGTGTCATAAGAACAGCAAATTCTTTCTTTTCAAATATCCTTGACTACAAGTCATTAGTGTAAGGGAGATTAATTTAGTGCATTTAAATTACTCACATTAGTTTCACTGAATAGACTGGATCCAATCTAAAAGAATAGAAAACTTTTAGTAGGATAGTGAAATAAAAGAAGAAGAATACGTGTTGGAAGTACAGTGTTAAAATTGAAGACTTCTAATAATTATACCTGGTAGAGGGTAATCATGATGGATTTTCTGAGGTGCTAAGTAACGTCCTTTTGAGTCAATTAAAGCAAGATATTGATGCTCAGAGCTTTGAAATATCATGGCTAAGATCCCAGGTGAAGCCCAAAAGTATGTTCAGTCTTGAAAAAATTGGTGTGCTGGTTTTGGCTGGGATAGAGTTAATTTTCTTCACAGTAGCTAGTATGGGGCTGTGTTTTGGATTTGTGCTGGAAACAGTGTTGATAACACAGGGATGTTTTTGTTATTGATGAGCAGTGTTCACACAGCGTCAAGGCCTTTTCTGCTTCTCACCCCACCCCACCAGCGAGTAGGCTGGGGGTGCACAAGAAGTTGGGAGGGGACACAGCTGGGACAGCTGACCCCAACTGACCAAAGGGATATTCCATACCATATGATGTCATGCTCAGGATATAAAGCTGGGGGAAGAAGAAGGAAGGGGGGGACATTCGGAGTGATGGTGTTTGTCTTCCCAAGTAATTGTTACAGGTGATGGAGCCCTGCTTTCCTGGAGATGGCTGAACATCTGCCTGCCGATAGGAAGTAGTGAATGAATTCCTTGTTTTGCTTTGCTTGCATGCACGGCTTTTGCTTTACCTATTAAACTGTCTTTATCTCAAACCACGAGTTTTCTCACTTTTACTCTTCTGATTCTCTCCCCCATCCCACCAGGGGGAGTGAGCGAATGGATGGGTGGTGCTTAGTTGCCGACTTGGGTTAAACCATGACAATTGGTTAACTACAGCTACACATTGCTTTCTGTTTCTTTTTATGTCTGTTAATAGTAAACCTTTTCTCATTTGTTAAAAATGCTGAAATAAAAATATAACTATGTCAGTGATGTACACCAAACGTCACTGGGGTTAGGCTGAGTACATCTACATCTACATTTACATCTACACCTACATACAAATAGAATAGCCACCTACTTTATATTCTTTATCTAAACCTTCCACAACAGTTTTCATATACAAGCACAGAGCAGGATTCCATCAAGGAAAGATATGTGCTTTGGGATATGCTTTCTCACTGCAAGTTTTGCTTTCTTGATTTTATTATAGAAACAAAATAAGATAACTGCAGGACTGCAAAGACCTTCATAATTTATACTGGGAAATGTCAGGCGCAAAGGTAATTTGGTATTTCATCAAGGGTCTCTTACCTGTTTCAAGAAAATACCTTGCCTTATGAGCTTCAAGTAGTCATTTAGCTAACACTAGCTCTGAATAACTGCATTTCAAATATTTTCAAGTATCATAGGTAGTAAAGTGACAAAAAGATTTTCACAGCTCCTTCACTGATTTGTCATATCACTACAGTTAGTTATATTTGAAAAGTATATGCACTTTAACAAAAAAAATTATATACACTTTAATGTTGACTTCTGATCTCAAGAGTTATCAGTAAAAATGCCTGAAATACTGAGAAAAAATCACAAGACAAAATACTGGAAGTGATGTCATTAAACATAACCATCCCTTAAGACTAGTCACATGTTACTACTATTTGAGGGTCTTCACATATACTTCCTTGTTAATGCTTTAAAATTGCTTAGTTTTGTAATAAATCATTTATTTCATTAACATAACAATGTCTTCTACTAAAAATAGATTCTATTCTACGAAAAACCTACAATATGAAAAATTGGGTGGTAACTCATTACACACAAACTCAGATGGGCACAAACAAGCATTTAAAATATATTCTTATTTCAATACATCTTTTTCTTTTTCTTTAGAAAAACCAAATTAAAAAGATGCCTTATTACACAATCATAATACTTTGCAGGAGGATTGGTAAAAAGAATGGAATACTTTTTGATCATTTCTACACTTGTTAAGAGGCAACATGCACATATGGTCAAGCACATTTTGAAAAAAAAATCTTCCCTTGATGAGCTGCATTGCAGGAGAGCAGAGGTTGTTGGCCTGTTCTCAGACATCCTACTTAGGCAGGCAGATTGACTCTGAATGTGAAGCGCTGTTGCATACACTGTGTAGAACTGCCCAGAAAAGAGCAACACTTAACCCCTTTCATTACATTCTAACAGACACAAAAAAATCTCTCTAAATAACCAGTTCTGTAACACTATTTATTTATCAAGCATATGCTAACAGTAAAAATAAACCTATACTACTGTATGGGAAAAGTTATATCGTGTTACATAGATATTTTAGTCTGCCAGTGTAGATGACATTTTTCTTTTTTCTGAACTGTCTTGGTCTGAAATATCTCCCTCCTAGACCACTGAAGTCCAACATAATAAGGAAATAAAAGAAATAAACAATTAAAATAAAATAAAATAAAATGGTTCAGAAACCGTGAGAAGGTAACTTATTGTTGATTTAAACAAATTTTATTTATTCCCAGTGCAAAGTAAGGAAGAAGCCAAGTTGATGCAAATTTCAATTTCATGTAAATGAATATGTAAATTAGTGTAGCCCTCTGGTTCCTGAAAAGTTACCAGTGTGGTCTTTTGTGCTGTAAAGGTTGTAATTCATTGTGCTAGACAAGGCGAGCAGACCACAGTATAAGTGAAAGCCAGAAAGAGCTGTTTAAGGAATTAAAACCAAATAAATTAGTGAAAGAGCAGCACCACAAATGTCCTCTAGATACACATATTTTTCATTCTTTTCCTCATTATGCTCCTTAGTTGTTTCTAAAACACCCAAGTGATATTAGTGTTAGGTATTAGCACTCTGTTCCATAACTACTTTCAGGTCTTTGTACATACTGAGAGAAGTCTCTTATGCGGTAATCAGTCTGATTACTTTTATCTTTCATTACATTAATGTATTTTGGCAAGACTACCAGCATACATTTGTCTCTTTCTCCAACAAATGCTGTTGTACTTTTTTTACGCCAGACTAGAAAGCTGTTCCTGAACTATTGTCAACTATGTCAATTGTATTGGTCCTTTACATTCCTTTTTTAAAGGCCTACCTCAGAAAATTATCTAAAGGAAAAGAGTGTATATATATATATTTCTGCTTCCTTCTTCCTTTTATGCTTCTAAATCATATTGTAAATCAATGAAAAAGATTTCTAACTGCAGCTTATCTCACCTCAAGCTACCTTCTCCCTTATATATATGCATGTAGGCACACACCCTTTCTCACACACCCGTTTCCCAGCCTCTGTTCAGCTGGGCATCAGGAAGCAAATGAGAGTGAACTAGAGCAGAAGAGAGGACAAAGGTGGAAATGTGGAGCTGGAATGAGTGACTGGAAAGGAGTTGACCACCGGAACATTCACATAAAGTGGCGTTTTGTCCAGAATTTAATGATACAAAAACCAAGGAGTAACTACATATAAGATAGTCCATGCCTGAGGACTGTGGATGTGGGAAAGAGATGTGGCAGAAAATCCAAACCATGAAAAAAGAGCATGGCTAAAAACAACCTGGGTGAGTCTAGCTGGAGCTCTGATAACCAAGGAAAGCCAAAGGCTATGTGGAAAATACCAAGTAATATTGATACTGTTGATCCACAATAGGAGTTGACTAACAATAGCTGATGTGGAGAACCCCTCATCTCAGTATGTCTACTTTGGACTGCAGTTAGCCTGGGCTCCTAGCCTGAACATGCTCACTACATACATGGTTCGAAGCAGCAGGAAGGACAGCTACTCCAGCAATGTTTGTTTTCTGGACTGTGGGTCCCTTAATGAGCTACATCATGATATCCATTCATTTAACACTTCTACTGATACTTGTACTCGTGTAAGGTTTTACACATGGAAGCAAACCTTATTTCTGTTTCCATATCTATTTCCAGCTTGTTTCTGTTTCTGCTCATTTATAAGTTATGTCACTGATCCTGCTACCTGAACCTCCTCCTACCTCTGAGACCCATCATTGTCAAAACAAACTTTCATTGTGTGTTCATGAATTTCTGTGTGAGGGGAAGGGGCAAGAAGTGGTGACTTTGCTATTGTGGTTATAGCAGCTTCTACATCTGCCCCCCTTGGATGATTTGGCTTGATCTTCCTGAATGTACTTTTCACTGAGGAGAAAGATACAGATAGTGATTTTTTGAGAGCCTTTGCCTCACTAATAGATTTGGCCCCTGGATGACCAGAGACTCTGATCCCTGGAGACAACTTCATCAACAGGCTGGTGTGATTTCATCCTCTCTGGCAGAGAGACAGCCTGTGCCAGCTGCAGAACCTTCAAATGCAGAAGGGCATAGCTGAAGCCTCCTGCTACAGGTGTTTTTATACAATTTTGTACAACGTTGCGTTAAATAGAAGACTTTTCAGAAGCTTTTAAATGTAGAGAAGACAGTGCCTAAGTGGAGCTCATAATCCCTCAATAGCTATCAATTAATAGCTGATCAGTTGGAAAGGACACCTTTCAAGTTTTCTTCCTGATAATGCACATGAGAAATATTGATGAGACCATCTGGATATTGGAAACATGAATCTCTCTTCTCTGTGCTTTCCTGGTATGTGGGTGGTGTTGACCAAATTTTGCTGTTGTGCCTACTCCAGGATATTCCTGATTGCATAAACCACAATCTGGGAGGCTTCCCAGGAAGGACGCATAACATCTGAGCTCTGTTATTCTGCCCCAGACTCAAAGAGGATGCTGACACCTTTCTCAGCAAGACAGGGACATTCGCAGGAATCAGATACCAACTTGTGATAGCGGATTCACAATACTCTAGCACCAATGGCTATAATCAGGTAATGATAGCCCATGTCGTGACATTATTTGCACACCACATGGCTGTAAAACATGGTTTTGGTTGCCTGAGTGCAAAATGGCTTCACATAACAGATCAGACACCAATATCCTCGACAACTTCTTAATTATGGGTGCCAGATGTGTCCTGCACAGCCCCCGTGCAGATGTAATGAGAGTTTCTGTCCAGACCAGAACACCAAGGACCCAGTTTTCTCAGGAGCTATATGCTCAGATGTCCACATAATCTGCAAGAAGTCAGGACACCTAGAATAGTACTCGTCTGTGCTTTCATTGTAAGGAATACTCTGAGTGTTGAGGAGGTTAAATAGGACAAGAGGAATGTAGCTGCACATCAATGCCTTTAGTTTTTTTCTCTCTTTTGGCAAAGATTGATAAGCTGTGCCATTTCCTTGGAGTCCTGAGTGCCGCCACACTGGATCTTCTGAGACACCAAAACAGGAGACCAGGGACAACTGGTCCCCTGAAAAAGGGCAACTGAAGGTATGGCATATAAAGAAAAAAAAGAATATTGAGACAAGAGGAAGGCTGGATAGATGAGGAAAGAGTAAAAGGAGTCACTAAGGAAATTGGGTGCAATAACAAATATAAAGATGTATGAGTCATATTTTATATAACACAAAAGGTATTCCATAGTGTGGGTTGACAGCCTGATGTTTTCAAAACTTTCTGTTAGCACATGTATGCTAGTACATTCTGGAAGATTGTGCCCACTCATTGATCCATTTGTTCCCGTTAGAGACACTACTGATTACATCTTATTGTCTGGTTTCATTCAAAAGGAATCTGTTCACCTGCACAAAGCCCACCCTTTATGAGCAGCAACCCAGGAAGTGGAGATGAAAATGAATCCATTACAAAAGCACACTCTAGGTCTGTATTAACACCAAGCACAATGACTGCCAGAAAAATTTCTTCTCAGAAAAACATTTACATAAATGTAAATGATATATAGCAGGCCCTCCAAAATACAGAAAAAATCAAATGGCACATTTGTTACACATGAAATTCATTGAAGTAGCTAATCTTTTACAGTCTGAATGGAGAAATAAGTTACCAGATAGCAAAACTTACAAAACAGTGGCAAGTTTACTCTCTAACACAAAAATAATTAAGATGCCTTAAAATTAGTCTGACCTATACACTTCTGGCAATTGATGTAGGCTTATTCAATTTTTAGACCAATGAGGCTTATGAAAAGTCTGAACTAAAGTGCTAGATGAGGAATATATAAGTAATGCTTAAAAATTATTGGACTTAGAAACACTGGTTGAGCTAGGCTCCATAGAGCATATGATTACTGAATGTACTTTTCCAAAGTCTGATTTGTCACAATCACTAACTCTATAACTTAAAAAAAAAATTATCTCGGTTTGAAAGGAAGCACTTTAAAAACACTCTACATGATAGTTTTTCCTTTTAGTGATACAAGCAGTATACACGTGGTACAAGCACATGAACTAAAAGGGGTTTAAAATGCACCGGGAAGTCTAAATAACATGCTTAAAATATAGACAAACTCCTCCTTACAATGAGTAATAGTAATTACCCTGTAGGTATGAATCACAATAAAAAATAATGGATTTCTTTTTGTCTTATGTCAAGTGTTTGGTGTTTTTTTTTTCTGCTGGGGCCAATTGATTGACAGTGTAGAAACTGAAATTTGTACATGACTTGGAGAGATCTGGGGTTTTTTCTATATGAAAAATAAATCATTGCTTACTTCTATATAAGCAGTATTTCACCTTTTTCAGCAATTTTTCATATGCTAGTAATTCATATTTTAAAAAATATTCTTTTTCTGGAACATATGTTTTTTTCCTGTTACATATAGGTGTTCGCCATGGAATTGGATAGAGACTCTTGAAAGTCTGATTGTAACAGTGGTGGAAAAAAGTTAGGGAATGAAATTCAAAGATAGTTTTATAGAGTCAAGATCAAATGTAAACATTAAGGAGATTTAGAAATCCAATGGAAGAAAGTGCAATAGTTTGTTCTTCACATCAAGAATCATAGAATCATAGAATCATAAAATCATAAAATCATTTCAGTTGGAAAAGACCCTTAAGATCATTCAGTCCAACTGTAAACCTAACACTGCCAAGTCCACCAAGTGGGTAGCCCCAAGTGGGTAATCAGTTCTAAGCAGAAATCTTGTATTTAAAAAAAAAAAATAAATAAATTAGTCTTTCCACATGGCAGGGCATTTCCACTCCAGCAAGGCATATTATTGGAAATATCTTGTACAAGTTGCTTCTTAAAACAGGAAACCTGCCGTTAATGTCTTATTTTTCATATATATAATGCTAAAATTAAAATTTATTTCATCTTCATAAAGCAAGTTTTATTCTGGAAAGATGAATACCATTCTTTCATCAAAGGATATCAGATCAGGGATATCAAGATGTCCAATTGATTTGCAAAGTGTAGTAGCCTACCACTATTTAACTGCAGGTGTGCACCCACAGGTTCACAGTGCATCCAGAAAAGCCCATGGTCCTTCCTTATTCAGCCTGCTATATTTTCTTACAATATCCAACAACGTTGCCAACACCTAATACTGAGGGGCTTGAGTCAGCCATATGTTCTGAATTAATCTTAAAGGAAACAAAAGCACTCATTTAAAAGGATAGCTATCTAGCTATCATTGTAACCCCACTAACAATCACTTTATTGCCAAAGTGGAATGCTTAAACAGCTTGATTTCAGATTTGCTTCTCTGTCTTACATAAAGACGAACCAAAACTTTGGAAACAGCTTATGAAAAAAAGTCCACAAATAAATGAAACATCTATAAGGAGTATGAGTTTTTAATTTAAACTGTTATCTAGGGAAAAAATTGCGTAAGTTTTGGGGAAAATAGCATTATGTTTGGGGTTTTTTTATTTATTTACTTTATGGGGAAGATTTTGCTACATATATTCCAAACACAGATTTTGGCAAGATTGGGAAAGGCATTCATATGGCAAGTTATGATGACATTTTGTAATAGGTCAATAGTATTTCAATAGCCTCAGATTTCTTGAGTTTGAAACCTCTGTTCTATTTGATTTTGTGAGGACTTTTTCTTTCCTAAGGCTTCACTTCAGGGTCAGAATTTGGAAACTAAATGCTGTAGGGCTTGAACTGTGCAAAAATGGTACCATAAAGTTCCATGATAATTTTCTCTTAATAAATGCAATTAAGAAATAAAAAGTTTCTCCTGTTACCCAACTATCAACTGGAAAATTCATCCTAAGTGACATTTAAGCTAATTTCTTTCTTTAATACCCTTCCACACTGTGGTAAAGACTCAACTACAACAGTTTTCAAAAAATACACTCTTTAACACCGAAGGAAAGCCCATACCTTCAGTGAGTTTCTATATAGTTTGGACATTTCTTAAGCCTCATTGATGTACAAAGTGCAAGACTGCTGTCAGAAACTCAGTAAATTATCCTATTTATCACTCAGCATGGGCTATGAGATTGTAGATGGTGTAAAGAGAATTAAAAGCATAGCATAGTCATTGAAGAGAGAGGAAAGAATCCTGGTTAATACCAACAACATTAGGTAGGAAGCAAACAGTTCTATAATGTAATACTTTTTGGGTTTTTTGGATTTTTGCTTTTTTTTTCATGGCCCACCATTTTAAGAACAATATTTTGAACTCCCCAGTCTTACTTTTAACACAATGGTATAAAAGGCTCATCTGAGGGATACAGAAGAAGCCAGATACATTTTCTGATTTCTGTAGTAGGTATTAACGTCCCTGTAGAGGATGGCAAAAGTTTATGTTCTAGCCACTTTCTTCCTTATAAAACACTTTCAAGACTTAGCCTCAGCCTCAACACAAGTAGTTCTGGAGTCACTGGAGTTCAGACTGGTTTGTGTGTCAACTCCCATAAATGTTGTTTAGAGAGGATCAAACAATAATTTATCTTAGAAGACAACAGACATGTCATCTCTCATAGCACCTTGTGATTCTAGCAGCCTTCCACAAAACCGTTCTTCAGGTTTATGAGAGATGCAAAAAGTAGAAATGTACCATTTACACAGTGTTCACCCTTGACAAAACAAATGGAAAAGATCAAACCCATTTAATCAGATAGATATCCTAATGTTTGATGTCTGAAAGTGACCAGTGGCAGATGTGTAAGGAAAATGGCAGGTGCATAAGAAAAGAGCAAACATGCAGCTGTATTTCCTGGCATAGTCTGTCGCCTCTCAGAGATTTGTGGCTCAGAGACACCATGAGCCACAAGCAGCACTTCTCTCATAAGTAGCCCACAACAGATTTCCTTCCCATATGCTTATCAGTTTGCTTCCTCAGCCCCTCTGAATTTCAGACACTCACAGAACAGGGACTTCCTGCAGAGTCCATTTCCTTCCCTTCTCATATTGCTGTCCCTCCTATCCATGGAGAGTCATGCCAGTTTTAGAAAGCACCCTGACAAACTCTGCGCTCTTTTGTGCCCTCTGGCTATTCCCCACAATCACAATTCAAATGCTCATGTTTATAATCTTTTCTATCACCTTTTGAATTTTACATGTTAGTTGCATTCTCCTATTTTACTTTAAATTAAGCCCCATTGAATGCTTACCCATTCAAAACTTTACTTTTTTGGGGATGTTGGGAGTTAGACTCCACTTTCTGCTAGATCACATATACTGCGTACAGAACATTGTATTGAATGTTATACGCAGATCTTGATTTTTAACCCAAGTGCCATAATAACTCTTCTTTCCATACCTATACACTGATGTCACCAATACACATACGAACTGTGCATATTAACTCTTCATTAACAACTCCAAAGAGGTATCTATATACCCTGTGAAATCAGAATATTTATATCTAACAAACAATTCACTGCGTAGTCCCCTCTGGTTAACACTCTATCTCTATACCCATTCCTCCAACTGTGTATCACGAGAACTATTAATTTTTTTTTTTTTTTTCCGATCAGTGAAACTATTCACACATGAAGTCACCTGTGTGAGAAGGCACATATGCATGGTTTGGTGAGGAGGTGTCCTGGTTTCGGCAGGGATAGAGTTAATTTCCTTCCTAGTAGCTGGTACAATGCTGTGTTTTGGATTTAGGAGGAGAACAAAGTTGATAACGCACCCATGTTTTAATTGTTGCTAGGTAATGCTTACACTAGCCAAGGACTTTTTAGTTTCCCATGCTCTACCGACTGAGAAGGCTGGAGGTGCACAAGAAGCTGGGAGGGGGCACAGCCAAACTGGCCAAAGGGACATTCCATACCATGTGACGTCATGCTCAGTACATAAACTGGGGAAAGCTGGCCGGGGGGGCCGCTGCTCGGGGACTGGCTGGGCATTGGTCGGTGGGTGGTGAGCAATTGTACTGTGCATCACTTGCTTTGTGTATTATTATTATAATATTATTATTATCATCATCATTTTATTTCAATTATTAAACTGTTTTTATCTCAACCCACGAGTTTTTCTCACTTGTGCTCTTCCAATTCTCTCCCCCATCCCACCGGGTGGGGGGGAATGAGCGAGCGGCTGCGTGGTGCTCAGTTGCCGACTGAGGTTAAACCACGACAGGAGGTCTCACATAATTTCTTCTTTTGCCACCTGGATGTCGTCCTGTGCCAAAACAGCCTTAGTGTAGCAATATAATAGAGGCCTTGAAAATCCCAGGAGAAATTTTCTTTCTCACTCTGTTTTCTTCTAGTAGTTCACCCTCACCACAAGAGACCATTCTGGTTCATCTAATCTTAGTGATTTATAATGTGGGAGGTTTTTTTCTGGTGCAAATGTGTCTTTCGTCTTTTCTTGGAGTCTGGTAGTATTCATTTGTAGCACTGCTGGTCCTCTCAAAGTGCTTTATCTCCTGATATAACCAAGACTAGAAAAGTGCACCAGAGCATCATCAAGAACGCACCAAGGTCACCTGGCAGTTAGTTCTCTGTGCTTGCCCAGTGTGTGCCTAGGCTTTAGTGTCAACTTCATTGCCATTAAAGGCATGATATGAACATGTGAACATATGAACATGTGAACAGTCAAACCCTGGTGCTTCTCTCTTTACACACACTAGTCCATAATTTAGATGTATTCACCAGGGACTGAGTGAGCTGCTAGAATCTTGGGAACATGCATTTGCCCATGGGGTTGGTAATTGTACATCTAATACTCAGTAGAGTGGTTGGGACGTCCTAAATTATTTGGGACTTCTATTTGCATTTTCATTCACTTGCAAGACTGAGTAGCTTCTTTTGTTTGTTTCTCCATTCATCTAACCTATTTAGCTTTTCTTTTTTATGACTCGTCTGTGAATTAGAGCTAGAGTTTGCCCATTTCTGTTTTTATAGTTGTGGTGAAGAAAACATCTATTTATTATTCTTTTTTGCTTAAGGAGTAAAGGGAAGTTTAAATGTATCAAACTTCAAATATCTCTGGTTTTTATTTCAAGTTTTGATCAGAACTCTTTTCAGCTCCTCTCACGTTGGGCTCCCTCTATGTATTTAAGAAAACAATGCATTCCTCTTTCTTATTAAAATGGTCACAATAAGGCTGAGTGGACTAGATTATAAATGAGAAAAAAAAAAAATTAGCCATTGCCTTATAAAATCTTTTTATTTTCCAAGGAAAACCTTGCAAAGTCTTTTCCTTGCCAGCTTGAATGGTGTTCATGCTGCTGTCCAGATCTTGCTTCTGAAGGCCTGGGAAAAATACATGGGTTCACAAAACATTGAGGGTTCCCATGAGGCAGTGGTGCTTGCTCAAGCCTGGCTGACCTCTGCCCAAGAGCTTTGCTATGATGCAGCTACCTAAGAAAGAGGCTATTGCTGCATGCAGTAACATCCTTTGTGTTTCAGAACAAATGAGAACAGCATATAAGAATAAATCAGAGCATTTTGGTATCTGAGTTTCTGAAAGGACACTGAAATTTTAAACAGCCTTGGGAATGAAAGAACATGTAGAGATTTAAACAAAATGATGCCTTCGATTCTCAGATTTGCTAAATTACCCTTCGCTCTTTCACTAAGATATATATGAGAAGAATGCTCAGAGATTTATCTTAGAAGCACAATGATATTTTATTTACACGTTTATTAAATATGTCATTTCCTAAAGATATTTCTGTCTAAATTTCTGGTGAAACAGTCAGCCTATCTTGTAATTTTTTTCCCCCAACATACAAAGATGACAAGATTATCTATGTTTGCACAAAAAAAAATTTGGATGTAACATTCTATGTGTAGTGTTGCCACCATTTGTAATGAATGATTTCAAATATTACCTACAAAATGCCAGAGACAGAAAAATGAAAGTTTACCCAAAGGTTAGAGGATACGGTATACAGTGCAGCTGGGTCGTGAGAGGGCTCAGTACGCACAGTCCATCTCACCGGCACTATTTTTAAATGTATCAAACTTCAAATATCTCTGGTTTTTATTTCAAGTTTTGATCAGAACTCTTTTCAGCTCCTCTCACGTTGGGCTCCCTCTATGTATTTAAGAAAACAATGCATTCCTCTTTCTTATTAAAATGGTCACAATAAGGCTGAGTGGACTAGATTATAAATGAGAAAAAAAAAAATTAGCCATTGCCTTATAAAATCTTTTTATTTTCCAAGGAAAACCTTGCAAAGTCTTTTCCTTGCCAGCTTGAATGGTGTTCATGCTGCTGTCCAGATCTTGCTTCTGAAGGCCTGGGAAAAATACATGGGTTCACAAAACATTGAGGGTGCCCATGAGGCAGTGGTGCTTGCTCAAGCCTGGCTGACCTCTGCCCAAGAGCTTTGCTATGATGCAGCTACCTAAGAAAGAGGCTATTGCTGCATGCAGTAACATCCTTTGTGTTTCAGAACAAATGAGAACAGCATATAAGAATAAATCAGAGCATTTTGGTATCTGAGTTTCTGAAAGGACACTGAAATTTTAAACAGCCTTGGGAATGAAAGAACATGTAGAGATTTAAACAAAATGATGCCTTCGATTCTCAGATTTGCTAAATTACCCTTCGCTCTTTCACTAAGATATATATGAGAAGAATGCTCAGAGATTTATCTTAGAAGCACAATGATATTTTATTTACACGTTTATTAAATATGTCATTTCCTAAAGATATTTCTGTCTAAATTTCTGGTGAAACAGTCAGCCTATCTTGTAATTTTTTTCCCCCAACATACAAAGATGACAAGATTATCTATGTTTGCACAAAAAAAAATTTGGATGTAACATTCTATGTGTAGTGTTGCCACCATTTGTAATGAATGATTTCAAATATTACCTACAAAATGCCAGAGACAGAAAAATGAAAGTTTACCCAAAGGTTAGAGGATACGGTATACAGTGCAGCTGGGTCGTGAGAGGGCTCAGTACGCACAGTCCATCTCACCGGCACTATTCTGTTTGGAATAAGATTATTCCTACTAAGAATGCATTGCAATGTTATACAAAAGGAGTAGCAGTATTTTAAGGATGTATATGACTTAAGTGTTTTTGGCTGAGATAATTTACTTAAAACTGTGCTATATCCAGCCTAGTCTGTGGCATTCTAAAATCCTCAATGATACAATACTGGTGTCAAACAGGTGTGAGTCTCTCACAGAAATTCTAAATATGATATACTCCACAGAAGCCTGCAAGACCTAGGTAAACAATATCCATTATGTTTTGCCCAGTCACTCATGATAGAGTAATTTTACAATAGAACCTGAACTTGTTCTCATTCCAGAAAATAGAAATTTCAAAATATAAAAATAGAAAGTCAAATGTTATTTTCATATGATCAAGGAGAAAGATCTTTAAATGAAACGTCAGTGCTGACCTAAGGAAAACAAGTAGAAACTCCCGTTTCCCACAGGAACTAATATGCATACTCAGAAGCCTAGGGAAATATGTCTAAAGTCCATTTTAGATACTTATGCCTTTAAAATCTAAAGAAGTAATGGATTTTTTATTTAAAGTAGTAGTTTTTAAAAGGTTTAATTCTGAATTTAAAAGTTTAGATGAACCTGTTTTCTTACATTTTGGCTAGGTATGTATTTTGACATTCTAACATATCCAAAGGGTAAGGTTACTACATTTTTAGGTTCTGTTTATGTGTCTCTGGTTTTGTAAAAGTCAGATATAAAGAGAAAACAATCATACCATGAAAGGAATGCAGAGGAAAAACTATCAGCTATGACACTGACAATTACTAGATGTCTTTCAAAAACACCTATTTTTAATCTTTTTCCAGGAACTTAGTGAGTTTTCTACTTCAATGCTTCTTAAATACAGGGATACTATATATGGCTTAGGATAGCCAAAAGTCCAAGTGTTGATTTTATTAGGTGCTCTGCATAAATAGCCTACATGTATCAAACCCATTTAAAAGCTTGTTACAAATGCACTTAATGTATAGACTGATATAAAATACAGTGAATGTAGATACTTTACACTGAAAGGTACGGCATGAGTTGCTTATGAAGGACCTGTTGAGTCAAGGAATTGTTAAATTTAAATCAAGATCAGAAGCTGACATCTGTCCTGACAAAGAAACATTTTGTTTTATACCTAAAAGCATGAAACAAGACTTAATTGGGTCTTGACACAGCTCTCCCTCCCAAAAGATTTAGAAGCAAATACATTTGGGGGAGAAAAGAAATACACTAGGTTGGCAGCAAAGTGTGAAATTATATCTCTGTGTTCCTTTTAGAGGACCTTCCAAAAAGAAGGTAAGCTGTGAAAACTGACTTCCTCCTGTAGGAGAAAAGTGTATCTGATATCATCTGAGACATGGGATACATAGAAAGACAGGATCCCTGATGAGGTGTGCGTCAGAAAAGCATTTATCATGTTAGTTGACTTCAAGAGAATGAGAGACCTTACAGAATTAAATCAAGTGTAAATAGATGGAGTGCTTTTCCTCCTATTTTTTCATCTTTTATAAATATATCAGCTTATTGCATATTTTGATGTCATAAGTACTCTTATGTGCCCGTTATCTTAATTTAGCTCGAGTTAAATGTGAATTACAGCCTAATAAAAAAGTGTTGCTTTCTTGAAGGTGTGCATATCTGTAACTCAGACACTTAAAGATTAACAGATTTCACACAGATTCATCAGTGTGGATGAAACACTCCGTACCTACAGAAGATGCCTAAAGTGATTTGTGGGGAAGTATCAAAGATGTCAGAGGAGGAAAATTCTCTGCCAGGAACAGGTTATAATCAGGAAATGGTCTATGGTGTACATCATTACAAGGGGAAGAGGGAGATTGGAAGATGTTATCTTCTAGATGCCTGTAAAGTAACAAAATAAGTGATTATATTAATATGACTGAAACATGCTTTGCACAAGAGGTCTAATCTTCCAGTACACATTTTTCATGCCAAAACTTTAGAGCAATCATTTTGTAATAACAAGATATCGCCAAAATATAAGCACATCCAGAAGATTAAAACATATGTTTAAAACCATTGTTTCATTCTACACAACACAGAACACAGTAGCATAAGCACCACTCTGCGGAATTGTTTTTAAGAAGGAATGGATACCATATTTCTCTAGATAAAAAATCTGTTTGTACAACTGAATCAGTTATGAAACAACTGAATTGAATCAGCTGTGAAACTAAACAAGAACATTCTTTAATATTTATCAAGTCAGAACCATAAAAATGAACATGCAATATTTACTGCTATTATTAATTTGGGTGTGAAGTGTAAGTCAGAAGCCTAAAACAAAGTTGTCAATATCAAAGCCCAGTGAGGTAGAAATTTTAATGTTTAAGGTGCTTTATAAGTTTTTAAATATTAATAGTTTTATTAAATGAGACAGGGTGTCCTACATCAGTAGAAAAGATATCTGAAGAGTAGGAAGTGACTTACTGCTTTCCTGATATGAGACTTCTAGCTATCATAGACATATCTTAGAAGAAATGAGAGAAATCCTATGGACAAACTTATAAGAATTTAGATGACAGTTTATAGAACAGGTTATCTATAGTAGCATTATCAGAAATACTTGTAGGACATCCCTGGAAACATTCAAGATCAGGTTGGACGGGGCTCTGAGCAACCTGATTTAGTGGAAGATCCCCCTCCCCACAGCGGGGGGGTTGGACTAGATGACCTTTAAAGGTCCCTTCCAACCCAAACTATTCTATGATTCTATGACATATGGGGCATCAGAGGGAGACACAATGGGACAGAGTCTCAAAGAATAGTTCAAATGCTGTATGAATGAAGAATTTAGATTTATTAGGAATATGAAACACATGTGGGATAGATGGCCTTCATCTAAATAGAATGGAACAGCAATACAAATTGCTGGTTACAATAAAGAATAAAACATATGTTCCCAAATTTCAGATAAAAGCAGTAAAAAGCAGTTTCCATAAAGTCCCATTTAAGTGGGACATATGACAATAAATATAAAAAACATGATCAAACATACATTTATTTAAACACAATGGTGGAAGTCTGCTGCGAAAAAAAAAATGTAAAACTGAAAATCTGGTTCTGAGACCAGTGACTAATGTGTTTATAATGTTAGATTAGCCATGTCAGCGCAAGAGCAACGCTGTGTATTAAGAAAAGCTTATACCTAAAAATCGACTGCTTCCTGGGTGATTTAGTCAGACAGCCAAAACGACAATAAGCAGCTCTTGACTTAGGTCTGTCCTGTGTGCAGGACAGGGTTCAGAATGTTATAGGATCTCAAATCCAGCAGCTTTCCATCAACATATATATATAAAAGCTACTGCAGTAGCATTGTAGTAGTGCTGTGTCTTTCTCTCTCTCCTGCAGTAGTGTTTAACCTCAAAAATGGAACAACGTGCATAATTAGAAAGATTAATAAAATGACTTTTAAGGTGTAAAATATTTTCAGTCTAGACTTACATAAAGATATTAAGGTCATTAAATTGGTATCTTGGAGAAAACGTACTCCATCTAGAAAAAATATAAATAAACAACAGCAAAAAGGAAGTCTGGTCTGCTTAAATAACACATACAATAAATCTTAATAACATAGCTGAAATCTAGTCCAATTCTTGAAAACAGACAAAAAATATGACTACAAGTTTTAGGAGGTGTTCCCAGAATGATAAAGGAAACAGTAGGTCAGTATTCTGCTATACACGGAAGACAAATACAAGAAACTGTAATTAAAAAACCCAACCAAAGAACCCACAAATCAGCAACAATTAAAAAAAAAAAAAGAAAGAAAAAAGAAAAGCTAGTACAGCTTTGACAGGCAAAAATCATGCTCCACAAACCTAGAAATTCTGTTTAGAAGACATGCAACATGGGATATTTGCTCAAAATCATCTAGCTGGATTTCAACATGGCTTTTTACATGGTTCTCAGGCTCTTAAAGAAACCAAGATATGATGAGATAGAGGGGAAGGTCCTCCCATGGGCTAGTGAGTGGTTACTGCTTTGGAAACAAAGGTAAGGAAAAAATGTTGAGGGTTCCCCACAGTGGGAGGTGACTGGTGGCCTGTTCTGTGACCTGAACTAATGAACTAGAAAAGGAGGTGACAGACTGATGAACAAAACTTACTAGGGGATGGTCACAAAATGTGGTGGATGGCAACAGTAGCCACCTGTGAAGAGAGGCAGAAGGACTTCTCAGTGTTGAGTGGCCTGAGGGGACAGCAGTGAATTTGCTCCTAGCTCCAGTATAATAATGTACACATGCCACCAGCTTCAATTGTGTGGTGCCACACTTGGAAATGGACATTTCCACTCCAAAATAGATGTCTTGGAGTTACTGCTTCTTTGTCCAACCCAAACATGACCAGTGCTCAGCAGGTTGCACCAACATGTGAAAGGTGAAGTGTATTTTCCAACCAGCCTCCACCTAACTCTAAAGCATAGCACAGGGCTGGAAACCACAAAGAGGAGGGCAATCAGGATGAGAACGGAAGGAAAAGGACTCTGTAGGCACATCAGCTCAGCACACTGGAGCTCCTGGGATGGAAAAGAGGCAAGTGTGGAGGGGTGTTGTTGTGCAGCCCCAGGCGGGTGGGAAAGAGGAGTGATAGTTTGCTCTGTTATGTGGCTGTGTCTTACCTCCATCTTCATGCAAAGTGGTGGCAGGCACCAAGGAAATGGAAGGGGAACTTTGTCACAGGCCATGTTAGTAAGTTGGAGAAGTCCCTGCCCCAGGGCGCTGTGAGTGTCTGAAATTCAGAGGGGCTGAGAAATCAAATAGGCAAGCAAAAGGGAAAGAAATCTATTGTGGGCTACTTAAGAGAGAGGTGCTGCTTGTGGCCCATGGTGTCTCTGAGCCACAAATTTCTGGGTGCAGACAGACTATGCCAGGGACTTACACTGTAAATTTGTTGTATATTTTCAGTTTATATTGTGTAATATTTTTTTAAAAAAGTAGGCAATACAACAAGAATGACAGAGGCATGAAACAGTTTCTCTAAAAACTGAGACTAGACAAGAGTAGGAAGTCCTAGAAAAACAATGACTTATGGGGAGAAACAGAATGAGGATATATAATAACAGTGAGACTTTCTCACTGAGGAATTAGTAGAGGACATGGGATTGATTTACCAAGTAGGAAGTAACCAAAAAGATTAACAAAAGATTGGTGTTTTGGTTTGGTTTGGGTTTTTTTCATACTTTTCTTCTTCTTTATCACATTGTGAACATCATGAGTTCAATATGATTGATATAACCTATTAAGCTTTATAACATTCAGAGATATGAAGCATATGGAAGATGGGGAGGTGATTAGAAACAGCCAACATGGCTTCACCACGGGCACATCATGCCTGACTAATCTAGTGGCCTTCTACAATGGACTGACTGTGTCAGTGGACAAGTGAGGAGTAACTGATGTCATCTACCTGGACTTCTTTCTGTAAGGCCTATGGTACAGTCTCCCACATCATTCTTGCCTCTAAATTGGAGAGATATGCGTTTGATGGATGGATGGTTAGATGAATAAGGAATTGGCTGGATGGAAACATCCAAACTGTTACAGCCAATGGCTCAATGTCCAGATGGAAACCAGTAATGAGTGGTGTCCCTCAAGGGTCCATACTGGGACCAATACTATTTAATATCTTCATCAATGACATCGGTAATGGGATTCAGTGCACCCTCAACAAGTTTGCGGATGACACCAAGCTGAGTAGTGCAGCTGATCCTTTTGAAGGAAAGGATGTCAACCAGAGGGACCTTGAAAGGCTTGAGAAATGGGTTCGTGTGAACGTCATGAAGTTCAACAAGGCCAAGTGCAAGGTCCTGCACCTGGGTCAGGACAATCCCCGGTATCAGTACAGTCTGGGAGATGAAAAGATTGAGAGCAGCCCTGCAGAGAAGGGCTTGAGGATACAGGTGGATGAAAAGCTAGACATGAGCCAGCAATGTGTGATTGCAGCCCAGAAAGCAAACTGTATCCTGGGCTGCATAAAAAGAAGCGTGGCCAGCAGGTCAAAGGAAGTGCTCTCGTGAGACCCCACGTGGCGTACTGCATCTGGTTGTGGGGTCCCCAGTACAAGAAAAACATGGATCTATTAGAGAGGGTCAAGAGGAGGTCCAAAAAATTGTCAGAGGGATGGAACACCTCTCCTATGAAGAAAGGCTGAGAGGTGGAGTTGTTCAGCCTGGAGAAGAGAAGGTTTTGGGGATACCTTATTACGGCCTTTCAGTATATAAAGGGGGCTTATAAGAGATGGAGAGAGACACTTTTTACCAAGGCCTGTCGTGATGGGACAAGGGGCAATGGTTTTAAACTGAAAGAGGATGGGTCTAGGTTGGATATAAGGAAGAAAATTTTTACAATAAGGGTGGTGGGACACAGGAACAGGTTTTTCCGATCTTCCCAGAGAAGTTGTGGATGCCCCATCATTGGAAGCATTCAAGGTCAGGTTGGACAGGGCTTTGAGCAACCTGTATCTAGTGAAAGATGTCCCTGTCCATGGCAGATGGGTTGGACTAGATGATGTTTGAAGGTCCCTTCCAACCCAAATCATTCTGTGATGCTGTATATGGAGTCTACATAAGTATCACTGCATAACTAGAATGTTTTATAATCTTCTCAGTATACACGCATGTTGTAGAGAGGACAAAGAATGAGATTGTTTTGACCTACTATAGCCATCCTTTTGGTATTATCATACAGTTACTGCCTTGTTAAACTTAGTGAGAATGCTTCCTTCAGTATTGATTTTGGAAAGATTTTTGAGAATTCTATTTCTCTAAGGAATTTCTCCATTTCCTTCTAAATGTGTAGCTGTTTTTTCCTATGATATTTGAATTTGAAATTCTGGTAAATTTGAAAAATTCTGGTAAACCCACTCGGGTAAATTGAAGAGAGTAATCAGAAACAGACTTCTGGAAACAAGTTGTGCTAACATAAAGTGTGTAGACATGTGATCTGGGTGAACAGAAGTACTTACAAGATTGAGAACATGAGCTAACATGTCATATTAGTTTACCTAAAGTACTAGTTTCTGAAGGCTAGAAAGAAAATATTAATAATCCAATAAAGAGGAAGCCTAGTCTTCTGCTTTTTGTTTGACCAAAAATTAACTCTCTTAAATTCTTCACTACATTCTATTTTAGTTGTAAATTTTTGTGAGAATAGCTAATCATACTATTTTTTTTAAGATTTAAAAAAACCTGAAGTGACAATAGCACAACTGATGTTTCAGCTGCAGGTTTGAATTATTTTTTATTTAATTTGTTAATGTCTCCACACTAGAAAAACTGATAGTGAGAATTCTTTCATTGATATAATTACTATCTCTACAGAAAAGCACATTAAACTAAAAATTAATATCTTCTTGTTATAACATCCTCAAAAAGGATTAAAAGTGGTAGCAATTTTAATAAATTACAACATGAGAGGTTTATTAATATGGCAGACATTTATTTAATGTATGAAGTTTATATTTTCACCATATATAAAAGAAAGTATTAGCATTCATATTTTATAAGAAAGAAATCAGTGTACTGATTGTGTTTTGCATACTAATTTCTTGCTCTAATTATCTTATAGTTAATGTATTGTTACTACTACTTACACTGAAATCATGTTATAAAAATTGGTAAGAAATGTACTCTGTAAAATAATCTAACTACAATAAACTATTTTTGACCAGTTCAATTGCCCTCAATACCAGTTTTGAATAGATTAGAATTTATGTCATTGTACTATTATTATTCAAAGCAAACATTCTGTGGTATGTTCATTTCTTTAATGATTTTCTCCCCACTCTGGACAATCTAGAAAATCTCTCCAAAGACTTAATTATTTTCAGCCCAAATTCTGTACTAAATACATTCTCCCAACAGTTTTATTCTATCTTAGACATAACTCTGGTGGGAAGATTCGTAAGATTTGATCTACAGTATTCTACTCCTCTATCTTGCTGTGTCTTGAGACCAAGAAATAGGAAACGATTGCTAAAATCAAGCCATGTAATTAGACAGCATAACATCTAATATACTCCTTTTGTCAGCTTGCCAGAAAGAGAATTTCAGTAAATGATACATTACACCATGAAAAATCTCTTTCAAACAAGCCTGTTAATGATGATAAATAAAGAACTTGTGCAAAACCAAGCAATTAATCCTTTGGAATCTTTCCACTGAAGTTACTATTAAGGCATCAAGAAATGCAAATACATACATAAACAAATCCTTTGTGAATATTCCACTTTAGGTTAGTGCATTTTCTTGCAAACCCATCTGTAGTTAGCTTCTTTCATATCATTTCTTATTCACTAAAATATTGTCTTTATTTTAATAAAGGAACAATCAACAGTCATTCACAGCGGCAAGAATCAGTTAAAGAAAAAATACATCACATTATGTGAGAATTTTAAATATTCAGAGACATTGCATTTTATTTTCAGAGAATATATATTGATTTATTTACTTATGAAGCCACAGTATTTTTTGTTTCTTCCACAGGGACAGAGCAGATTGCAATATTCTGGCATTAATAATGCATTGGAAATAGGAAATAAAGGGAAAAAGTAAGCAAAAATTTATGCTGCAGCTTGTAAAAAATGTGAAATGTCAAAAGGTTATGGAAAAATCCTCGCAGTAAACACAATTTCAAATTACAATCTTGTAAAGCAGTTTCTCAGTGTGCACGCGAATAAGTAGATCAATGTCTCAGTACAACAGAGGATGGTGTACATTGGTGTTTTCAGTTATCTTTTTTTTTTCCATAGGTCTCCCAAATTATTCCCTGTTTGTGTTATGAGCAGTGGCTAGAAGCATAAAGAAAGTAAAAATTATTTAGCATATTTTTTTACTCTGTAAACAAAAAGTAGTTCAGATCCCACCTTATTATCAGACAGGAGGAATATCTTTTGGACATTTGCTTTCAGTATAAATCACATAAAATAACAAAAAAGATAACCAAATTATGCATCACAATAAATTGTGGAAATCTTTTGCTATGTGTAGCACAAAATATATATGGATCTCAAACAGTTTGGAATCAGCTTTTGCTGAATCACTCCACACTCCTTTTGGTAGATCATTCATACTCCAAAAGGTGCCATAGTATAAATTAATGTAGGCCACATATATCATCTGAAGGAAATATTTTTTGCCTTATAGACTAAGATTTTTCCTTTTTTTCTTTTTGCTGTGTACTTAAACAATAAGCATAAAAAACGTTATGAAGACTAAAGAGGTACTGTGGTCGTTGATTTTTACAATAGGACAATAATGGATCAGTAATTTAGTGGAAGGTAGTATTAAATCAAAATGACCTTCAATTTTGTGACAGTATCAGGTTTTTTACCAAAATAAACTGCAAAATTATCCTAACTAATGCAATTTTAAGTTAGATCAAATGTAAACACTTTGTCAGGTGAGGATGGTATCACTAGCATATCATTGACTGCTTGCAGGTTTAGATTCTTTTTTCTTTTGCAAGACACCTTTTAAAGAAAGAGAAATGCCAGAGGTGGTGTTTTTCCAAAGTGAATGAATGGGAAGTCAAGAACAGGAAGGACACAATGGGCAAATTAATCAGTTCTGTTATATCACAGCAAGAGTTGTAAGAAAAACTAAAAAGAAAGGACTTAGAAGAGAGCTTTGGTCATCGACATTGAGGATTTCCTTGTACTTGTAGAGACTGATAAAGGATAATCTGAATATTAAGTCCTTATTTTTCTCCAAAGCAAGTAATTCTGTAGCAGAACACTTAGTAAAAATTGCTGAAAACACAGAATCACAGAATCACAGAATGGTTGAGGTTGGAAGGGACCTCTGGAGGTCATTTCATCTAACTCCCCTGCTCAAGCATGGCCGCCTAGAGCCAGTCGCCCAGGACCATGTCCAGACAGCTTTTGACAGGAAGGAGACTCCACAACCACTCTGGGCAACCTCTGCACTTCTCAGTTTCCCTTACAGTAAATAGTATTTCCTAATATTCAGGATGAACCTCAAGTGTTTCAGTTTGTGCCCATTGCCTCCTATCCTGTCACTCTGTCTTATTTACACCCTTCTTTCAGATATTCAGAAACTTTAAGAAGATGTGTCTTGAGCCTTCTCTTCTCCAGACTAAACAGTCCCAGCTTTCTAAGCGTTTCCTCATAGGAGAGATGCTCCAGTCCCTTAATCACCTTTGTGACTCTGCTGCAGTCTCTCCAGTATCTCCATATCTCTCTTGTACTGGGGAACCCAGAACTGGACACAGTACTTCAGATGTGGCTTCACCAGTGCTTAGTAGAGGGGAAGGATCCTCTCCCTCGACCTGCTGGCAACACTGCTCCTAATAGTATTCTGCAGTCCAGGCTACTGTTAGCCTTCTTTGTGGCAAGGATGTTTTACTGGCTTGTGGTCAACTTGGTGACCACTAGGACCCCCAGGTCCTTCTTCTGCAAACCTGTTTTCCAGCTGGTCAGTCACTAGCATCTACTGGTGCATGGGGTTGTTCCTTCCCAGCCACAGGACTTTGAACATCCCTGTTGTGGTTTAACCTGGCAGGCAGCTAAACACCACACAGCTGTTCACTCACTCCCCCCTCCCAGTGGGATAGGGGAGAGAATGGGGTGGGGTGGGGAGAAGTAAAAATCATGGATTGAGATAAAGACAGTTTAATAGGACAGAAAAGGAAGGGGAAATAATAATAATTAATAATAATAATAATAATGATAAAAGAATATACAAAATAAGTGATG
Source organism: Aptenodytes forsteri (assembly GCF_000699145.1). Lineage (NCBI taxonomy): Eukaryota > Metazoa > Chordata > Aves > Sphenisciformes > Spheniscidae > Aptenodytes > Aptenodytes forsteri. The sequence continues at coordinate 13,430 of NW_008796039.1, read as the reverse complement.
CACAATGCAATTGCTCACCACCTGCCAACTAATGCCCAGTGAGTTCCCGAGCAGCAGTCACCACCCGCTGGCCAGCTCCCCCCAGTTTATATATTGAGCATGATGTCATATGGTATGGAATATCCCTTTGGACAGTTTGGGTCAGCTGTTCTGGCTGTGCCCCCTCCCAGCTTCTCGCTGGCAGGGCATGAGAAGCTGAGAAGTGCTTGACTAGTGTAAGCACTACTAAGCAACAACTAAAACATCAGTGTGTTATCAACATTATTCTCATCCTAAATCCAAAACACAGCACTGTACCAGCTACTGGGAAGAAAATTAACTCTATCCCAGCCGAAATCAGGTTAATCCCCTTGTTGAAATTGCCTTTCATGAGTTTTCTGTCAGCCCATTTCTCTAGCTTGTTGAGGTCTCTCTGGATGGCAGCATGACCCTCTAGTGTATCAGCCACTGCTCCCAGTTTGGTGTTGTATGCAACTGCTGAGGGTACACTGTGCCCCATCACCCAGATCATTAATGAAGACATTGAACAGGATGGGATCTATTACTGACTCCTGGGGGTCAGTTACTGGCAGGACAGGGTAGTTACTGGTCAGTAGCTAGATGTTGTGTGACCAATCCTTTTCAATCCACCTTGCTATCTGTTCATCCAGCCCATACTTCGTCAGCTTCTCTATGAGGATCCCATGGGAGACAGTGTCAAAAGCCTTAGATGTATTGCAGAGGATGATTTTATAGGTAAGATTCTCCACTCATTTCTCAGTTTGCCTACACATATCTGTAATTTAGTAATGGACAACTTAATTTCTCGGTCCCTCTACAATTTGTTAAATGGAGGCAATGATACTTCTCTTCCTTGACATTTGTGAGGCCAAATTCTTATTTTTGAAGCTCCCATTAACTATTGTGACTTGACTTATCATAGACTTGTGTCGACATAAATAATATTTATGCTTTTATTTACCAAATGAAAGATTTTTATTGCCATTTTTGCACTACTTTTTTTTTTTTTTTTAATACCTTGTGGTGACTCGGATACTGCTGTTGGGCTGTATGGTAAGATGTTAGAATCATAGAATCATTGAGGTTGGAAAAGACCTCTAAGATCATCGAGTCCAACCGTCGACCCAACACCACCACCCACTAAACCATGTCCCTAAGTGCCTCATCTACTCATCTTTTAAATACCTCCAGGGATGGGGACTCCACCACTTC
>NW_008796039.1:0-11735 GCF_000699145.1 Aptenodytes forsteri | reverse complement strand
TCGACCAACACCCCCAGGTCCTTTTCCGACAGGCAGCTTTCCAGCCACTCTTCCCCAAGCCTGTAGTGCTGCATGGGGTTGTTGGTCACCTAAGTGCAATTGTGAAAAACACAACCTCTGTCTACTTAAATGGAAACCCTTATCTGGGAGCTATTATTTTCTGGAAATGTTATTCATTTAGTGTAGATAAACTGGGAGAGCTAGACTGGGAGAGGGAAAGAGAATAGCTGGAGAGTATTCATAATGTATTCTCTCAAGGAAATATCTGTTAATACACATTTAATTATCCAAATGATTAATAAAATCAATATCTATTCTCTTTGTGTTTATTAAGAGACAAATCTTTCTGACATGTCTCTTACAGAGAGTGATACATGCAAAATTAAATTCCTAACACACTAAGCTTATAAAAAATATTAAAATATTTTTAACCAGGGAGTTGTACTGTTGTCATTAAATCTCTCTTCATATATTATCAGTTAATTTGCATGTAAGAGTAATGGGTTAAATAGAGCCAAAGCAAAACAGACACCTCATCAGCTTCTGTAATAAATGGCCACAAGCACAAAAATCTGAGCATCTGCAGAATCTGCTGTGAAAGAAACATACCATGCTGTGTCAGTGGGGGACTGAAAACAGTAGAAATAGAAGTGTTTAAATTTGAAGGTGAGAAATATTTTTGCTCTGACTCTAAATTCAGTAAATCAAGATTATTGGTATGAGGAGATTGAGGGAGATTCATAATTTAAAAAAAGAAGAAGAAAAAGAGAAAGGGGAAAAATAACGGTCCTCTTTTTTTGGTTTTGTTTTTTTTTTTTTGTGTATGGGGTAATGGATAATCTTTCCACGCTCTTTTCACAAGAGAAATCCAGAAATCTGTGGGTGCTTTGGGACAACGAGATTGGATAAAATCATGTATTAAACAGTAAATGCAGAAAAGTACTTAGTAGTCATCATGCTTATGTACAAGACTATTTTAATTATTTTTCTGTCAGGAGGTAATATTTTTCTTCGTAGTCTATTAGCAGAATTATTTGGAATATTTTATTTCTCAGAACAGCTGTTGATAGCACCCAGGTTAAATGACAAACGTATTCCCCCAAGACAGGTACCACAGCTGAGAAAAGAGTACAATCTGAAAAGTTTTACCTTCGGTAGGAATTGATTTAGAGAATCTATTTTTCAAGTTTTTATTGTATCTGTGAGATAATTGGTCATCTTGGGCTGTTGTGATGAATTCTGCATTTGGTCCTCAAGAAAGAAACATGCAGTCAATTGTTTTCATATATCAGAAGCAACCTAGAGGGGCTGATTCATTTTGGCAAGGATGATCTGCTGGGGATTACAACAGAAATTCAATCTACTAGGGATAGATAAGAGGCATGGTATACATTCTGGGCCACATGTCACAACTTTTATCACTTTGAATAAAATAAAGAAAAAGTTTTAATGTGGGTATTGCACATCCTCAGTCAGTATTATAAACTCTGAAAGTGATGTTTTTCTTTCTCCATGTTATTGTTCCCATCAACCATGCTAATAGACTAATATTTCCAAAATGCTCCCAAAGACTTCATGCTTCATATTTAGTCCTTAGAACAAAAGGAAATTAAAGGTCATGACTTCAACTCATTATTTTTTTACTTTACTTTTTCATTCCCTGAAATTCTAGCTTTGCAATTTTTAAACTAAGACATAGCTGATTTTATAGGCATCATATAAGCAGCACTACTTGTAACTTATCATTCAGAGGCCTTGTGATTTTGAATCAGCTTGTTCATTGGTCTGCATGTGCTCATTTTAATAAATTACATATATATATGACTACAGAATATATGTTATGATTTCATATACAGTGGTCTGGACATGAAATTAAACAATTAATATAAGTATCTTTTTTTTTGGAGAATATTAATGTCATTCTATTATTAAAATAAAGCTCTGAATAACTGTTAAGACAGAACATACAGTAATTTATTGTATTAATAATACACTTTTACTTTGTGAACAGGTAATGGCCAGGAATGGCAGGACTTGGATCAGTGAAATATTTTTCTGCTAAACTAGTTTGAAGGGAAGAATACATTCTTCAGTATCAGAGGTATTCAGAAATTGCTCTGTATGTTTGTCAAGGACATTTCTGACAGCTATGCTTGACAGAGGAAACCAGAAAAGATTAAACTTTTTTGTGCGCTTTGACATTGCCCATAATTTATAATTCTTCCATTTGCGTTATTGGCAGTAACTTTTTAAGTAATACAGCTACATTGATAACACTGATTCCACAGCATGACAACTGTAGAAATTTTAATGGTGAACAGCATGCAGAATTTAAAGAAAAGGTGTGAAACAGACCTGATTGACTGCTAGGAAGAATGGAAGACAAAATGATGGATAGAAGTAATGGACATGACCAGCATTCAGCCATTCAGGAATCAGGTCAACAATGGATATGTTGCTACCATAATATAGAAATACATTCCAATGGAAGTGAAATGTGTTTTTCTCCCCCAAAAGAGGGAGAAAGGGATCATATCTGTTCTAAGTAGATGTGAAAGTTTAAGTGATGTTTGGGAACGTTTCAGTTTCCTCAGTTTTAATGAAATACCTTGATGGAATTCACAGTTTTTCCTTGCTTCTATTTACTTCTATATCAAAATAACACAGGTGTAGTGAAATGACAACAGCTGCATTTCAAACAAAATCTCACTAAAACTTCCAAAGTTGTAGGTCATTTCAGTATTTCAGGTCATATGCATCTTAAGGGAAAAGAATAATTTGAATGTTCACTTCACAGTGACAGCAAATGGATGAAATGCCTGAGCTTCACAGTAAGTTGCCAAATAGACAAGGAAGGGTATTTTAGAAAACAGATTGTTTTTTTATTTCACAAGTCCATTGGTTTTGCTACAGAACTTTGAAACTGCCTCATGCAGCCTAATGTACGGGATGCTTCCTCTCTTTTCTCTAGTTCTCTGCCCTAGTACCTCTCATTTCTGCTACTTAAATTACCACTGTTTGACGTAGTATTTTGATATTTTTCAAAGTAGAAAATATTTTTAAGTTATTAGCCTGAGTTTCATACTATGGATAATATTTTTAAATCTAACCAGTCATTTATTCTTCATCACTAACTTTTATTTAATTTTAAAGTCAAAATAATGTTTTCTAATTGATTACACCAGTGCATCTGCATGGTGTTTCTAAAAACAAGTATGTTCTTCATTTTTAACATTGTCTCTGGAAGGAGAAAAAAATGCTGATCTTGTGATAAGGCCTCAGTTACTTAGCAGACATGTTTTCTGCTTATACAGAATAGTACAGTAATGAATTTTCCTTTAGATACAAGTCCTCTATCCTTCTCTGCTTCCAGTTCACCACTGTTTTAACTTGTTCTCATTTTCTTGATGCATCAGACAAAAAGAATTATACGAAAGGTAAACAGAAACTCCTAATCACACTGACATTTTCTACTTTCCACACAGAATTGGGGAAATGATTTAGTGTTTGATTCTCTGGACCTTTGATGTAAGTTTTGCATAAGACATTCATGGGTATTAATGCTTTTCATCTCGAAATTCGTGTTTCCCCCAAGCAAACACTGTATATGGGTATAGATAACATGTATACATACGATATGTATACATGAAAGTCTGGGAGAAAATGTGTATTTTACTTTAAAGGTTTTGATCACTTTATATGTGAGAAAACTTTAGATGCTTCAAATCTCTCCTTCTGGATGAATTTTGTAAGAAGCTATGGTTCCTTTCTATTGTTGTTTTATTGAAGTGTTCCTCTGAATGCATGACTCTATTAGTTCAATTTTTACAAACTTCAACTGAAAAAGCAGTAATTTCATTTTCATTCCAATATATAACCTTGAGGACAAGTTTACATTTTATTATACTACACTGTTCCAGAAAATCTGTCTGGTTGATACTGCATTATTTTTCATTTTTTCGGCTTACCGAAATCAATTATTTCAATTTTAATGTTATTTATATGCCAGTGAGGACATGGTAACCATATCAGAGGACTTACCTACTAATATAGTTATGAAAAACAAGGAATTTCTGAGAGCAAGAGGATAAAAACACATTAATAAATTGCAATCAAATACATTGAAAAGCTATAGTAATGCAGATCTAGGATACCCATCAGTTCTTCACCTCAAGGTTTCTTAGATAACGGAAGTAGATATACAAATATGAGACTGAAAGAGTATGTGAGTGTGTGTTTTAAAATAATCTTCAATTTCAATCGTATTCCCATGAAAACCAGTCTCTGAAAGTTTCTATCATACTAATCATACTAATTTTTCTTTTCTTTCTTCTTTACTTGATCTACCTAAAATGTTTTTTCTCTTACTGTGAATATGATCCAGAGCTTGCAGATTGCAGTACAATTTGCACAGAAGACAATGCATTTTGTATTAAGTTGATATTTGGGCAGTTCTTCACACATAGATTATTCCATGGGTACCTGGAAAGTGATGATGTGACCTTTACATCAGAAATTTTTTTCTTGTTTCTGATAACTTGTCTCTGAAACCATAAATTTTCTCTTAGCTAAAATCCATACAGGAGACAATCTCTTGCATCTAACTCTTTTTTTTTTTTTTTTTAATTTGTCATTTCACTAAACACACTTGTCAGTTTACATCTAATACTTAAAAGAAAGTCAGACTTTTTTTGATTCATTGATTATAAATCTTTCCTTTATTTCATTGATGTAAGGCTTTTCATTAATAGAATGCTTTCACTGATTATTAGTCTGTATATAATCAGATGCATCTCTTTTTTTCATCGTTTTTTCCCTTCATCTTCAGGTTATGAATTTCTTCTAGTGAACTGCTTATACATTAGTTTTTCAAAGTATTTTGTTCCACAGCCAGAAGCATTTTTATGAGGCTGTTTTTGTGCTGAAATCCCTTCCCTGTTACATGAAGGGACAACAAAACACACACTAACTAGCATGTCGGATTATTTAGGCATTCTCAGTCTTAATGGCATGTTAAAAGAAAGACGGAAAAGAAAAAAGCAAAAATGTTACAGAAAGTCCAGCTAAAGTTGCAAGATAGGTTTACTTAAGGTATCTAAACCACAGGTTCTTCAAGGCATCTGCTCACTTTATCTGTTAACATTTACACTGATTATATATGTACATATTTTCACACTTATGTTTCATACGTATATATATACACATAATATATATTTATGTTTTTTATATATGTATTTTTTTTTAAACTGCATTTAACTTCAGATTGGAAATAATTGTTTCACAGTATATATATATGTATGTGTGTTATGTATATATGTACATGTTTGTGTATATATAGTTTCTATTCTGTGAAGTGCTTTTCAGAGTCATTGGTGAACCAGGAGCATACTGACACATTGTAATGATCCAGCTGGACTGTAAATGTCTTCATCTATATAGACATACTAATTTGTTTTTGTTAAATAAGGGGGATGGTTGCAGGTAAAAATTTCAGTTCATGAGAAATTGTATCATTCTCCTTGGACAGGGGATGTAGTTAAGGAGTTCCTGCCAAGAACCTGAATACTGTGAGCAATTCTTCAGTGCTTAAAGAAACTCATAGGCTTCTACAAGAGATTTCACTTAAAAAATTTGTTTGCTGTCAAGAATAATCTTTTAGTTACATGAGAGAGAGTATATCTGGACCAAAAAAAGCAGTAATATGACTAAAGCTTGATTACTAAGTTGTGCTGTGCTTAACCTTTTTTGAGACAGTCCCTCTACTGCACGCAGTCTATGATATCTCAACTTAAATTCTTGTTCAATTTTATTGTTTTTGAAGAATGAAAATTAAATTAAATTAAAACCCAGTATCAAGTAGTATACTTGTGCTTTCTGATTATTGTCTTCAAAAGTGTTCATGGCTTAGCCCCCTCAATCACTGTATACAGACTTAAGAATTTATGCAAATCTCCATGTCTGTTGGCCAGTCCTAATAATTATGTATTAAAGTTGTGCCTCATCTTGCAAATAGGAGCTCTAGAGTTTGTGATCTGAAAACCTCTCTATGTGGAGAAAGAGATAAATATCCATACACAGTTTCCAGATTCCAGCTGGAATGTCCTAAAGACTTTTACTGTCCTTCAGCAGCCACTCCAGAAAGGCCAGGAACCCTTGGTCTTACAGGATATCTACCCTCCTCGCATAGATATCCCAACTCTAGTATCACCGTGACTGAATGCAGGATTTAAGCTGGAAAAACAACTGGAAGGTAGACTACCTCTATTTTAAGAAATTACACCACCAGTTACATTTTCCCTTTCAAATGTTCATTAAGTTGGAAAAGGAAAGTCACAGTGAGTGTCACCTTTGTGATTGGGTGGTACTGTATCTATATCTATATGATGCCATTATTGCCATTTGATAAAGGGAATAAGAACAGCATCAGTGCCTCGTGACCGATCCTGGAGTTATTTGCAGTTGCTCATTAAACATTTAATTTGTATACTTTGCTATTGTAGTAACCTTCCACTTGATCTAGAATGAGGTTTCATGCACAGAAAAAAAATATATCCTGAATCATCTTTTCATTGCTCTCATTCTATTTGTACAAGTGAGTTATCTAACTAGACTATACCCAAATTTAAAAACACATACTGTCTTTGTAATACTCAAACAACAAAGCAGAAATTATAAACAAGGGATTATTCTTATATTACCACTGATCTTGGGGGGGGGGGGAGAAAAGAAAAGAACACCACATGTTATATCCTTGACCAAATTTTCACCTAAAATATCTAAATAGGCAACCATATACATATATATATATATACATACCAGACTGAAAACTTGCCATAGTTGAATTGTGAAAATAGGTTTTTGTTCTGTTCTTTAGCAATATCTTTTAATGTTCCATTTTATATTCCTCTACTGTCACATGGATAAAAGTTGGTATTTTCATTTCACTTTTATTTTAAAAGTAATCCTAAGTCAATCATAATGCTACAGTTCCTTTTCATTAAACGTACACAAACATTTCTCGGTTTGTGTTTTAATGTATCTAAGCTTGTATTTATACTTCAAGATACTCTGAAATAAAGATGCAATCTGAATGTATCATGGAAAGATTTCACATTGTAGTCTTAATTCTAGAGCAAATCCTTGGCACATCTGGTAATTGCATAAATATCACCTGGTACTATACTAGCAGGTTCTTATATCTAAAGTATGTTGTCAGTGTGGACTGAATGGCCTTCATCTGATATGGCAATTATATGTGATGTTGACGCTCAATACTTTTACAATACTTTCCTTTTCTGTTGTGTACGAACACTCACACAGACTATAAACAAACATTTTGTATGAAACAATTACATTTTCAGGAATAGATTTGTATTCTGTATGTTTATTCCAAGTCTGTTAAAGTAACCCTTAGCCCCAGACCAGATAATTTAGACAGTAATAAATGTACTAAGTTGTGGCTAAAATATGTGAGGAATTTTGTCTGAATTAATATAAAAATGTTGTGCAATGCTCATGTGAAAAGTGCACGTTCTGCCATGAACTGTAACCCATGCTGTTCATTATATAGTTAGGAATAAAATAATATAAAACAGTAATTATAAACCTCTAAATATAACATCTCTTATTAAAAACAAGCATTATCAGAATATTAAAAAAAAGATAATTTCATGTTTGCATACATATTTGTTTAAAATGTAGAAAGTTACGTATGTATATTGGAGAAGAAAGTGGCTTATAAGAAGGATTTATGAAGTGAATGATGCTTTTTGTTAGGACTGTGTAAAGGAAAGAGATTCCTGGAAACAGAGTAGGTTTTAATCATGCTGTGCAAATTTTTGATATTTCTGTTTTGTGGTCAAATAAAATTTCAGGGAATAGTGGATTAACCCAAAATCTAGAAGGCAAAAAAATTTTATGAGTGTTTCTTTTATTTAAATTATCCAGCAAACAAAGGTAAGTTATTGCTTGGGAAGGGAAATTTTAATATTTGTTTAGAAAAATTTAGAAGTTTTCTTTTCTCTCTTTTTCTCTCTCTTTCTGTCTTTTTCTCCTTGATGTTGTGCTAAAGAACAAATATATTGATCTGTAAATCACCTTTATCTTAAATTAGATTACTTTTCTCTTACTGTCTTAATTATTTGTGATCATTCTTCAAAGACTATCCAGTTCTAATGAGCACAAATTGAGCATTTTTTTTCTTGTCTATTCCCTTTCTTCAAGCTTGAAAAATTTGTACTTAAGTGTTACAAAGAATATTTCAGATATTTTCAAGTGTATAAATATCTGGGTTTTAAATGAACTATTCTGCAATACTTGGATAACATCTGAAAGAAATCATATTTTTAAGGAAAGAAAGAAAGAAAGAAAAGGGGAACAAAGGTGAACAAAGAAGCTTCAAAGAAATATATATATATAAAAGAAAATATTGTTATACGTATAAGATTTTACAGATCCTGAATTTGTGCAGATGATACATCTTTTTTCTGATTGGTGGAGTTTAATTTTATATTCTTTTATATCAAGTTGTAAAATCTGCTTTGATTACAGATGATTTGCTATAAGGTAAATCAACATTCATATAAGCAATGGAAGTCTTTACGAAAATGTTCTCAATTTACAGCTGTTTTCTTGGAGCCTCCTCTGTACTAATATGTCTAGAGCTCACCAATACTCTCAGTAACAAATTGCAGTAAAATGTGGGCCTACCCCTGGTTTTGATGACTGTTTTCTATCTTTTCATACAACACAATATATTGTGATAAAGTGTTTGGAGACAGTTTAATGTTTTAAGGTAAGGAGGGCTTTAAACTAGGAGTGGTGGGGGAGGGAGACAGTTACTACCAGCCCTGTGAGTGAGTGATGGACAGAACTGACGAGCAAAGGGTCTGGAATAGGCATATACACTAATGCATACAGCGTGGGAAATAAATATGAGGACTTAGAGATCTGTGTGCCGTTGCAGTGCTGTAATCTTGTTGGGATCATGGAGACATGGTGGGATGGCTCCCATGACTGGAGTGTTACAATGAGGGGGTATAGGCTCTTTGGGAAGAACAGGCTGGGAGGACTAGGAGAGGAAGTTGCCCTTTATGCGAGAGAACAGCTGGAGTGTGTGGAGCTCTGCCTGAGGATGGATGATGAGCCAAATGAGAACTTATGGGTAAGGATTAAAGAGCAAACCAGTATGGGTGACATTGTAGTGCGTGTCTTCTGTAGGCCACCTGACCAGGAAGAACGAGCGGATGAGTCTCTCTACAGACAGATAGGAGCAGCCTATCATGAGGCCCTGGTCCTCATGGGGTACTTCAACCACCCTGATATCTGCTGGAGGGAAAATACAGCAGGGCATAAGCAATCCTGGAGGTTCCTGGAGAGAATTTATGACAAATTCCTGATCCAAGCGATAGAGGAGTCAATGAGGAGAGGTGCTCTGCTAGATATCCTACTCACAAAAAAGGAAGGGCTCATTGGGGATATGAAGATTAAAGGCTGCCTTGGTTGTAGTGACGATGAGATGGTGGAGTTCAGGATCCTGAGAGGAGGCAGCAAGGCAAAAAGCAAGATCACAACCCTGGACCTCAGGAGCACAAACTTTAGCTTCTTCAGGGATCTGCTTGGAAGAGTCCTGTGGGATAAGGTCCTGGAGGAAAGAGGGAATCCAAGAAAGCTGGTTAATAATCGAGGTCATATATTCAAGAGCAGTGTATCCCAACAATCAGCAAGTCAGGAAAAAACACCAGGAGGCTCCTGACAAAACTCAAACGTAAAAAGGAAGTATAAAGAAGGTGGAAGCAGGGACAGGTAACCTGGGATGAATACAGACACTGTCTGAGCATGCAAAGATGGTGTTAGGAAAGACAAAGTCCACCTGGAATTTAATCTGGCCAGGGATGTCAGACAACAAGAAAGGCTTCTATAAGTATATAGGTGACAAAAGGAAAACTAGGGAAAATGTGGGCCCACAGCTGAATGGGGCAGGGGACCTGGTGACACAGGACTTAGAAAAGACGGAAGTACTGAATGCCGCCTTCATCTCAGTCTTTATTAGCAAGACCGGTCTTCAGGAATCCTGTACTGGGTTTACATGGCAGGGTTTTGCTAATGGAGGTGCTACGGGGATGACTTCTGTGAGAAGCTGCTAGAAGCTTTTCCCATGTCTGATAGAGCCAGTTCCAGCTGGCTCCAAGACAACCTGCCACTGGCCAAAGCTGAGCCAATCACTGACAGTGGTAGTACCTCTGTGACGACATATTTAAGAAGGAGAAAAAACTGCTGTGCACCAGCAGCTGGAGAGAGGAGTGAGAATATATGAAAGAAACAACTCTGCAGGCACCAAGGTCTGTGAAGAAGGAAGGGGAGGAGGTGCTCCAGGTGCCGGAGCAGAGATTCCCTTGCAGCCCATGGAGGAGACCATGGTGACCACAGGACGTCACCCTGCAGCCCATGGAGGTCCGAGGTGGAGCAGATATCCACGTTGCAGCCCATGGAGGACCCCACACTGGAGCAGGTGGATGTGCCCTGAAGGAGGCTGTGACCCTGTGGGAAGCCCGCACTGGAGCAGGCTCCTGGCAGGACCTGTGGGCCCCATGGGGGACCCACGTTGGAGCATTCTGTTTGTGAAGGACTGTACCCCATGGAAAGGACCCATGCTGGAGCACGGGAAGAGCATGAGGAGAGAGTGGCAGAGGCAACATGTGATGAACTGACCACAACCCCCATTCACTGTCCCCCTGCGCCGTTCGGGGAGAGGAGGTAGAGAAATCAGGAGTGAAACTGAGCCCAGGAAGAAGGGAGGGGCAAGGGGAATATGGTTTTAGATTTGTTCTTATTTCTCATTATCCTACTCTGGTTTTAACTGGCAATAAATTACATTAATTTCCCCAAGTCCAGTCTGTTTTGCCTGTGATGGTAATTGTTGAGTGATCTTCTTGTCCTTATCTCGACCCACAAGCCTTTGGTCATATTTTCTCTCCCCTGTAGACTTGAGGAAGGGGAGTGTAGAGTGGCTTGGTGGGCACCTGGCATCTAGCCAAGGTCAACCTACCACAAATCCAGAGCCCCAGAGACCAAGGGGAAAGTCCAGAGCAAGGAAGATGTACCCATGATGGAAGACAATCAGGTCAGTGAATACTTAAGCAAACTGGACATACATAAATCCAAGGACCCTGATGGGATGCACCCATAAGGGCTGAGGGAGCTGGTTGGTGTCAGTGTGAGACCACTCTCAATAAGCTTTGAATGATCATGCCAGTTGGGAGAGGTGCCTGAGAACTGAAGGAAAGCAAATGTCACTCCTTTCTTGAAAAAGGGCAAGAAGAAGGGCCCAGGCAATTACAGGCCGGTCAGCCTCACCTTGATCCTTGAGAGGTGATGGAACAACTAATCCTGGAAACCATTTCCAGGCACATGAATGAGAATAAAGTGATATAGAGTAGTCAGAATGGATTCACAAATAAGAATTCATGCTTAACCAACTTGACAAGCTTCTATGATGAAATGACTGCTCTGGTAGATGAGTGGAGAGTAGTGGCTATTGTCTACCTGAACTTCAGTAAGGTCCTTGACACTGTTTCCTGTAAGATCCTCATAGAGAAGATGACAAAGTATAGGCAAGATGAGTGGACACTGAGGTGGATTGAAAATTGGCTGAAAGCTGGGCCCAGAGCGTGCTGATCAGTCACACAACATCTAGTTGGAGGCCAATAACTAGCGGTGTACCCCAGGGGTCAATA
>NW_008796038.1:295631-296569 GCF_000699145.1 Aptenodytes forsteri | reverse complement strand
CAGCCCCGTGTCCCTTGCAGGCCGGTGGCATGGAGCAGGGCACGGGGACGTGAATATGGGGACGGGGACAGGGCGGGGGCCACCGGGATGGGGACAGGGGACCATCTTCCCCCCACACACACCAATAATCTCCCTCGGGGCATCCCCAAGGTAGGACCTCGCTGGGGGGGGGGACGGCCGGGCCCGGGTCCACCCCGGGACCCGCTGCCTCAGCCCGGGCCAACGTCCCCTCGCCACGGTGGCACTTTGACTCCGGTGACATCAACCCCGATGACCTCAAAATTACAAAACCTTCTCGAGCAAAGGCCAACGCCCGGCACTTTCCACCCTGAGTTTCCCAGCAGCTGCCAAAAAAAAAAAAAAAACCAACCCCCCATTTGATCCTCGTGATAATTTTACAGCCCGTGAACACCCAGGGTTGCAAATCGGAGGCAAAGGTGAGCGACGCGGCGGCGAGGCCGCGCTGAACCCGCTTGGTTCTTTTTTTTTTTTTAAATTAGCAAAAAAGAAGAATTTTTCCCGTCAAGAAGCAGCTTGTCAGAGGCTCAGGCCCGGGCTGGGGATTTAAACGGCAAACTTGGGGTTTTTTTCTGCCGGCGAGTAGGGGGGAAAAAAAAAAACAACCCCTGTCGTGTGACCGTTCGCACGGGAGAAGGGGCGTGGGGTGAGCAAAATGCTTCGGCGTTGGGCTGGTCCTGCTTGGAAAGGGCGGAAGATGCAGCTGGTTTCCAAGAAAATGGGGAGGGAGGGAGCAAGTCCTGTTGGAGTGGGGTTTCCCCATGGGAGCAGCGATAAAGTAAACACCAGACAGGCCGATTTCCCTGTTTTTACGATGAAAGGAGAAATGTTGGAGGTGTTTGGGGTCAGCAGGAGCTGTTTGGGGTCAGACGGAGATGTTTGGGGTCAGTTGGAGATGTTTGGGGTCAGCTGGAGATGTT
>NW_008796038.1:293551-294613 GCF_000699145.1 Aptenodytes forsteri | reverse complement strand
TGTTTGGGGTCAGCTGGAGATGTTTGGGGGTCAGCTGGAGATGTTTGGGGTCGGCAGGAGCTTTTTGGGGGTCAGCAGGAGATGTTTGGGGTCAGCTGGAGATGTTTGGGGGCTGGATGGAGATGCTGGGGTTGGATAGAGACACTGGGTTTAGGATGGAGACGTTGGGGGTTGGATGGAGACGTCGTAGATTGAATGGAGATGTTGGGGTTGGATGGAGACATTAGGGGTTGGCTGGAGACGTGGTCGGATGGAGACACAGGTTGGATGGAGACATGGGGGGGGGTTGGTTGGATGGAGAGGTTGGGGTTGGATGGAGACATTAGGGGTTGGACGGAGTCATGGCGGGGGCTGCACAGGGACCTCCACCCGTCCCACGGGGGACCCAGGCGCCCCTGCGCTCTCCCTGCGGCGCGTCAAGCACCCGATCGAGCGGGGTCTGCTCACAGAGGTGCCCCCGCGTAGACCCCCCCCCAACCCCTAACCCAAAGCCAAGAGTGGGTGGCGGGAGGGCCGGCCGGTCGGCTGGCTTGGCCGGCTGGAGGGATGGAGGGTTGGCCTGCTGGACGGACGGACGGAGGGACGGACGGAGGGACGGAGGGTTAGGTAGATGGAGGGGTGGCTGAAGGGTTAGATGGATGGATGCATAGAGATGGTAGGTAGATGAATAGGTGGGTGGACAGATGGGGGACAGACAGACAGACAGACAGACAGAGGCCAGCTACGCCCACGGACAGCTGACGTTTCCGTGCTGATCGGCTCGGCGGATGCAGGCAGAGGAGCGGGTGCCGGCGCAGCCTGGCTGCGTGACCGGATGGCGACCGTCCAGCATCGGTGAGCGGCCAGAAGGATCCGAGCGGCGGCAGGACGGACGGACGGACGGACGGACGGACGAGCGCCCTTCCTCTGCCGGCTGGAGGGACAGACGGAGGGGCAGAGGCGGGAGGGACGGGCGGGCAGCCGGCCGGCCGGCCAGGCTGGGGAGATCATAGAATCACAGAATCATTGAGGTTGGGAAAGACCTCTAAGATCATTGAGTCCAACCGTCAACCCAACACCCCC
>NW_008796038.1:291388-291994 GCF_000699145.1 Aptenodytes forsteri | reverse complement strand
GCCGGCGGCAGCCGCTCTCCTGGTCCCCTTCTTCTGGGCCGACCTGGTGGCCTTTGTTGGCTTGGTGCGGTCATCGGTACGATGCCTGTGGCGTTTGAACCGCCGACCCCCCGTCACCCTCCTCGACGTCTTCCAGGACCACGCTCGCCGCCGGCCCCACTGGCCCCTGCTCCGCTTCCAAGATGAGGTTTACACCTACGAGGACATGGAATGCCGGAGCAACCGGGCTGCCCGGGTGTTCTCCCGGCACCTGGAGCTGCAGCCGGGTCGGACCGTCGCCGTCTTCCTCCCCAACGAACCCACCTACGTCTGGACCTGGCTGGCGTTGGCCAAGCTGGGAGGACATGGAATGCCGGAGCAACCGGGCTGCCCGGGTGTTCTCCCGGCACCTGGAGCTGCAGCCGGGTCGGACCGTCGCCGTCTTCCTCCCCAACGAACCCACCTACGTCTGGACCTGGCTGGCGTTGGCCAAGCTGGGCTGCCCCATGGCTTGTCTCAACTGCAACGTGCGGGGTCGGGCGCTGCAGCACGCGCTCGCCGCCGCCCGGGCCACCCTCATCCTCGCCAGCCCCGGTGAGTGGCTCCCCCCCCGGGGGGGGGGGGGGG
>NW_008796038.1:286759-287238 GCF_000699145.1 Aptenodytes forsteri | reverse complement strand
TAGCTGGTATCTGAGTTGTCCCCGTCCCCCCCCCGTGGGTGGTGGGCAAGGTGGCGCAGAGGAGGTTGGAGGGGTCTTGTGGAGGCCTTTCTCCAACCCTGACCATCGTGGGTCCACCCGGGCCGGGTTCCTCCCGGCTGCGTCCATGCGAGGGTTGGGTCTCTCCGAGGGTGGAGACTCACCACGTCTGACCTCGTCGGGGCAGGGCGGGGGATCCTCTACGACCCACCCCCCCCCGCCTCGTACAACCCTGAACCCAAACCAGGTCCCGTCCCAACCAACACAGGCGCGTCTGGCGCCTGGTTTCTCACGGCTCCTCCCAGCGAGGTCTGGAGACCTCCAAGGATGGAGACTCGTCACCCTGAGGGAAGGGTTTTGACCTCCCACCCCACCCCTCATCCCCAGGACCTCCCATCCCACACGACCACCTCCAAGGAGGACATTTCCCACCCTCTGCTCCCACCCCCCCCAGGGCTGCC
>NW_008796038.1:280250-285224 GCF_000699145.1 Aptenodytes forsteri | reverse complement strand
TAAGGAGAGGGACAGATGGTTGGGCTAGAGGGGGTTTTTTTTATATATAGGGATGGACAGACTTTTTTCTGGAGATGGACTGAAGGGTGATGGAAAAACGCGAGGATGGAGGGAAGAAAAGGGGAGAGAGAAAAGGAGAAAGATCTCTATAGCGATAAATGGACCGACGGAGGGATGGCTGGCTAGACGGACGGACAGCTGACACGGCGTAGGGACGGGAAAGGGAAGAGTGGGATGAAAAGACGACAGAAAAGGAGAAGGGCGTCTACGTAGATAACGGGTGACCGTGGGGGCGAGGGGACAGGACAGCCCCATTCACGGGAAGGAAGGAAGGAAGGAAGGAAGGAAGGAAGGAAGGAAGGAAGGAAGGAAGGAAGGAAGGAAGGAAGGAAGGAAGGAAGGAAGGAAGGAAGGAAGGAAGGAAGGAAGGAAGGAAGGAAGGAGAAAAGGGAAAAAAGAGAGGAAAGGGTTGTGGGAACCAACCATCACCCTGCCGTGTCCCCACAGGAGCCACCTGTGTCCTACGGGCCAAATTCTCCGCCTCCCAGTTCTGGGACGACTGCCGCCGCTACAACGTCTCCGTCATCCAGTACGTGGGCGAGCTCATGCGCTACCTCTGCAACACGCCCAAGGTAAGGTCCCACCAGCCTGAAATCCACCCTGGGGCCGGGGGGGGGAGGCAACGCCGTGGGGCGCGCACCAAGACGGTCCCTCCCTTTGTCACCCCACAGCGCGCCAACGACCGGGAGCACGGGGTGCGCTTGGCCTTGGGCAACGGCCTGCGGGCAGAGGTGTGGAAGGAGTTCCTCCAGCGCTTCGGGCCCATCTCCATCTGGGAGTTTTACGGGGCCACCGAGGGCAACGCCGGCTTCATCAACTACACCGGCAAGATCGGGGCCGTGGGCAGAGCCAACGTATTCTTCAAGGTGAGCTGACGGTGACGACGATGGCGGGGGGTGGGGGGGGGAGCAAATGCTGACTGCCTTGGGGAGACCAATAGTGCACCTCAAGTTGGGCTGACGCCAAGAGGGGGGGTCCCCGGGATACCCTCCTCATGGTGGCACAAACAGCGACCTCCCTGGGGAAGCCAACACTGTCCATCAGGTTGGGTTGATGCACAAGCAGGATCTCCAAGATCCCCTCTTGACATCCAAAAGGAGTCCCCTCCACCTGGTTGGCCAACGCTGACTCGACAGCGTTGACTCAAAGTCTAGTTTTGGAGCGTCCACGGTGACCTGGACACCTCTATAGCCCCGAGAAAGGCTACTTCGGTGTCACTTCTCCGTCCCCAACCACCCAAGTGTGGAGCAAAAGCTGCAAAAATAAGGTTTTCTCCACCCTCTTCCCAGAGTTGCAGCCCTCAGCACTCTCCCACGGGCCTTTGATTTGAAAGACATCGTGATGAGCTTGGTCAACGGTTGACTCTATTAGATTAAAGCTTATTTAAATATAAAGGGCGATTAGCTCGGATGGAAAACAAGCGGCTACCCAGGACGTTGGGATCTGGGGGTGGGGGGCGTTTCTGTGGGTTGTAACGAGCGAATAACGGCAGATCGGACCTGGCGCTGGAAGGAAAGTCGTCTCGCTCTTTTTAATCCCGCATTTCTCTTCCTTCCACCCATCAGTTTCCCCCCTCTGTCCCTCTTCTGCCCTCCAGAGTTTCGCTCCCTTTGAGCTGATCAAGTACAATGTGGAGGAGGACAAACCCATACGTGACGAGCGAGGTCTCTGCATCCGAGTCCGCCCCGGTACGGAGAGATGAGCCTTACGAGGGCCTTTTTGGGAGGAAAGAGGGGCAGACAGAGGGTTGAGATGCATCAAAGCCACCTCTTGGTCCTTATCATCATCATCTTGGTGGCTGGAAGCCACCAGAAACCCTTCAAAGAAACAGAACATCATCCCTGAGCAGCCGGTGGGGCACGGAGGTGACGTTCCCCAGCACTGAGGCAGTTGCTGACCGGCCTCCAACCCTCCTTTCCCTCCCCAAAGGTGAGACAGGGCTGCTGGTCATCAAAATCACCAAGAACACCCCCTTCCATGGCTACGCGGGCGATTCCCAGAAGACAGAGAGGAAAGTCTTGAGGGATGTCTTGGTCAAAGGCGACAGCTTCTTCAACAGCGGCGACCTCCTCATGATCGACCATGAAAGATTCATCTACTTCCAGGACCGAGTGGGAGACACTTTCCGGTAACTCCGATGCTCTCACACCCACGTCTGCGTGGGCAACGCCACCTGCCAGCCCCCAGCCCCCCTCACAGCTTCACCCCTTCTCTTCCCTAGTTGGAAAGGCGAGAACGTGGCCACGACAGAGGTGGAGGCCACTCTCGCCATGGTGAACTTCATCCAGGAGGTCAACGTCTACGGAGTGTCCGTGCCGGGTGAGTACTGTGTGGGGCGGGGCGGGGGGTGAATTGGACCAAAATAAGCATCTGGTGATGTTCCAGCCATGGAGCGTGCCCCGAAATGGTCTGAGCGGCCACCGAGAAGCCTAAAGTAGAATAGAATGGAAGGGACCTACAACGATCATCTGGTCCAACTGCCTGACCACGTCTGGGCTGACCAAGTAGGACTCATTGACCCAAAATAAGAGTCCGGTATTGTTTTGGGCTCGTGATTACTGCCACAAAGGTCCAAACAGCCACCAAGAAGAGTAAAACAGGACTGGCTTGCCCAAAAGAAGCATCTAGTGTTGTTTGGGGCAAGTAACGTGTCCACGTAACGGTCCAACTGACCACCAAGAGGGCTAAAGTAGGACTTACTGACCCAAAATACGTTTCTGGTATGGCTTTGGCACACAATGGGCTCCTGTGAAGGTCTGAGTGGCCACCAAGAAGGTTAAAGGGGGACTCGGTTGCCCAAATCAAGTGTCCGGCATTGTTTTTGGCACGCAACGTACCCCTGCAATGGTCCAAGAAGCCACCAAGGAAAGTAAAATGGGACTCAGTTGCCCAAAAGAAGCATCTGGTGGTGTTCTGGGCAACTGACATGTCTCCATGATGGTCCAACTGGCCACCAGGAAGAGTAAAAGGAGACTCAGTTGCCCAAAATAAGTGTCAGTTGCTGTTATGGGCACACGGTGTGCCGCCGTAATGGTCCAAGTGGCCACAAAGGAGACGAAAAATGGGAAACGTTCACCCAAAATAAGCATCCAGCGTTGTTCTGGGTGCATGATGTGCCTCCATCGTGGTCCCACTGGCCACCAAGAAGGCTAAAGTGGGACACATCCACCCAAAGTAGGCGTCCAGCGTTGTTTCGGGCATGCAACAGGTCCCCATAAGGGTCCAAGTGGCCACCAAGAAGAGTAAAATGAGACTCGGGTTGCCCAAAATAACACTCCGGCGTTGTTTGCAGGGTGCGAGGGGAGGTGCGGCATGGCGGCCATCCGCCTGAAGGCCGGGGAGAGCTTCGAGGGCGAGGACCTCTACGCCTTCACCAGGGACACGCTGCCCAGCTACGCCGCCCCCCGCTTCGTGCGGATCCAGGTCAGCGGTCCCAGCTTCACCCAGCCCTCGGGGTGGCTTCTGGGGGACGGGGTGGGTTGGGTTTTTTTTTTCAGTCCTCTGCCAAATTAGTCCTTTGGACCCATTTCCGACGATTGTGCCGGCGTCCCCCCAGTTTCCGATGACGGTGCCGCTCACCCGGCGCCAGTAACGGTGCTGGGGTCGCCCGTTACCGGTGACGGTCCCCCACGGCCGATGACGCTGCCAGGGTCACCCTGTTGTGGATGGCACTGTCCACTCGTTTCTGGAGACGGTGACGGTCACCCAGTATCGATGACAACATCAGGGTCACCCCGTGCTGATGACGGCGTCGGTCCACCTTTCCGACGATGGCGTCAAGGTCCCTCCTTTCCCATGACAGCGGTGGTTCACCCTGTGCCAACGGGTGGTCGCCTTGTGCCAGTGACACCGTACGGGTCCCCCCAGTTCCGATGACGCCATCTGCGCCCCTGTGCCGATGACGCAGGGGTCACCATTTCCAGCGATGGCAGCCGGGTCCCCCCACGTTGCCGATGACAGCGCCGGGGTCCCCCATTTGTGATGACGGTGCCAGTCACCCCACGCTGGTAACACCATCCATCTCCACAGGATGCCCTGGAGATCACGGGGACCTTCAAGCAGTGCAAAGGCAACCTCGTCAAAGAAGGCTTTGACCCCAACGTCATCAAAGACGCTCTCTTCTTCCGCGATGACAAGAAGAAGTCCTACGTGCCTCTGAGCCCCGACACCTACGCCGCCATCCTGGACATGAAGCTCAACCTGTAGGAGAAGGAGCCAGGCCATGCCGAGGTCTCCACGATGGCCTGGGGCGCTAATTGCCTCGGGGCAGCTGGCAAGGCCAATTTGGGGCTAATCAGGCGGTTTTCGCTTCCTTTGGGGAGTTTTTAACGGTGTCGGAGCACGAGGAGGATGACGGGCTGGTCTCGGTGCTCGCTATCCCACCCCGACGCCTCCGTGCCGTGCCGGCTGCAGAAATTAAAGGCTTAATTCCAATTGTTTGGGTCCAGGCAGGTGCTGGGCCGTCGAGAGCCGTTTTCTGGGGACTGACCCACTCGTTTTCCCTTCTGGAGGGGGCAGATGGTGCCCAAAATCCTCCCGGCTGCCAGGAAGGGAATATTTGCTCAGCGCTGGCCTCTCGCGTGCCCACGGGGCCGGCCCTGGAGACGTATTAAGCCCCAAAACACTCTCCTATTCCCACCCAGGGCTCGCCGAACTGCTTTAGCTCACCGATCCGGAAAAAAACCCGATTTATTTCTCCCTGACCCAATTTTCTGCCCGATCAGTGACCTAAAGCGGCTCGGGAAGGCAGCCTGGGCTCCCCTGTAGATCTCAGACCCACACGATGCACACCAAACCCCCCCGACAGCATCAGCTTCTTCCCGCCCTTCCCCAGCACCCGCTGAGCCGGTTTAACCGACACAAAAGGAGCTTACGGCTCCCTGCAGCCACTTTCTGCCAGATCGGCGAGCAAAA
>NW_008796038.1:279305-279560 GCF_000699145.1 Aptenodytes forsteri | reverse complement strand
CGCGTCACTGGTTAAACCCGAAACAAAAGGAGCTTACGGCCCCCCCCAGCCACTTTCTGCCAGATCGGCGAGCAAAACCAGCTTGGGGACGCTGTCCCGGCTCCCCCCGCTCCCAGACGTGAGCCAGCCCCCTCAATTTTTCATAGAAAAGGTGAAATCTTTATTTACAAACCTTCCCAGCGGCACCGGGGCAGGGAAGAGGAGGAGAAGAGCCGGGTGTCCGCCGGGAAGCCTTCACTCGCTGCCATCATCGAG
>NW_008796038.1:277635-278565 GCF_000699145.1 Aptenodytes forsteri | reverse complement strand
GGTGGCATGGGGCACCTGGGGGGCCCCCAAAGGCCTGGGAGGGGGGTGTCCCCAGGGTGCCCCACGGCTGTCAGCGTCCTCAGGGTGTCCCAAAGCCCACAGAGGCCCCAACAGGCTGCAGGGTCCTCAGGGTGCTCCACAGCCCTCGGGGGTCCCCAAAAGCCCTGGGGTGCCCCCCCCAGGGAAAACTTTAGGGAACCTCAAAAGCCTTGGGGGTGTTGAAGAGCACCTTAAGCTTTACCGAATCTTTAGGTTGCGAAACAACCGACTATAAGAACATCTTGACGTCAATAAGTTTGCCCCTACGGGAGCGTCACGTGTAGGTCGCTGTGTTACTTATTATTTGAGGCCGCGTTGCTTGAAGTCCCTGTTCCCGATTCTCCGGACTCTCTGGACCACAACCAGAGCCCCGAGGTTCTGTTGTACATGGGACGGAGTTATCTGACAGCCTGGCAAGGTAGGGATCTAGCTGGCCAACTTGGCAACAAAACCGACTTTTAAGGTGTCCTGAAGTGCGCTGCCTTCATTAAAATACTAAAAAAACGCACCCACAGGTCAAGAAGACCCTCGCCCAGGTGAAGACCCTTCCCCCTGCGCAAGCGCAGTAACAGAAGAGAATGACACAACCGGTATTATAATGATATGTAAATCACCGACCAATCGCTGTAGCCGGGAGGGTACTACCGTGTAATTCTCGTGTACAAATGTAACGGTGATCTGGCCATAGGTGTTGCTGGATTTAGCGGAAATTCCGCCTAGCCCCCGGCGCGGCAATAAAGAACGCCCGCTTTCCAAAACTCCAAACTGAGTCTTAGAGAGTTCTTCATCTGCCGATTTACGGTAACGGGGGGGGTGTGGGGTGTCCCCAAAATGCCTTGGGGGGGTTCCTTAGGGGGATCCACAGCCTGAACGGTACACTGGGTGCCCGCA
>NW_008796038.1:274058-274471 GCF_000699145.1 Aptenodytes forsteri | reverse complement strand
CTTGCCCCCCCCCCCCCGCGGACACCTGGGTCCCTCAGGGCCACTCAGGGGCGGATCCATCTTAAAGGCACTTTAATGAGTATGGGCAAGCCCTGCCCCCCACAAGCCCCGCCCCTGAATAAGTCCCACCCCTACTGCTAAAGGGGTGGGGGGATGTCCCTGGGGACAGTTTCTAGGAGCTCCTTGGGCCTGAACCGCCCCTGAATAAGTCCCACCCCTACTGCTAAAGGGGTGGGGGGATGTCCCTGGGGACAGTTTCTAGGAGCTCCTTGGGCCTGAAGGCACTTTCATGGTGGGTCCCCGGGGGCGGTTTCGAGGGTCTCCCCCCGATTGGGTGCGGTTTCAAGGGTCACCCCCAGCACTGGGGGCCGTTTCGAGGCTCCCCCCTGGGCTGGGGGCGGTTTCCCGGCCAC
>NW_008796038.1:271097-271298 GCF_000699145.1 Aptenodytes forsteri | reverse complement strand
GTGCTGTGGGGGGGGCTACAGGTACCTGTGGGAGGCTATAGGGTACTACAGGTGGCGAGAGGGGCCCATAGGGGGTTACAGAGGGAGCTATAGTGGTGCTGTGGGGGGATACAGGGGGACTATAAGGTGCTTTAGGAGGGCTACGAGGGCCCTTGGGGTGGCTACAGGAGAGCTATAAGTGCTCTGTAGGAAGCAGTAGGG
>NW_008796038.1:268654-269189 GCF_000699145.1 Aptenodytes forsteri | reverse complement strand
ACCCGTGGGGTGCCCCACGGCACCCGCCGCCCGGCCCAGTGCCACCCGCGCCCTGCACCCATGGGCACCCTGGGTCACCTGGGGGGGGGCCCCATGGGACCCGCTGTCACCCCGTGGCACGTGTGGGTGCCCCACGTCACCCCACAGCGCCCATAGGGTGCCCCACGGCATCCAGCAGCACCCATGGGAAAGCCACGGGGGATACCTTGGGGACACTGTGGGAATACTGGGACAAACCTGGAGACACCCTTGGGCCACCCTGGGGCCATCTTGGACCACCCTGAACCACCCTGGGACATCCTGGGGCCATCTTGGACCACCCTGGGCCACCCTGGACCACCCTGGGGCCACCCAAGACCACCCTGAGGTCACCATGGGCCAGCCTGGGTCACCCTGGGACCATCTAGGCACCATCTTGGACCACCCTGGGGCCACCCTGGACCACCCTGGGGCCACCCAAGACCACCCTGAGGTCACCATGGGCCAGCCTGGGTCACCCTGGGACCATCTAGGCACCATCTTGGACCACCCTGGG
>NW_008796038.1:267384-268141 GCF_000699145.1 Aptenodytes forsteri | reverse complement strand
CCATGGGGGCTATAGGGGCTATGCCGGGAGGACTATGGGGGACACACCCTGGGGGCTATAGGGGACAGGCCATGGGGGCTATAGGGGACACACTGGGGGGACTATATGGGATGCGCCATGGGGTCTATAGAGGACATGCTGTGGAGGCTATAAGGGACACGCTCTGGGGGCTATAGTGGATATACCATGGGGGTTATAGGGGATGCCATGGGGGGGGCTATAGGGGATGTGCCATGGGGGCTCTAGGGGACACACCCTGGGGGCTATAGGGGACATGCCATGAGGGCTATAGGGGATGTGCCATGGGGGCTCTAGGGGACACACCCTGGGGGCTATAGGGGACATGCCATGAGGGCTATAGGGGATGTGCCATGGGGGCTCTAGGGGACACACCCTGGGGGCTATAGGGGACATGCCATGAGGGCTATAGGGGATGTGCCATGGGGGCTCTAGGGGACACACCATGGGGGCTACAAGGGATACGCCATGGGGCCTATAGAGGACACACTGTAGGGGCTACAGGGGACACACCCTGGGAGCTGTAGGGGACACACCACGGGGGCTATAGGGGACCCATCATGGGGGCTATTGGGGATGCACCATGAGGTCTATAGGGGACGCATCATGGGGGCTATACGGGAAAGGCCATGGGGGCTATAGGGGACACACTGTGGGAGGTGTAGGGGACACACCATGGGGGCTATAGGGGACACACTGGGGGGGCTATAGGGGACGTGCCATGAGGGTGCCCAATAGA
>NW_008796038.1:265985-266341 GCF_000699145.1 Aptenodytes forsteri | reverse complement strand
ACCTGCTGCTGGCGCAGCCTATCGCAGTCCCGGTCTCGTGCCCGACAGGCTCCGCCCACCCGGGCCTGGGCTCCGCCCACTGCTATCTCCAGCGCCCGCAGGGCCCCGCCTGCTGCCAGGCTCCGCCCCCGCTCCTCTGCCAGGCTCCGCCCCAGCGCTGCCACCTGCCAGGGCGGGAACAGGCTGTGAGTGCCAGCCCCATGCCCCGCCCCCTGGTGACAGTCCCAGGCCCCACCCCAAGGATGACTGACAGCCCCACGCTCCACACCCATGGTGATGGCCAGCCCAAATCCCGCCTCGAGGGCGATGGACACCCCCCATGTCCCGCCCACCAGGGTGATGGACAGCGCCCAGCC
>NW_008796038.1:261519-264196 GCF_000699145.1 Aptenodytes forsteri | reverse complement strand
GGGAAGGCCCGGGGGGGTCGGGGGGACCTTCGTGGTGGGTAAACAGCTGCACCGGGGGGTCATCGCATCATACAAACGGCCATCCCCGAGGTAATCTGTACAGAGTGATGTCAGCATGGGTCAAAATGGAGAAACACGGAGTGACACGGGTCAACACAGGTCAACATGGGTCAACAGGGATCAACACGGGTCAACACGGGTTAGCGCAAATCAACATGGGTCAACACAGGCTGACCTGGGTCAACACGGGTCTACATGGGTCACGGTGGAGCAACAGCGTGACGTGGGTCAAGAGGGATCAACACGGATCAACATGGGTCAACAACACGGACCAGCAGAGATCGTCATGGGTCAATACAAAGCGACGTGGGTCATGTCAGCTCAATGGGGTCAACAGCAAACGCGGGTCAGCAGGGGTCAGCGCGGGTCGACACGGGTCAACATGGATCAACATGGATCAATGTGGGTCGACACATGGGTCAACGGGTCAACAAACATGGGTCAACGTGGGTCAATACGGACTGATGTGGGTCAACATGGAGTGACACGGGCCAACACGGGCCAACATGGGCCAACACGGGCCAACATAGGTCAAAAAACATGGGTCAACACAGATTGATGTGGGTCAACATGGATGAACACAGGTCTACATGGGTCAAAATGGAGCAACACGGAGTGACATGGGGCAACATGGGTCAGCAGGGGTCAACACAGGTCAACATGGTTCAATACGGGTCAATAACCGTGGGTCAACACAGATTGACATGGGGCAACATGGAGTGACACGGGTCAACATGGATCAGCACAGGTCTCCATGGGTCAACACAGGGCAACACGGGTCAAGAAACATGGGTCAACCCAGACTGACGTGGGCCAACATGGAGTGACACGGGTCAACATAGGCCAACACGGGCCAACACGGGCCAACACGGGTCAACACGGGCCAACACGGGCCAACACGGGTCAACATGGGTCAACACGGGTCATCACCAGCCAACATCACCCCACCACATGGGACAGGCACAAGTACTGGGCTGCGGAGAGCGGAGCTCTGACACAGCCGTGAGGTCATCACGGGGCAATGAATGATGTCAGAGACAGATGGGAGTCAACATGAGAAGTCACGCCACGCCAGGGCTAGGAAGTGACATCACCAGTGGGCAAGAAATGACATCACTCACAGAGCAGGATGATTGTGCCTGACAGGACAATCTCTGATGTCACCAAGGGCCCAGGAAATGACATCATCAACTCACCAGGATGTGTGACAGGCCCAGTCCAAGCAGCGATGTCATCACTGGATGAGGAAGTGATGTCACTGCCGGATGCAGGGCATGAAGTGACATCGGGGCAGACCAGGAGGTGCCACCGCGCTCCCAGCAGGCTGTGACGTCACCAGCCCCTACGGGGGTGCTACAGGGGTGGGGCAGTTTGGCCCTATGGGGTCTATAGGGGATCCCTGAGCCCATGGAGATCCCTATAGGGGTCTATAGAGGATGCTAGCCCTACAGGGATCCCTGGGGGGGTGTCTATAGGGGATCCTAGCCCTATAGTGATCCCCCCTGGGGATCTACAGGGGGCTCCTGGCCCTAAAAGGATTCCTGTAAGGATCCCCAGATCACCCAGGCCTTATGCAATCTATAGGGAGTCCATCTACGGGGATCCGCGTGGAGATCTACAGGGGATCATGGCCCCATAGTGATCCCTGGGGGTGTTTATAGGTTCTCCAGACCCTGTGGGGGTCGCCGGGGGGGCGGGTCTATAGGGGATCCAGGCCCTGTGGGGATCCCAGTGGGGATCTATGGGGGATCCAGGCCCTATGGGGGTCTCTAGGGAATCCAGACCCTGTATGGATCAACATGGGGATCTATAAGCGATCGAGGCCCTACAGGGGTCTACAGAGGGTCCAGGCCCTGTGGGGGTCCCTACAGGGATCTACAGGGCACCTGGGCCCTATAGAGATCCCTATGGGGATCTGTAAGTCATCCAGGATCTAGAGGGGTCTAGAGGGAATCCCAGGCCTACGGGGGTCTATAGGGGAATCCAGGCCCTATGGGCGATACTGGGGGGGGGCGGTGTGCCTATAGGGCATGAAGGGCCCTGTGCAGGTCTATAGGAGGGCCAGGCTCTACAGGGATCCCTAGGGGGCTCCATAGGGGATCCCAGACCTGTGGGGAACCCCATGGGGATCTATAAGGCACCCAGGATCTGTAGGGGTCTTAGGGGGATCTTGGCCCCTATGGGAACCCCTCTGGGGGTCTGCAGAGGACTGTGACCCTATGGGGGTCCTTCTGGGGATCTATAGAAGATCGTGGCCCTGTGGGAGTCTATAGGGCACTGCAGCCTTACAGGGTACCTATGGGAGTCTATAGGGGATCCCGGCCCTACAGAGAGCTATAGAGCTCTATAGGGGATCCCAGCCCTATGGGGGACCCTATGGGGGTCCTGATGGGCGTCAACAGCAGACTGCAGCCCAATGGGGGTCCCGACGGGCGTCTATAGGGATCTCTGCCCTACGGGGGTCCCTATGGGGGTCTATAGGCAGGCATTCGTACACTACGGGGGGCCCTATGGAGGGCTTTAGGGGCCACCAACCCTACGGGGCTCCCTATGGGGTCTATAGGGTATCGCAGCACTATGGGGGTCCCTATGGGGGTCCCTACGGGGGTCGATCCCG
>NW_008796038.1:260462-261041 GCF_000699145.1 Aptenodytes forsteri | reverse complement strand
CCCGGTGACACCCCGTAGGGTCTTCCCAGCCCCCCCCGACGTCCCCTACGGTGTCCCCAGCCCCTGTCGATGTCCCCAGCCCCCGCTGACACCCCATAAGGCGTCCCCGGCTTCTGGTGACGCCCTGGTGGCACCTCCACACCGTGTTGCTGTCCCCAGCCCCCGCTGACACCCCATAAGGCGCCCCAAGACCCCGGTGACACCCCGGGGTCTTCTCCACGCCGTGTCGGTGTCCCCAGCTGTGTCCTTAACCCCTCCCGGGGATGTCCTCAGTGATGTCCCAAGACCCCGGTGACGCCCTGGTGGCTTGTCCACACCGCGTTGATGTCCCCAGCCCCCGGTGACACCCTACATGACGTCCCCAAACCCTGTCGCTCTTCCCTCAGGTATCTCCAGACCTCACCGACAGCCCCGGTCCCCGCCGGTGCCCGTCCCCGTGGCCATGGCGGAGGCGGTCCACTACATCCACCTCCAGAACTTCAGCCGCTCGCTCCTGGAGACCCTCAACGGGCAACGCTTGGGCGGCCACTTCTGCGACGTGACGGTTCGCATCCGCGAGGCCACCCTCCGCGCCCCCCA
>NW_008796038.1:257137-257869 GCF_000699145.1 Aptenodytes forsteri | reverse complement strand
TGCTCCGTGTTGCTCCATGTTGACCCGTATCGATCCATGTTGACCCATGTTGACCCCTGTCAACCTGCGCTGCTCCGTGTTGCTCCATGTTGACCCGTATCGATCCATGTTGACCCCTGTCAACCTACGTTGCTCCGTGTTGCTCCACGTTGACCCGTATCGATCCATGTTGACCCCTGTCAACCTGCGTTGCTCTGTGTTGCTCCACGTTGACCCGTATCGATCCATGTTGACCCATGTTGACCCCTGTCAACCTGTGTTGCTCCGTGTTGCTCCACGTTGACCCGTATTGATCCACGTTGACCCACATTGATCCGTGTTGACCCGTATCGATCCATGTTGTCCCGTACTGATCCAAGTTGACCCACGGTTGTCTCTCTGTAGGCGAGAAGCCTCACCAGTGCTCCATCTGCTGGCGCTCCTTCTCACTCCGTGACTACCTGCTGAAGCACATGGTGACCCACACGGGCATCCGCGCCTTCCAGTGCGGCGTCTGCTGCAAACGCTTCACCCAGAAGAGCTCCCTCAACGTCCACATGCGCACCCACCGCCCCGAGCGCTTCCAGTGCCGCCTCTGCACCAAGGGCTTCTCCCACCGCACCCTCCTCGAGCGCCATGCCGCTGCCACCCACCCTGTGCCACCGCCAGGGCCGCCGCCGGGGCCGCCACCACCTGAAGCTGGGCTGGCGACGTGGCCAGGCGCCGAGGCTGCGGGTGCCGGCCCCGCTCACG
>NW_008796038.1:254376-257119 GCF_000699145.1 Aptenodytes forsteri | reverse complement strand
GGGGGGGTCTCTGTTGCCCCCGAACTGCCTCAGGGGTGGGCTTTGGGGCTCCCCCGTGCCTGTGGATGAGCCCCCGGGGCTGTTTGAGCACCCCAGGGTGAAACCTGGAGGACTTTGACCCCACCCCAGCCATGGATTTGACGCCCTGGATGGACAGAGGGAGATGGGGTCCGTCCCGCTTGTCCCCTCCCGGCGACGTGGTTTCTGTCCCCCAAACCATGGCGGTGGGGGCGGTTAAACAGACTTGGTGGCGCCGGCGGGTGGCGAAAATCAACACGTGGGTTTTAAGGACTGTTTTAGTGCCGTTATTGCAATTTTTTTCTCTAAAAATTCCCCCCCACATGACATCTCACCTACTGGGTGCCAACTGTGGGCATGTGGCCACCACGGAAGGGCCACGGTAGCCATTGGCCATATCATGGGACCTCCCCGAGTCTTTGTGATCATGACAAGTGCCAACAGGACCAAACTATGTCCCCGTGGCCACCATAGAAGGGCTACGGTAGCCATTGGCCACATCATGGGACCTCCCCAAGTCTTTGTGATGATGACAGTTGCCAACGGGACCAAACTACATCCCTGTGGCCACCACAGATGAGCTGTAGTAGCCATCAGGCTATGTCATGGGTCCTCCCCGAGCCTTTGTGTCCACCTTCAGCCTCAATGCCATCCCTTTTTGCCCACATGGCTTCTCCCCGAGCCAATGGGAGGCACCAGTGGGGCAAATCCACGTCCCCGTTGGCCATCGAGCCAATGGGAGGCACCAGTGGGGCAAACCCACGTCCCCGTTGGCCACATCATGGGCCCTCCCCAAGTCTTTGTGTTGACAATGGGTACCAGTGGGGCCAAACCACATCTCTGTGGCCACCGCAGAAGGGCTGTAGTAGCCATTGGCCATGCCATGGACCCTTCCCACGTCTTTGCATTGGTGATGGGCACCAAAAAGGCCAAACCACATCCCCATGGCTACCACAGAAGGGCTGCGGTAGCCGTTGGCCACATCATGAGTCCTCCCCAAGTCTTTGTGTCCACGTTTGTCCCCAGTCCTGTGGCTTTTTGCCTACGCAGGTTCCCCACAAGCCAACAATGGGCATGGATGGAACCAAACCATGTCCCCATGGCCACCACAGAAGGGCCATAGAGTCACTGGCCACATCGTGGGTCCTCCCCAAGGCTTTACATTGACGGTGAGCGCCAATGGGGCTAAACTACGTCCCCGTGGCCACCCCAGAAGGGCTGTAGCAGCCACTGGCCATGTCATGGCTCCTCCTGAAGTCTTTGTGTTGATGATGGGTGCCGACAGGGCCAACCCACTGGCACGCGGCCACCCCAGAACAGCTGCAATAACCACTGGCCACATCATGGATCTTCCTGAAGTCTTTGGGCGCCAACAGGGCCAAACCACGTCCCCATGGCCACCTCAGAAGGGCTGTAGCAGCCATTGACCACGTCATGGATCCTCCATAAATCTTTCTGTCGACGATGGGCACCAGCAGGTCAAACAATGTCCCCGTGGTCACCACAGAAGCACCATTGTCTGCTCCGCCACCTCCTCCACTCTCCCTGGGGAGCCCCTCAGAGCCCCCGGTGCATCGCCAGGGTCGGACCGGGTCCCTGATCAGCTGCGTGGAGGCGGCGGTGGCGGGCAAGGTGGGAGCCGCGGCTGAAGGTCTTGGGGCAATCGGGACAGCGGTAGGGCTTCTCACCGGTGTGGGTGCGCTGGTGCTCGAGCAGACGGGCGCTCTCGCCGAAGCATTTGCCGCACTGGCCGCACTGGAAGGGCTTCTGGCCACTGTGGAGACGGCGGTGCTGGCTGAGGTTGGAGCTCCAGCCGAAACGTTTGCCGCAGGCGCCACACTCGTAGGGTTTCTCGCCAGTGTGGGTGCGCTGGTGCTGCAGGAGGTTGGAGTTCTGGGTGAAGCTCTTGGCGCAGGCACCGCACTTGTAGGGCTTCTCGCCCGTGTGGGTGCCCAGGTGCCGCATCAGGTGCGAGCTCTGCCCAAAGGCCTTGCCGCACTCGGTGCACTTGTAGGGTTTCCGGGTACCCAGGGGGGGCGTGGGGGGCAGCCCCCAGGGCCAGCCCAGGCCAGGTGATGGGGGCAGCGGTGGCAACGTCACCAGGCTCTCAGGGGTGTCCGTCTCTGGGTACTTCACGGTGCCTGTGGGGATGCA
Organism: Aptenodytes forsteri; assembly: GCF_000699145.1. Classification (NCBI taxonomy): domain Eukaryota; kingdom Metazoa; phylum Chordata; class Aves; order Sphenisciformes; family Spheniscidae; genus Aptenodytes; species Aptenodytes forsteri. The sequence continues at coordinate 254,947 of NW_008796038.1, read as the reverse complement.
GAGATGGGCGTCACCATGGGGATCCCTCATTGCCCCCAGTATCCCAAATCGATTCCTGGAATTCCCAAATCACCTCAGACCTCCCAAATCACCCTCACTGCCCCCGGATCTCCCAAATTGTCCCCCAAGCCATATAGTGCCCTCTCAGACCCAAATCTCATTTGGAGGTGGCCAGGAGGAACGTGGAGGTCAGGGATGGGCCCGGGTTGGGGTTGGGTTGGAGCAAGGACCCCTCAGAGGTCCTGTGTGTTCCCCCATCCTGGTGGGATGGAGCTGGGGAAGACAGCCAGGGATGTGGTGGGTCTCCATCCTCGGGGGTCCTCAGGCTTCACTGGGAGGAGCCGTGAGGAACCTGGATGAGATGGACCTGCTTTGGTCGGCGTTGGACCCCTCCGCTGCCCCGCTGACGGTTTGCGGTGGCCCCCTCTACACCCTCCCCAGCTGGGCTCACCTCCGTGGGCGCCGGGTACCGTCCCCCCATCCCCGTCCCAGTCACCGGGCGGCTCCTCTGGCTGCTCCATGGCCTGCGGAGAGACACGGGGTGTGTGTGGGGGGAGATGCGGGGTGTGGG
>NW_008796038.1:253081-253510 GCF_000699145.1 Aptenodytes forsteri | reverse complement strand
GGGCTGGAGCTGAATTCGGGGAGTCCCCAAAGGTGGCTCGTGTCCCCGCTGGTGGGTGACGAGGCCGGAGCGCTGGCGGTGGCTCCCCAAGGACCCCACGGCGACAAGCAGAGTTAAGGGGATTCTCAATGTCTGTATTTTGGGGTCTTTTGGGGCTCCTGGAGGCAGATTCGGTGACACCCGGCACCCGTTTCGGTGTCCCCGAGGGCTACTTGTGTCCCCGCTGGTGGGTGACGAGGCCGGAGCGCTGGCGGTGGCTCCCCGAGGTCCCCGCAGTGACGGGCAGAGTTAAGGGGATTCTCCAATCCCCGCGTTTTGGTGGCCATGGGGTGCTCAGAGGCAGATTCGGTGACACCCGGCACCCGTTTCGGTGTCCCCGAGGGCTACTTGTGTCCCCGCTGGTGGGTGACGAGGCCGGAGCGCTGGCGG
>NW_008796038.1:249993-251213 GCF_000699145.1 Aptenodytes forsteri | reverse complement strand
CACCAGGGGGGACGTGGGGTTGGCACTGTCCCGGGGCCGCCAGCGCCCAGGGGCCCTCAGCCAGGAACATGGCGCCTGTGGGGACACCACCGTCAGCCAGTGCTCCCAGTGCCACCCGGGGCCCTCCCAGTAACGCCCCCAGTAACCACCAGTGCCCTCCCAGCGTTCCCAGTAAAACGCACATTCGGAGTGACATGGGGACGTGGGGGGACATGCTGTGTGACAAGGGGGACTCGTGGAGTGACACGGGGGACATTTGGAGTGACACGAGGATGTGGGGACACACATGAGTGAGATGGGGACATGGGGGACATTTCGAGTGACATGGGGACGTGGGGGGACATGTGAAGGGACATGGGGGACATTTCGAGTGACATGGGGACGTGGGGGGACATGTGAAGGGACATGGGGGACATTTCGAGTGACATGGGGACGTGGGGGGACATGTGAAGGGACATGGGGGAACATTTCGAGTGACATGGGGACGTGGGGGGACATGTGAAGGGACATGGGGGACATTTCGAGTGACATGGGGACGTGGGGGGACATGTGGTGTGACAAGGGGGACACGTGGAGGAACATGGGGGAGATACACGGGAGACGTGGGGACACGGAGGACAGTGCAATGTGAGCGGACACATGGTGTGACGTGGGGACACGGGGACACGGAGGGACACACAGAGTCACAGGGGGATGTGGGGGGACACCTGGCATGACATGGGGGGGACATGTGGAGAAATGGGGGGGGCATGAGAGGACATGGGGACACGGGGGATCTGGGGAGAGACAAGGTGGGGACACGATGACATACGGGGACATGAAGGGACTTTGAGAGACCCGAGGAGACATGGGGGACATGGTGGGGACACAGGGGACACCAGGGGGGGTTGTTCCCAGTAACCCCCAGTGCCTCCCAAGTGCTCCCAGTAACGTCCCAGTGCTCCCGGTTTCCCCCAGTGTTCCCAGTAACCCCCAGTGCCTCCCAAGTGCTCCCAGTAACGTCCCAGTGCTCCCGGTTTCCCCCAGTGTTCCCAGTAACCCCCAGTGCCTCCCAAGTGCTCACAGTAACGTCCCAGTGCTCCCGGTTTCCCCCAGTGTTCCCAGTAACCCCCAGTGCCTCCCGTGCTCCCAGTAACGTCCCAGTGCTTCCTGTGACTCCCCCCAGTGTTCCCAGTAACCCCCAGTGCCTCCCAAGTGCTCCCAGTAACGTCCAGTGCTCC
>NW_008796038.1:249503-249898 GCF_000699145.1 Aptenodytes forsteri | reverse complement strand
CCCCCAGTGTCCCCAGTACCCCCCAGTGCCTCCCAAGTGCTCCCAGTAACGTCCCAGTGCTCCCGGTTTCCCCCAGTTGACCTTCCCAGTGCTCCCAGTAACTCTGCCCCAGGGCTCCTAGTGCTCCCAGTAACCTTCCTGAAGCACTCCCAGTAACACCCAGTGATCCCAGTAACCCCCTTGCTGGCCTCCTCAGTGCTCCCAGTTCCCCCCCAGTCCTCCCAGTCCCTCCCCAGCACTCCCAGTCCCCTCCCAGTCCTCCCAGTCCCTCCCCAGCACTCCCAGTACCCCCCCAGTCCTCCCAGTCCCTCCCCAGCACTCCCAGTACCCCCCCAGTCCTCCCAGTCCCTCCCCAGCACTCCCAGTACCCTCCCAGTCCTCCTAGTGCCTCCCCA
>NW_008796038.1:247197-249228 GCF_000699145.1 Aptenodytes forsteri | reverse complement strand
GGGGGAGAACCCCCCCCCCCCCCATGGACTGGGAATGGGGGACGGGCAGGGAGACCCCAAACTGGGAGAGAGGCTCCCAAACTGGGAAAGGTGGAGGGATTGTGAGCAGGGACCCAGCCCCCCCAAACTGGGAGTAGGGGAGGGGGAAACCCTTCCCAAACTGGGAATGGAGGAGAGGAAACCCCCCTCAAACTGGGAATGGGGGAGGGGATATGTGTGCACCCCCCCAAACTGGCAATAGGGCAGGGAGATAAACCCGCAAACTGGGAATGGGGAATTGGGGACCCCCCCAAACTGGGAATGGGGGAGGGGAGAAGCACCCAAACTGGGAATTGAGGAGTGGGAACAACCCCCAAACTAGGAAGGGGGGAAGGGATTCAGACAGACCCCATCTTGTGTCAGGGTGGGCCCAGTCACCCCCTCAAGTTTCAGGGCTCCCCCCAATCCTACCGGTGGGTCATTAAACAGGCCAAAATTTGGGTGCTTTTGGGAGGGGACGGGAGATACTTACCCCCACAGGTAGTGAGGGGGGAGCCCCAGTTTGCCCCCAATCTGCCACCCTGGGCCCCCCAAGCACCTGTACAACCCCCCCCAGCAACTTTCACCCAGCACCGGCTTTAAATCATCCTCTCCAGTGGCGAGGTTGAGTATTTTTAAGGTGTTTTTACTCACTTGCACGTGGCTCTGGGGACCTCAAAGCCCCTTTGGAGACTCTCAGGCTTCTCCTCTGGGGGTAAAATCAAGCGTTAAACCGACTGAGAGGCAAAAACATGGGGCAGAGTGAGATGGGTAGGTGGTAGGAAGCAGAGGAGGCTTGGGGCGCCCAGGGGACAGGGGCTGTCGGATGGGGTCGCCAGGGCAGGACAGGGGGGCTGAGGGAGCCGAATCGGGGCTGTCCAGGCTGGTCCTGGCATGGTTGAGGGCTAGCTCGGAGGGAGGGCGGTGATTTCGGGGTGACGCCGGGTACTTGAGCCCAGGCCTGGCTCACACCACAACCTAGAGCCACGTTTTGGCCTTAGGCCCTTGCCCACAACCAGCCCTAAACCTGGGCCTCAACCCAGGCCCAAGACCGGCCCTTGAGCAGGTCCTCGCCCAGAGCCAGGTCCGAGCTCAGGCCCCAGCCCAGCCCCAGGCTGACAGCCCAGCCCCGGCACAACCATGCTCGGGGCTGGGCCTCGGCTCACCCTGACGTCCAGGCCTTGCCCCGGGCCTGCACCCGCGCCCAAGCCCAGGGCCACATCCAGGACCCGCCCAAGGCCAGACCCACCTCCCGCTCCAGGCCCACACCCAGGCCCAGCCCTGGGCCTCCATCGATACCTGCTCTGCAACCTTCCCCCATCCCAGTCTTGCCCTGGGACCCCTTTGCCCCGGGGAGACCCCGCGGGGCCGGAGCCCTTTTTTTCCCTCCCCCGGGGCCCCCCACCCACCGCGGCCGAACCGGAGTGACTCCGGACCCGCTCTAGGGATGCTGAGGTACTTGCAAAGGTGATTGGTTCGCTGAGCTGTCGATCAGAGCCTCTGCCCCGCCTCCCCGAGGAGTTTGGATGTCGATTGGCTGAGCGCAACGTCCGTCTTAAGGGTCACCGCCTTCCCCGCGGTGATTCGACCGCTGGTTGGTCCAGCGCCTGCCCGCCCTTTTGGCTTCAAGACAACATTCGCCCTCCCAGCCTGGGGGAGCGGAGCGCTTGGAAGAAGCGGATTGGATCCATGTCTTGTCAGTCCGCGCTCTCCTATTGGCATCCACCCACTGAGTGAGCTGATTGGCCCGTTCCAGCCCCGCCCCCGCGCCGCTCACGTGCCGGAGGCTCCTTCCCGCCCCTCTCTCGCCGCTGTCCCGCTTTCCCCATCCTCCTGCGGCTCCCATTGCCTTCCCGCCCTGTCAATCTCGGCTAGTCCCCGCTCCCTCGGCGCACGACGGGCGCTGATTGGCTGCTCCCGGAGGAGGCGGAGGCAGCTCCTGCGCGCGCAGCCGGCGTGGGTTCTCGAGCCCCTCGGTGAGGGGGCTGAGGGGGGCAGCGGCCGCCACGTCGG
>NW_008796038.1:244065-246316 GCF_000699145.1 Aptenodytes forsteri | reverse complement strand
ACCGCCGCGGCTCCTCATCGCCGTCTCCGCGCCCTTCCACCTCTGCGGGGAGTCTTCTGGAGAGATCAAAAGCGTCGCATCCTCTTGCCACCGCCTGTGGGAGATGGCATCTCGACTGTTGCTGCGCCGCCTCCTGAGGCGGGGGGGAGGAAGGGTAAATCAGTGGCTGCTGCGAAGGTGGATGACGGAGCCGAGCAAGAAACGGTGGCCGTGGAGGTTTGCGGTGGATATCGGGAGAAACTTCCTTACCTGGTGGTTTGGCTGGAAAAAGCCATAGGTGACCTGGACCTGCTTTGGGAGCAGGGATCCCCTGAGGTGCTGTCCCCTCTGCGATGACACCAGGGACAGCCCTGGGGCCATGGTGGGGCTCCAGTTTTGGAGGTCTCCAAGGTCTGCATGCCACCGTCAGGACCCCGGATCTGCTGGTTTCTTCCTTCTCCGCTGGAGCGCGTTAGCGGCCCACCCTGCTAACGAGCCACTGTGTTTTTGGCAGGCGCAAGGCACCGTGTGGGTCCATGAGGGGACTCTCTAGTGACAAACGGTGGTGACCGGGGTTTGGGGTGACCCTGGGCTCCCCCCCGACACCCTCCCTCCACCCACCGCTCCCCTCCCCGCAGTGTTCGACTGCCCCATCTGCAAACACCAGTGTCACCTGAAGGATGTTGTGGAGAACTACTTCCTGAGGGACAGTGGGGCCGAGGCGGCCGCCACCAGCCAGGGGTCCAGTCAGGTAACACGTCGTTAACGCTTAACGAACAGTTAATTAGAGTGAAGTGAGCTCCCCGTGGCTGGTTGGGCCCGGTGTCCCCACGCCGGGTCTCTTGTCCCCCAGTGCTGCACCAGCTGCGAGGACAACGCGCCGGCCACCAGCTACTGCGTGGAGTGCTCGGAACCGCTCTGCGAGACCTGCGTGGAAGCCCACCAGCGGGTCAAGTACACCAAGGACCACACGGTCCGGGCCGCAGGTCCGTCCTTGTCACCGCGCTGCGGCCGGCGCATCCCTGGTCGCGTCTGGAGGCGCCGCGGCGGTGGCCGTGCCTGTCCCAGCGAGACACCCGCTCTTGCCAGCGGGTCCCACTGGGCGCCGGTGACGTCACGGTGTCATCACGGTGGTGTCACACCGCGTTTCCCGCAGGCAGCGGCAAGGCGAAGGAGGGGGAGCGCGCCGTGTACTGCTCTGTGCACAAGCACGAGCCGCTGGTGCTCTTCTGCGACACGTGTGACACACTCACCTGCCGTGACTGCCAGCTCAACGCGCACAAGGACCACCAGTGAGTGGGCACCGGCAGTAATTAATTTAATAAAAAAATTGGTTTTTCATGGCTAATTATCGCTTGAATCACTTATCCTGCTCGTTATCCCTTAAAAACAGTGATTTGGGGCAAGTCAGATAACTGAACAAATTTATTTATCGACCGTAAAGGTCACCTGTGCACCTTATCAGCGAGGCCCTGCAGCACCTTAAATGTGTTTTTAATGAATATCTAAGAAGATAGATAATTAATTAAACTGATTGATTATTGAAAAAGAACTGAAGTTAGCCTGCGGGCTAATTATTCTGATCAATTAGTTATTGATTTTTAAAAATGATCTCATTAGTTATTAGTTGGCCAACTACTGAAGGAATTGACTGAGTAGTGTGTGTTAATTTTGGTTAATTTTTGTTTTTAACCGAATAGATATGTTATCTGATTAGTTGCTGTGTTAATTAGCGGACTGCTTGGTTTGAGGGGCTTAAGTTGCTTTTAGGTTTTAAGGAATTGGAGATAGCTAGTTTGCTAGTCATGAAAAACCAATTTAATTACATTTTCAGTTATTTCAATTAGCTTGATTTTTAACTGATTTTTTAATTGTTTTTTTTTTAAATAGTTTTTTTTTTTAAATAGGCGGGTTTTGCTCTCAGACTGGTTAAATTTCCTGGTAGAATCGATAACTAATTTGATTCATTATCTGATTACCTGAGCAGGTATCTAGTTAGACTACTTACCTGATTGATTAGTTATATTAAAAACATTTTTGATGCGTAAGATCTGATTCAGTTGAAGCAAACGACTGGTTAAGTTAAAGTTTTGTGGATGACGAGTTTGTTAGCTTGGCCAGCTCCTTAACCCAAATTAACTTGACTACTAATGGTTAACAAGTTAACGAGGAAGCTGGATAAGTATTGAGCGGGTTAACTCATTCAAGTTGGTTCCCTTCTCCGGTGGCTCCAGGAGTCGGGGGGAGTCTCTGGGGGAGCTATTTGGGCCCC
>NW_008796038.1:242365-244054 GCF_000699145.1 Aptenodytes forsteri | reverse complement strand
CGCGACCCCCTTTTCCGTCCCCCCCCGCAGGTACCAGTTCCTAGAAGACGCAGTGAGGAACCAGCGCAAGATGCTGGCGACGCTGGTGAAGCGCCTGGGCGACAAACAAGCCAGCCTGCAGCGCTCCACCAAGGAAGTGCGCAGCTTGTATGTGCCCCACCTGCCCCCCCGCCTCGGGGGAATCGCCTGTCCCCAACGGGGACATTTACCCCCCTCACCCCGTCCCTTCTCTGCCGGCAGCATCCGCCAGGTGACGGACGTGCAGAAGCGGGTGCAGGTGGACGTGAAGATGGCCATCCTCCAGATCATGAAGGAGCTCAACAAGCGTGGCAAGGTGCTGGTGAGCGACGCCCAGGTGAGCCGGGTGGTGACGCGGTGCCAGCGCTTCCCCTGTCACTGTTCCTCTGCCCTGAGGTGGCACTGTCCCCCTCCTCGCAGCGGGTGACGGAGGGGCAGCAGGAGAAGCTGGAGCGGCAGCACTGGGCCATGACCAAGCTGCAGCGGCACCAGGAGCACATCCTCCGCTTCGCCTCCTGGGCCCTGGAGAGTGACAACAGCACCGCTCTGCTGCTCTCCAAGAAGCTGGTGAGCTGCCAAGGGGCCGAAACCCCTTCGCAGACCCCCCTAAACCCCTCACCTTGGGGAGGGAACCCCCCGGCGCGGGTGGCTGGGGACCGTTGGCTCCCCCATCACTGTGACTGCTCTCTGGGACCAGTGGGGAAGCGGGTGCCGGAGAGCGAAGCCAAGCCCTGGGCTTGTGCTGTGTCTTGGCTTGGGATCTGCTTTCCTCTAGGTCCCCTGTTTTGGGGGGATGTGGGGCGAAGCAGGGTCAGAAGACGGTCTCCTGAGGAGTGGTTTGCACCCAGCTCCCCCTCATCCTCCCTAGGGTGCCCCATGTCCCCCGCTGCCTCCCCGTCCGTGTCCCTGTGGCTGCGTGTCCCCAGGGTGCTGCAGTGGGGTCCCTAGGACATGCTGGGTCCCCTGGGGGTCCCCATGCTGTAATGGGAGCCCCCCCTGCCAGGGGGGTATCCACAGCAGGTCCCCTCAGAGTCCCTGTGATGTGACGGGTGCCACCAGGGTGACGCATCGGGTCCCCTTGGGGTCCCTGTGACATCATGGGTGCTGCAGTGGGTCCCATTGCAGTCCCCATGGTGTGATGGGTGCTGCTGCATGTCCCTTCAGGGTCCCAGTGGCATGATGGCTGCCCCTGGGGTGCTGCCATGTGTCCCCTCAGGGTCCCTGTGGCACAGTGGGTGCACCAGAGTGCTGTCATGTGTCCCCCTTGGGTCACCATGATGTGACAGTTGCCCTTGGGATGCTCCCACATGTCCCCTCGGTGCCCCTGTGATGTGACAAGTGTCCCCAGGGTGCTGCCACGCGTCCCCTCAGGGTCCCCACGATATGATGGGTGTCTCTGGGGGGCTGCCACGTGTCCCCTTGGGGTCCTTGTGATGTGACAGGTGCCCTTCGGACACTGTCACATGTCCCCTCGGTGTCCCTGTGATGTGACAGCTGCCTCCGGGGCACTGCCATGTGTCCCCTTGGGGTCTCTGTGATGTGACAAGTGTCCCTGGGGCACTGCCACGTGTCTCCTTGGGGTCCTTGTGATGTGACAGCTGCCCCTGGGGCACTGCCACGTGTCCCTTTGAGGTCCCTGTGATGTGACAACTGTCCCTGGGGCACTGCCAC
>NW_008796038.1:240163-240525 GCF_000699145.1 Aptenodytes forsteri | reverse complement strand
CGTGTCGTGTCCCTTTGAGGTCCCTGTGACAACTGTCCCTGCCACATGTCCCCTCGGGGTCCCTGTGATGTGACAAGTGTCCCTGGGGCACTGCCCCGTGTCTCCTTGGGGTCCTTGTGATGCGACAGGTGCCCCTCGGATGCTGCCACATGTCCCCTCGGGGTCCCTGTGATGTGACAAGTGTCCCCAGGGTGCTGCCACGTGTCCCCTCAGGGTCCCCACAATACGATGGGTGTCTCTGGGGCACTGCCATGTGTCTCCCTTGGGGTTCCTGCGTTGTGACAGCTGCCCCTGGGGCACTGCCACATGTTCCTTTGAGGTCCCTGTGATGTGACAACTGTCCCTGGGGCACTGCCACGTGT
>NW_008796038.1:236052-239067 GCF_000699145.1 Aptenodytes forsteri | reverse complement strand
GGTCTGAGGGGCTGGGCTGCCCCGACCAGTCCCCGCCCACCCTTTACCCGCAGATGGCCGAGAGCCCCGGGGACACGGCTGCGGGCGCTGAGCTCGGTGAGTGGTGGGGTGACACGAGGGGGCCTGGGGGGGAGGGAGGAGGATGAGGGAGGAAGGTCCCTGATGTGGGTTTTTCTCCGCAGCCAATGGCCCCCCTGAAGCTGCTCTCAGAGGAGTGAAGAGGTGAGTGTGGCGGGACCCCCTGTCCCTTGTCCCCGGGGATCTGCTGGCCCTTGTCACCCTGTGCCTTGGGGGGTGGCTTTGAGCCCCCCCATGAGTTATCCTGTGTCACCCCGTACCCGGGACCCCTGTCACAGTGTGCCTGGGGGTGGCTTAGACAGCACCGTCCCTTGTCACCCCTATGTGGGACCTCCTTTCCTTGTCACCCCACACCAGGGACCCTGTCCCGTGTTGGTCCATGTCCAGGGGGTGGCAGGGACACCCTCTCACCCCATACCCAGGGTCCCCCCGCCCCTTGTCACCTCATACCCAGAGGTGGCCGCAGTCCCCCATGTCCCCTGTGACTCCATACCCAGGCATGGAGGATGGGACAGGGCCACCGTGTCCCCGTCATTGTCCCTGGCTAGTGGGACTCCATCCCAGGAGGTCTCCCAGCTGGGAGGAACACAATTTTGGGGCTTGGGGGGCTGCTTGGGCCCCCTCAAGGTGCCCTGACAACCTCGTTATACAGGAGAAAACACCTTAATTCTTCTGGGGAAGAGGAGAAGTTCGTTAAGAAGCTGCTCATTAAGCGGTAATGACAGAGGCTCGGGGGTGGGTGGGGTGGGGATTTAAGGTACCTCCATTCCAACAGTGAGTTGAGGGGGTGGAAGGTGGGGCCCCGGGCCTGGGGTGACCCTGTCTCTTGTGCCAGGGGACAACCAGGACAGCCCTTGCCCTTGTCCCCAGGGGTTACTGGGACCTCTGTGTCCTTTGTCACCCTGTACACAATGCTCCCCTGACCCTTGTCACCTCTGTCCAGGGGCAACTACAAGCCCCCCCCCCATCTCATCCCTTGTCACCCCCTTCCTGAGGGTCCCTTGTCTGGGATGTCCCTGTCCCCTGTCACTCTGTTCCTGGGGTCCTCCCCTTCTTGTCCCCTGCACCAGGGAGTGGCTGTGTCCCGGTGTGCCAGGGGGTGACCAGGACCCCCCCTGTACCCAATGCTCCCCTGAGCCTTATCACTGTTTCTGGGGTCCCCCCGTTTTGTTCCCCTGTGCCAGGGGGTGGCTGGGGTCCCCTCTGTCCCTTGTCCCCTTTCTGCTGCAGGGTGACTGGGGGCCCTCCCTGTTGGCACCCCCGTCCTGAAGGGACCAGGGGCAGCCAGCACCCCAAGCCCCAAGGGAATCTCCCCAGGAGGGTTGGGGGGGGTTCCCCCAAAATCCTGAGCCCCCCATGCCCCCCAGGAGCCGCCCCCCCGGGGGCCCGGTGAGCGCCCTCCTCCGCAAGGTGCCGCGGGTCAGCCTGGAGCGGCTGGACCTGGATCTGTCAGGGGCGGCGCAGCCCCCCGTCTTCCGTGTCTTCCCCGGCACCTCGGCCGAGGACTTCAGCCTCATTGTCATCGAGCGGGGGGCGCAACCGCGGCCCCCCATCCCCCTCACCGTCAAGGTGGGTGTCCCTCTGCCCGTCCCCGCCTCCCTCCCTCTCTGTCTGTCTCACCCCTCTCTCCCCCCTGGCAGGAGGAGCAGCAGGAGGCAGCCATCAGGGACACCCAGGACACCAAGCCGGTGGGGCTGCTTCCCGAGCACCCCGGGGTGCTGGGACACCCCGGATCCTCGTTGGGGCTGGGATCTGTCCCCCCGGGAGCCCCCTCCGGTCCCGGGGTCTCCTGTTGCCGCGTCTGCTGTCAGGCCGGTGCCGTGGTGATGTGTGACCGTTGCGAGCGCTGCTACCACCTCGACTGTCACCTCCCCGCCCTCCAGGAGGTCCCCAGGTATGCCTGGGATCCGCTGGGCAGCCTGGGATCAGCTGCCCCGGTCACCTCCCCGGGCTCCACTGATTTCCCGTCCCTGAGGGTCGCTGCTCCGTTGTCCCCGCTGGGCTCCTCTGGCACTGCTAGATCCCCCGGGATCTACTGCTCTCCCCTGCGATCCGCCTTGCTTGGGGGTTACTGCCCCGTGGCATTGTGGAGGATCTCGGGGATCTTCAGGGATCACCCAGAGCCACCAGATCTTTGGGGTCTGATGATGTCTCACAGGAACTACTCATCTCCCATAGGATCTACTGCTTCCTTGTCCCAGGATGGGGGTGGAATTGCTTCCACCCCTCCTGATTCCTTGGGGGGTATCCTCTGGTGTCACTAGATTCCTTGAGTGATCACTCTGGGATCTATCTGCTGCCCCGCCCTGATCCAGTTCTTCTCCAACCCAGAGGTCCTTGGCCACTGCTGGAGCTTTGGGAGCCACTTGACCGCAGTCCACGTCTCTCCCTTGGGTTCTTTTGGTGTCTTTGGGGATCCACTGATCCTTCCTCCGAGGGAGTTGCTGCCACCCAGGTTTTCCCGTCCTTGGTTGCTACTGGATCCTCAGGATTTGCTGGGTTTTTTTTCCTGGGATCTTCAAACCCCATGGACCAGGCCAGCTCTCAGATCCACGCAGGGACCGCCCTATGATCCCTGGAGATCCCGTCTCAATCCTTGTGGAGGTCCGGCTGTTGACCACAGAGCCCTGGGGATCTGCTCTCTGCCATCCATGGAGGGATACACTTCTCAAGCCCAGATCCTCTGGGATCTCCTGGCCCTCATCTGCATTGGGATCTACCTGTTGATCCCAAATCCTGGGGGAACCTGTGGTGTCCGAGCTCCATGGTGCTCTACTCCATTGCTGACCCTCCTGGATCCCTTGTAGGTCCTCAGTCCACCTGGGGACCTACACAGCAACCCAGGTGCCCTGGGGATCTACTGCCCTGATCCATGGGAAGAGTCGCGCATCGATCTTGGATCAGTCGGGACCTCTTTGATCGCTGGGGAGCTGGTAT
>NW_008796038.1:233118-233574 GCF_000699145.1 Aptenodytes forsteri | reverse complement strand
TCCCGGGCGACTGGGGTTTCCTATTCGAGCCCGTTGTGCGATCAGTGCGACCACTGTCCCTGACCCCCATGGCTGCCCCCGTCCCCTTGATCCCAGACACCTGGGGAGCTCTAGGCCCCAATCCCGGGGGCTCTGCCCACGCTGCAGTGGGCAAGCTGGGAGAGGAGGGGGACCGCCCGATCCCCTCACCTGATCCCCTTGCCTGATCCCGCAGCCCCGAGTGGAGGTGTCTGCTGTGCCAGGACCTGCCGCCCCCCAGCGAGGACCGTGCCGATGGCTTCGAGGACGGGCCGCCCCACAAACTCTGCCCCCTGGACCAGCAGGTAGGTATGGGGGGGTGATCAGGGGATCCAGTGGTGCTTGAAGGGATCGAGGGATCCCTTTAAATCCCTGCAGAAATGTGAGTACGTGCTGCTGGAGCTGCTCTGCCACGAGCCCTGCCGGCCACTCCACCGC
>NW_008796038.1:231126-232133 GCF_000699145.1 Aptenodytes forsteri | reverse complement strand
GCCCCCCACTTCCATCCTTGCCCACCATGGGGATGGAGCAGCTGGCGAGGGGCTGAAGCTAAACTGGTGCTGTACTGGGAGCTGCTGGGCTGGAGCTGGGAGGGTTGGTGCTGGCCATACTGGGGACTGGTAGCACTGAGAGGGGAGGGACTGGTCCCACTACGGCCCCGCTGGAGGTTCTGGGAGAGGGAACTGGTCCCAGTAGGGCCCCTCCTTCCACACCCATCCCATGCCCCCAATAAAGATGGCGGCGCCCATGAGCAGCATGGCGGCGCCCACTGGGGTAAAGTCAAGTCCCGCCCTCTCTTCGGCACCGTACTGCAAGGCTGGGCCGGTGCCTTAAGCTCCTCCCCCTGCTCAGGATTGGCTGATAGAAGTATGGAGGAATCCGGAAAGAGCCGAAGCCTTCCGGAAAGAGCCGATTTTGGGGGGGAGGTGGCCGGGGAGACTTCCGGAAACAGCCGACGCTTACCGGTGAGACACGAAGGGAGAGGGGAGGAGAGTGCGCTGCCGGAAAGAGCCGAGGTATTCCGGAAAGAGCCGAAAGCTCTCCGAAGGGTAGCCGAAGGCGGCCAGCCCGCTCTCCTTTCGGAGAAACCCGACGCCCCTCTCCGGAAAGAGCCGAACCCGCGGTACTTCCGGAAAGAGCCGACGCTGCTCGGGGAAGAGCTCGGCAGCACTCGGCGCTTTCCGGAGAGAGCCGAGGCGGGGCGGAACGCATCGAACCCACCCCCTTTCCGGAAGAACCCGAGGCGCCTCCGGAAAGAGCCGAAAAGCTTTTCCGCAAAGAGCCGAAGCGGCGGGGGAAGACCCCGGAACGAGTCGTTCTCCTTCGGGGGGGCGGAACGCATCGAACCCACCCCCTTTCCGGAAGAACCCGAGGCGCCTCCGGAAAGAGCCGAAAAGCTTTTCCGCAAAGAGCCGAAGCGGCGGGGGAAGACCCCGGAACGAGTCGTTCTCCTTCCGGAAGAAGCCAAAGCGCGTTCGGCGCCCGCCCCCCTCTCCGG
>NW_008796038.1:229068-229874 GCF_000699145.1 Aptenodytes forsteri | reverse complement strand
GTCCTCGGTCCTCGTGTCCCCGCTGGGGTCCCCCTCTGTCACCGCTTTGTCCCCTCAGTAGACCTTCATGTCCCTTTGGGTCCCCTGGGTGTCCCCGCCCCCCCCCATGTCCCCATCCCCGGTGACGTCTGTCTCTCCCGCAGGGCTTCTACAAGGGAGGGAAATTCGTCTTCAGTTTTAAGGTCAGTCCTGCACCGAGGGGAATTCCGTGGCCACCAACACCCATCCCGGTGTTGATGGGACCGGTGGCCACGTGGCTGCCCCGGGGGCTGGGGGTGGCAGCAGCGGGGTGGTGGCCACCAAGATGGGACCTGTGGCCACCAGGGTGGGACCCACTTGTCCTGTGGGTGGGAGCTGGAAGCAGGTGGCCACTGAAACCTGACCTGTGGCCACCAGAATATGACAGACCGTGACTTGTGGCCACCATGTGGGTTGGGACTGTGACCAGGGGCTGGTGGCCACGAAGATGTGACTGGTGGCCATGTGTCCACCCTGTGGGTTGGGGCAGGGGCTGGTGGCCACCGAGATGTGACCGGTGGCCATGTGTCCACTCTGTATATTGGAGGTGGTGGTGGGGGGGACTTGGTGGCCACCAAGACACGACCAGGCTGTGTGTCCATCTTTGTGGGTTGAAGATGGGACCTCGGGTTTGGTGACCACTAAGATGTGACCTTTGGCTGCGTCTGCTGTGAGGTTTGAGGTAGGGACGAGAAACTGGTGGCCACCAAGACGTGACCTGTGGCCACCAAGATGTGACAAGCAGCCACATGTCCCCGCTCCGGGTTGGTGGTAGGGCCCAGGGGCTG
>NW_008796038.1:228336-228976 GCF_000699145.1 Aptenodytes forsteri | reverse complement strand
ACCCAGAGAGGGCGGGGGGCCCGGGGGGGGGGCCAAGCCGTGACACTGTGCCCGCTCCCTACCCCCAGGTCGGACAGGGCTACCCCCACGACCCACCGAAGGTGAAGTGTGAGACGATGGTGTATCACCCCAACATCGACCTGGAGGGCAACGTCTGCCTCAACATCCTCAGGTGGGCCACCGCCACGCCCAGGGGGGCCACCGCCACCTCTGGGGTGGCCACAGCTGGATCCGGGTCCCCATCTGCCCCCGGAGACCCGGCAGGGTGGGACGAGGGGGCAAACGGTTGCCCCGTGCACCTCGAGTGTGGGCACGGGGTGGCCACAGTCACCTTGGGGTGGCCTCGGCCACCTCTGTGGTGGCCCCAGTGTCCCCCCTGACGCCCGGCTCTGTCCCCAGAGAGGACTGGAAGCCCGTCCTGACGATAAACTCCATCATCTACGGCCTGCAGTACCTCTTCCTGGTGAGTACCGCTGGGGTACACGCGCCTATGGGTGGGGGGCACCCATCGTGGCTCTGGGACACCCCGAGGAGGCACCTGGTGGCCTTGGGACACGTCCTAGGGGCCCTTGGTGGCCTTGGGAGACCCCCAGGTGGCAGCCGGTGGCCTTGGGACAACTCCTGGGTGCACCCGGTGGCC
>NW_008796038.1:227664-228065 GCF_000699145.1 Aptenodytes forsteri | reverse complement strand
TGCGCTTAGTGCCCCCCAGGTGTCGGCCGGTGGCCTTCGGACATCTCCTGGGTGCGCCCGGTGGCCTTGGGACACCCTGAGGTGGCACCTGGTGGCCTTGAGACATTTCCTGGGTGCACCCAATGGACTTGGGACACCTTTTGGGGCCGCCTGGTGATACTGGGTCACCCAGAGGCACCCTGAGGTGGCCCGGGGACACCCTGAGGTGGCCCCCAGTGGCTTGACGACACCCCATGAGGACACTTGGTCGCTTCACGGGGACACCGGGTGGTCCTGGGCTGTCCCCAACCCCAGTGCCACCGTGGGACCCCCCCCTTACCCCCCTGGGGGGCACCCCCCCTCCTGTTAATACCCCCATGGGGGTGGGATGATGGGGCAGGTGGCTGGCCGGGGGGGGGGTG
>NW_008796038.1:226510-226795 GCF_000699145.1 Aptenodytes forsteri | reverse complement strand
GGTGTCTTACTGGTTAAACTGGGATTGGGGGGGGGGCGTTTCCAGTTTGGCCCGTGGTTGGTGCGCCCAGCGCGCCCAGTTTCCCGCTCCGGGGAGGTTGGTGCGCCCCGTTACCGGTCTCGGGGTTCCCAGTCCTCCCAGTACGGCCAGTTCCCTTCCCCAGGGCTCCCAGTATGCCCAGGTCCCAATCCCAGTATGCCCAGTATACCTAGGGCTCCCAGTTCCCGGTATTCCCAGTTACCCGGCTCGGTGCACCCACTGTGCCCCGGTCCCAGGGCTCCCAGT
>NW_008796038.1:220839-221993 GCF_000699145.1 Aptenodytes forsteri | reverse complement strand
TGTCCCACCATGTCCCCATGTCCCCCATATCCATGTCCCACCATGTCCCCATGTCCCACCATGTCCCCATGTCCCCCATATCCATGTCCCACCATGTCCCCGTGTCCCACATATCCATGTCCCACCATGTCCCCGTGTCCCACATATCCATGTCCCACCATGTCCCCGTGTCCCACATATCCATGTCCCACCATGTCCCCGTGTCGCACCATGTCCCTGTGTCCCACCATGTCCCCATGCCCCCCATATCCATGTCCCACCGTGTCCCACCATGTCCCCGTGTCCCCCATATCCATGTCCCCCATGTCTGTGCCCTCCCATTCGTGCCCCATCCGCGTCCCCGATGACCATGTCACCCCGTCTGTGTCCCCAGGCGCCGCTGCCGCCATGGACCTGCTGTTCGGGCGCCGGAAGACGCCGGAGGAGCTGCTGCGGCAGAACCAGCGGGCGCTGGCCCGCGCCATGCGGGAGCTCGACCGCGAGCGCCAGAAGCTCGAGGCGCAGGAGAAGAAGATCATCGTTGACATCAAGAAGATGGCCAAGCAGGGCCAGATGGTGAGGGGACACCACCGGGGGACACGGAGGGGACGTGGGGACGTGGAGGAGACTGGGCTGCTAGAGTGGGGATGGGAGAATACGGAGGGGACGAGGGGGGATGAGGGGACACGGAGGAGTCCAGGGCACTTGCTGGGGACCAGGGGATGCAGAGGGCTCCAGGGGACTGTTGTGGGGACCAGGGGACGTGGTGGGGACAGGGGGATGCAGAGTGGACCAGGGGACGCAGAGGGGACATGGGGATGTGAAGGGCGTCAGGGCACTACAGAGGGGACCAGGGGACACGGGGGGGACCAGGGGACACGGAGGGGACCAGGGCACTTGCTGGGGACCAGGGGACACGGGGGGGACCAGGGGACACGGGGGGGACCAGGGCACTTGCTGGGGACCAGGGGACACGGGGGACACCAGGGGACACGGGGGGGACCAGGGCACTTGCTGGGGACCAGGGGACACGGGGGACACCAGGGGACACGGGGGGGACCAGGGCACTTGCTGGGGACCAGGGGACACGGGGGACACCAGGGGACACGGGGGGGGACCAGGGGACACGGGGGGGACCAGGGCACTTGCTGGGGACCAGGGGACATGGAGGGGAG
>NW_008796038.1:219022-220432 GCF_000699145.1 Aptenodytes forsteri | reverse complement strand
GCGGGGGGGACCAGGGGGCGCGGAGGGATCCAGGACTCCTGGAGGGGACCACGGTGGGGACATGGAGGGGATTGGGGCACCTGGGGGGGACCAGGGGACATGGTGGGACTGGGCGACGTGGAGGGGACCTGGGGGACAGTGGTGGGACTGGGGGACCACAGTGGCGACCCGGGGACCGTGGAGGGGACTTGAATGCTGGGGGGAGACCGGGGACCATGGTGGGACGCGGCAGGGACACGGGTGCTTGGAGAGCACCAGGGAACAGGGTGGGGACTGGGGGGGGGACCATGGACGTCTCCAAGTGACCACGGTGGGTACAAGGGGACCAGGAGACTGTTGAAATGGTGGTGGGGACCATGGTGGGCCCCGAGGGACACGGAGGGGTCCCTGGAGATCCCCTAGGCCTCTCGGGGGACCTCATGGCCACTCGACGTTCCCCCCGGCCTTCAGGACGCGGTGAAGATTATGGCGAAGGACCTGGTGCGGACGCGACGCTACGTGAAGAAGTTCATCACCATGAGGGCCAATGTCCAGGCCGTGTCCCTCAAGATCCAGACCCTCAAGTCCAACAACTCCATGGCCCAGGCCATGAAGGGCGTCACCAAGGCCATGGCCACCATGAACCGGCAGGTGGGTGCCTGTGGGGATGTTCCTGAGGCTGTGGCCACTGTGAGATGCTCTGTGGGGATTTTCCCAAGGCCGTGACCACCGTGAGCTGCCCTGGGGTGGCCGTGGGGATGTCCTGGAGAATGTGGCCACCGTGAGCTGCCCTGCAGTGGCTGTGAGGACATCCCAAAGACTCTGGCCGCCACAGGCTGCCCCCAGGGGAGAACCCCCCCAAGGGTGCGGCCGCCACATGTTGCCCTGGGCTGCCCATGAAGATGTCCCCAAGACCGTGGCTACCACCGGCTGCTTCAGGGGGACATCCCTGTGGTCATGGCCACCACAAGCTGCTTGGGGTGGCCGTGAAGATGTCCGTGAGGCTGTGGCGACCATGAGCTGCCCCAGGGGATGTGCCTAAGGCCGTGGCCACCAGAAGCCACTTGAGGTGGGCACAGGGACATCCCCAAGACCGTAGCCGCCACAAACCACCCAAGGTGGCCGTGTGGACCTACCCAAGGCTGTAGCCACCATGAAGTGCCCAACGTGGCCATGGGGCCATCCCCGTGTCCCTGTGTGCCGTGTTCCTGTGTCCCCCCAGCTGAAGCTGCCACAGATCCAGAAGATCATGATGGAGTTTGAGAAGCAGGCGGAGATTATGGACATGAAAGAGGAGCTGATGAACGATGCCATCGATGACGCCATGGGGGATGAGGACGATGAGGAGGAGAGGTGGGGGACACGGGGGGGACAGGGATGTGGTGGTGTGGGCAGAGTTGTGGTGGTGTGGGCAGAGTGGGGAGGGGGGGT
>NW_008796038.1:214223-216770 GCF_000699145.1 Aptenodytes forsteri | reverse complement strand
CGGGGCGGGGCTCTGGATACTGGGGGGGGGTTGCTTTTGGGGTGCAGGATGCGCCCCCCCCTGACTTTGGGGGGGGGGGGGGGGGTTGGGGGGCCAAACCCAAAAAACCCCCCCAAAAACCGGCGTTTTTGGGGCAGATGAGAAAAGATCGCATGGGCACGGCAGCCACCGCCCCGGCTTGGGGCCAAAACTCCCCGAACCGCTGTGCCCTTGCTGCAAAAGCTTCCCTTTTCTGGGGGAAAACCCCCAAATTCAGCGCCCGCGCCGATTTTGGGTCTGTTGGCTGGATTTACTGCGCCCTAGGGGTGTGCGGGCGAGCCGAGCTGGCTCTAATTCGCTTTGATCTGTAGGTTTGAAGCAGAAAATGCGGACTGTTTTTTAAAAAAGAGGGATTTTTTTTTTCCCCAGCGTGGAGAAAAATGGGGATTTAGGCGATTTTTCCGGCAATGCCAATTTCTGAGCGGCGTTTTGGAGTGAGAGGAACTTGCTTTGGGTATGCGAAACCTCCCGGGCACCTGGTGATGGGTGTTTCGTGCCGCTTGTGGGTGCTTTTTGGGTGTCGACAACGCGTTTTTCCTGGTTGGGGGGAAAAAAAAAAAAAACCCCAAACCCCAAAGCAATGCTAAACTTCTGCAAAAAACCAGAAAAATTGCCAAATTTCCGGTAACCGTCCTCCTTCCCCCTTTTCTTTTTTTCTTTTTTTTTTTTCTTTTTGCTTTTATTTGCACTTCTCTTCCCGTTCAGACTTTGGCCTTTCCCAGGGCTCGCGCATCCCTGCGTGTCCCCGGGCAAGCTCAGCCGCGCTGGAAAACGCCGCTCTGGCCTAGAAGTGACCCAAAAAAGGACTGAAAACACCCCCCCCAAAAAAAAAAAAAGGATTTACGTCAAAGTGGGAGCAGAGGCGAGGTAGGGAGCGCAGCGTGGGGCAGCGAACCGTGGGCCAACGCCGGTTGGGGTTTACGTCGAGCCCGCGGCTCGTGGGTAGAACGTCCAGCAGAACCCAAAGCGGTTGGTTTTAGCCCCAAAATGCGGAGCTGGGGCGTTTGGGAGCCCCGCAGGAGCGAGCGCCCGTGCCCTGCGAAGACGGGACCGTTGGGGCCGGTTTGCCGGGTCGGGAGGAGGATGTGGCCGTGGAGCTGCCGAAATTAATATGTTTCTTTCTTAAAAAAATACACGTTTAAATCGCAGCCTCCGGAGGTGGCCGGCGGGATGCCGACACGTGAGGTATGGCGCTTTGCGGGGCACGGTTTGGGGTTGTTCGGGGCATTTCTAACCACTTCCAAGGGAAAAAAGGGATGCTTCCGAGCTCCTAGAAAATTATTGAAAAAACCAAATAATAAAAGAAATGTAATAAAATAAAAAGAAGAGAGTTATTACGAGCGGGTGCGGTGTTGCGTGGCCCAGCCTCTCCCTTTTCCCAGCCTTTCCTCTCTGGGCTGCTTAAAAATTAAAGCCGTGTCAATATGGCCAGGCCCGATTTCACCCCAAAAACTAGACGGACAAAGGGGTGTCAGGGTACAGGCACGACCCGACTCCTGGCCAGGAGTCACCGTTGGGGTGCGGGATGGCGAGAGGGTGCTCGGAGGGGTGACGCCTCCCCCTGGTCTTTCCCACAGCTATTCCTCGCCGCCGCCCTCCTCTTCCTCGGCCGAGGAAGCAGCGGGGCGGACGGAGCTGCCGAAAGCCCGTCGGTGGGAGCGATGGGAAGGAGGCCTCTGCAGCCCCCGGGTGAGTCTTGCTCTCTGGTGGGTTGACCTTGGCTGGCTGGCAGACGCCCACCCAGCCACTCTCTCTCCTTCCTTGGCTGGAACGGGGAGAAAATAAGACGACAAAGCTCGTGGGTCGAGATAAAGTCAGGGAGGTCACGCACCCGTTACCGTCGTGGGCAAAACAGACTCGACTTGGAGGAGATTAATTTAATTTATTGGTAATTAAAGATAGAGTAGGATGGTGAGAGACAAAACTAGAAACACCTTCTCCCCCAGCTTCTTCCCAACCTCAGCTTCACTCCTGACTCTCCTACCTTCTTCTCCCCACCCTGAGTGGTGTAGGGGAATGGGGGCTGTGGCCGGTTCATAACACCGACGGGATTCGGTCCTTCATGAATTGCTCCAACGTGGGTCCTTCCCACGGGCTGCAGACCTTCAGGCTCAACCTGCTCCAGCGTGGGCTTTCCATGGGCTGCGGTCCTTCAGGCTCAACCTGCTCCAGCGTGGGTCCTTCCCCTGGGCTGCAGACCTTCAGGAAGAACCTGCTCCTCTCCACGGGCTGCGGTCCTTCAGGAAGAACCTGCACCAGCGTGGGCTCTCCATGGGCTGCAGACCTTCAGGTTCAACCTGCTCCAGCGTGGGCTCTCCACGGGCTGTAGGGGAACCTCTTCTCCGGCACCTGGAGCAGCTCCTTGCCCTCCTTCTTCGCCAACCTTGGTGTCTGCAGGGTTGTTTCTCTCCCATTTTCTCACTCCTCTCTCTCACCGTTGGTTTTTAGCCTTTCTGAAATAACGTTATCATAGACGTACCGCCAGCATCGCTGGCGGGCGCCGCCTTC
>NW_008796038.1:209572-211981 GCF_000699145.1 Aptenodytes forsteri | reverse complement strand
AAGTCGGGGAGGTCACGCACCCGTTACCGTCGTGGGCAAAACAGACTCGACTTGGAGGAGATTAATTTAATTTATTGGTAATTAAAGATAGAGTAGGATGGTGAGAGACAAAACTAGAAACACCTTCTCCCCCAGCTTCTTCCCAACCTCAGCTTCACTCCTGACTCTCCTACCTTCTTCTCCCCACCCTGAGTGGTGTAGGGGAATGGGGGCTGTGGCCGGTTCATAACACCGACGGGATTCGGTCCTTCATGAATTGCTTCAACGTGGGTCCTTCCCCTGGGCTGCAGACCTTCAGGAAGAACCTGCTCCTCTCCACGGGCTGCGGTCCTTCAGGAAGAACCTGCACCAGCGTGGGCTCTCCATGGGCTGCAGACCTTCAGGTTCAACCTGCTCCAGCGTGGGCTCTCCACGGGCTGTAGGGGAACCTCTTCTCCGGCACCTGGAGCAGCTCCTTGCCCTCCTTCTTCGCCAACCTTGGTGTCTGCAGGGTTGTTTCTCTCCCATTTTCTCACTCCTCTCTCTCACCGTTGGTTTTTAGCCTTTCTGAAATAACGTTATCATAGACGTACCGCCAGTATCGCTGGTGGGCTCAGCTTTGGCCAGCGGTGTGTCCATTTTGAAGCCAACTGGACCCAGCTGTGTCCAACGTGGGGCAGCCCCCTGCCTCTTGTCACAGGGGTCACTGCTGCAGCCCCCCCCCCTACCCAAAACCTTGCCGTGTAAACCCCGGACATGGTCTCATCCCTCCCCCTGTCCTCCAACGCATGAAGGTCTCGGCTCTTCTGATTTTTAGCAGGATTGCCCCCCACTTTGCCCCCCAACGTGTAAGAAGGGTTGGTTGAGATGTCTTACTTACCGTTTTCTTGGCCAGCCGTGCTGGGGCAAGCGCGGGGCGTTGCCCCCCGGCAGCTTCCCCAACGAGGAGGGTCTCTGCAAGACGTTGCTCTGGCAGCTTCGAGCCGCTGGGGTAGGCTGGGGGCATCTCATTTCCCCCAAATCCCCCATTTCCTCCCCACAGCCGCCAGCTGGAGCTTTCCCCGGAGGAAGCGAGACGAGGAGCCACCTTCATACCTGAAGTGGGTGGCTTTTGAAGGCAAGCTGCCCGCCGATGCCGTCTCCAACTGGAACGGCTATGCCAAGAGGATGGAGTATGTCTGCTCAACGGAGGTGCGTGGCTGCAACACCGGCGCCTACACCCCCGAGCGAGGTCCCTTCTGCTTCTTCCCATATGGAGAATGGGAGCGGAGCACCCGCGACTTCAAGGTGCTGGTCAACGTGGGAGGCTTTGAGGTGCTGGATTGGGTGGATGACTTCTTCGGCAGCGTGCCCAAAGACGCCGTGGAGGGCTGCCCGTCCGTTGATGTCTTCGTTGGGAGGAACCACTACGGCTTGGGCAAGGTCTCCAAAGAGCAGAGGGCTGCCTTCATGATGGTGGATGGTACGGAGGTTTGGTACAAGTGGTACCAAGTCTTGGTGGTCAAGAAGGGCCCGGCAGACGTCACCATCTCTGATGTCCGCTACAACATGAGCGGGGCGGTGGAGCATGGGGAGGACGTCACCCTGACGAAGACCACGGTGAGGAATGAGGGCTGCCGAGGGGTGCGTAAAGCTGTCACTTTGGAGGAGGCCACCGAGATGGAGCACGACTGGGAGATGGACGAGAGGGTCTTCACCACCATCCGTGGGGTGTTGCGAGCCGCCCTCTTGGCCTTCAATGGGATGGGCTGGGAGGTCACCAACGTCACCGACATCCCCTGGGTGGGGGGAGCCAGCGCCAGCAAGTACGTTGTCCATACCCACGTGGTGGAGGAGGAGGTGCAGCCCCGGACGGCGTGCACGGTGGCCCTGGAGGGACGCCGGTTGGACGTCCGTGTCCCCTTCACCGCGCAGCTGACCCGTGATTTTGGCGATGGTCAGCCGCACCGTGTGGCCGCGACGGGGTGGGCTCACAGCCGGGCGGTGGTGGGTGTTGGGGCCAGCGTCAAGCAGTGCTGGCCCATCGCCGACGTCCCACCATGCCGTGCGTAGGGGATGGTGAGGCGTATCGGTGTATCTGCTTTTGCTGGTTTTGGTTTTATTTCCCCCAAATAAATGCCACCTCACCCCGAAACGGGATGGCAGCAACCTGGGACGCAGAAAAATGCTTTTTTTTCTTTTAATTGCCTTCCATATTTTTCGTTTTCGTGGCATAACCTTCATCCCTCTCGGAAATGCCATGGCAACAACACGGAATGTGGAGAAACGTGCGCTCTTTTTTTCAGTCCGTGTTTTCCGTTTTCTCCAAAATAACCTCCATCTCTCCCCAAAAAAGACACGGCAACAACATGGGATACAGAAAAATGCTATTTTTTGCAGTCTGCATTTTCTACTTTTCCCCCCCCCCGTAACCTCCATCTCGTCCCCGAA
>NW_008796038.1:207322-208370 GCF_000699145.1 Aptenodytes forsteri | reverse complement strand
CCCCTAGAGGGCTGGGGGGGTGGGCGCAATGCACTGCAAGCACGGCGCTGCAATGCCACGGGCCGCGCTGCAAACGCTGCAGCGCGCTGCAAAGTGACAGGCTGCAGCGCGAACGACGCGCCGGATTGCAAACGCCGTGCCGCGCTGCAAGCACGGTGCCGCAGTGCAAACCCTGCGCTGCATTTTAAGTGCCGCGCTGCAGCGCCAGCGCTGTGCTGCAGCGGGAGTGAGATGCTGGCTGGCCCGCGTCGTGCTGCACTGCTGCTGCGGGGCAAACGATACGCTGCATCTGGAGTGCGGCACTGCAGCGCAAGCCTGGCGCTGGCACTGCGCACTGCTGCTGCGGGGCAAGCTGCAATGCAAATGCAAAATGCAACGGCGAACCTGGCGCTGCGCTGCAAATGCAGCGCTGCAGCGCAAGTGCTACGCTGCAATGCAAATGCAACGCTGCAGCGCGAGCCTGGCGCTGCAATGCAAATGCACCGCTGCAGCGCAAGCGCAATGCCCTGGGCCGCGGACAACAAAAGTGCAGTGCAAGGCTGTGCACTGCGCAAGCGCACGCTGGATGCACCGCTGCAGCTGCAGTGCCCCGTTGCAGCTGCAGCACAAACTTCACGGCGCACGGCAAGAGCCACGTCGCGTGGCGGCGCGCTGCAAACGCGCTGCACTGCACGAGCCACCTTGCATCACTGCCAGCGCCATGCGCAATGCCGCAGCGTGGGGCACAGCTGCAAGCAGCACTGCAAGGTCCCACCGCCGCGGCGTTGCGCTGCAAGCCCCAGGCTGCTCAGCAAGCGCAACACCCCACGGCATCGCACTGCAAGCCCTGCGCCCCATCCGAAGCACCGCGCTGCCGCGCTGGGCAGCCCCCCTGCCGTTCCGCACGCGCCAGGCTGCTCAACAGCCCCGAGATGCATTTTGGCTGCAACCTCCCCGATCAAATGCTCTTGCCCCCCGCACGCCGCAAGGAAAAAAACCCGCGAAGCAGCGCCGAGAGGTGGCTAAAACTGTCATTACAGCAAAGGGGGGGGGGGGAGGGGAAACATGG
>NW_008796038.1:204944-207272 GCF_000699145.1 Aptenodytes forsteri | reverse complement strand
GGGGAAGGAGGTGAGTTGCAATTGGAGATGCCCAATTGGAAGAGAAGACGGGGTGTCCCGGTGGCGGGGTTAAGGTGGAGGGGAGATGGACATGCCTGCAGATGGGTGAGGGACCAAGGAGCCACCAGGCTCACAGGGGACGTAAGTCATCAGCTCGTCTTCACGCCCAGCTACGTTGCATCTCCTCCAGGACCAGGGAGACACGTCCTGGAGCCACCGGGCTCACGGAGGACATCAATCGCCAGCTCATCATCCCGCCGTCCGTACTGCATCTCCCCTGGGACCAGGAGGTGCGTCCTGGAGTCACCAGGCTCTTGGGGGACATCAATCATCACCTCATCGTCACCCCCATCCACGTCACATCGCTGGGACCGGGGAGCCTTGTCCTGGAGCCACTGGGCTCACGGGGGACATCAGTCATCAGCTCATCGTCCCCCCCATCCATGTTGCATCTCTTCCGGGCTGCCCCGTCCATCCGTGGTGTCAGCTGGCAAGGAGACCAGCACCGGCCATCCGGGGCAACCACCCGGTCCACCTCACCCACCCAACCTCAACCGTCCCCCCATGGTGGTCACCCATCACCACCTCCTTCACTGGGATGAAGCGGTGCCACCCTCCTCATCCTCATCCCCCCACCAAACCCCATCACTTGTCCCTGGCAGCCGCCCGGGCATGGATGCGCATGTGCCGGGCGAGGGAGGACTTGTTGCTGAAGCTCTTCCCGCAGTGGGGACAGGGGAAGGGTCTCTCGCCCGTGTGCGAGCGCTCGTGCACCGTCAGGTCCGCCAAGTACTTGAAACTCTTGCCGCAGGTGCCGCAGGGGTAGGGTCGCTCCTCGGTGTGGCTCCGTTGGTGCATGGTGAGGTTGGACTGTTGGCTGAAGCGTTTGCCGCAGGCGGCGCAGGGGTAGGGTCGCTCGCCCGTGTGCGACCGTTGGTGCTTGTTGAGGTCCGACGGGTTGGTGAAGGTCTTGCCGCAGGAGCCGCAGGCATAGGGACGCTCACCCGTGTGCAGCCGTTGGTGGGTGGTGAGGGTGGAGAGGTGGCCGAAGCTCTTGCCACAAGCCCCGCAGGCGTAGGGCTTCACCCCCGTGTGGGTTCGCTGGTGGGTCTTCAGGTGGGTCAACCGGCCGAAGCTCTTGCCGCACTCGCCGCAGGGGTATGGACGGTCCTTCCCCTGTGCCGACGGCTCCCGCTTCACCCAGGGCTTCTCCAGGCTCCTGGTGTCCTCCGCTGGTCTGGGTGGACCTTGGGCGAGGGGCTGTGGGAAGGTGGTGGGATCCCGTGGGATCTGTCGCTGGTGGGTCCCTCTCCGGGTGGGGGTCCCAATCGCCGGGATGCCCTGGAAGGTGCTGGGTGGGTGCGGGGGGTCTTGCCGTTGCAAAACGGACACCTCCGTGTCTCTGCTCACCGTGGTGGGACCTGGTGGGGGACAAGGAGAAGATGCTTCATGAGTTGGTTCTCAGTGGAGGACACAACCCTTCTCCTCTGACCCCACCGCCCTTGATCTCCTCCAGCAACAGCAGCGATGGTCCAGCTCCCACCGTTGAGTGAAACCCCAAATCCATCCATGGATGGCCATCAGGCCATGCTGGGACAGGGATGAAGATTGAGGCCACCTCAGCAGAGGAGCTCAGCCGGTCTGACAGGCAAGGACAGCTCCAGGAGGACTCAGAGAGGAGCCCGCCGTGCTCCAACCATCATCCCCGAAACACCGCGACTCCTTAAAGCAGCGTTTCCAGCGTCGCCGTGAAGGAGAAGCTGATGCTGGAGGAAGGGAACAAGATTTTGGGGCTCATGGTTTCCAGAGGAGAAACGGGGAGAAACAAGAGCTCTCTACAGACACTCATGATCTTCACTCCAAGATCTCCATCCTCCAACTTCTCCGCAACTCAGGAGACGGCCGTCTTCCAGCTTCCCACGCTGGCGTGGACATCTCACATACATCTCCCAGCCCTTCTCGCTTCAGTGTGGCTTTCGAGCCCAAGGAGACCTTTCTTCTCACACCGCAACAGGGCTCAAGGTGACACGTGGTGGCACCACTGCAGGAGTTTCCATCTGGATCCTTCGTGGGGTCAGGTCTTTCTTCTGTCTCAATACCCCAAGAGTTCTCCCAGCACCAGGATGTAGTTTTTGGTCCCTTCCCCCACGCTTTGCTCTCACCCGTCGGCCACCAAGAGCAACAAAACCACCCCAAAAAAAGAGCTAAGACACCACGGGAGCATCCGTGGGGAGGACCAGATGGGGCCAAGCCCATCGCGGGAGACACCCCACCACCTCCAAGCCCCCCCGGCTCCTACAGCAGCTTCTTCACCCCTTTTTTTTTGCG
>NW_008796038.1:204224-204931 GCF_000699145.1 Aptenodytes forsteri | reverse complement strand
GTCCTCCCCCTTTTTTTTTTGGGGGGGGGGGGGGGTGAAGGATCTTTTTCCTTCAGCCCATTACCTGGTTCCTGCAGGTGCCGCTCCTCTTCCTCGGGGACAAACTTGACCTTGCCCTGGGCCACCTCCTCCCCCCAGTCATCCCCAGAGGGGAGCTGGGGTGACTCTGATGGGGGGCTCGGTGGGTCCCCCACCACTTCGGGGTCTTCCACGTCCCCCGGGGCCACCTCCTCCACCTTCACACGCACCGTCACCTGTGGGACCCAAGGAAAAAGGGGCACCCAGGGGCTGCAGAGGGGTGTTGGGTGCCCGGGACCCCCATCCCTCCTGCCTTTCCAGGGTCAGTTTTGGGGGTGTCCCATGGGAACGAGCTTGGAAGCAATGCTGGGGGGGGTTGTGCCCAGTTTTGGGGGACAGGAGGATGGGAGCTCCTTGCAAACCCCCAGCCGGGGCAGGATCCGGCCGCTGCTCTCACCTGCTGCTCCCAAATCCCATCGGGATCCCCCTGTCCCAGCTGGAAGCTCTCGGCCAAGGCAACGGCTTGGGCACAGGATTCGGGGTGTCGCACCCAGACCCAGCTCTGGATTTCCTCGGGAAGGATGCTGAGGAATTGTTCCAGCACCAGCAGCTCCATGATCTGTTCTTTGCTCCGCACCTCCGGCCGTAACCAACCCTGTGACAGCTCCCGCAAACGCCGGCAAACGTCA
>NW_008796038.1:180168-199987 GCF_000699145.1 Aptenodytes forsteri | reverse complement strand
CGCGGCTTCCTCTCCCCTCGCTCCCTCTCTCCTTCCCTGCCCTGCTCTTTGCTCCTCTCTTTCCCTCCCTATTTTCCTACTTTTCCCCCTTCTTGCCTTCTTTTCCTGCCTCCTTCCTTCTTTTCCTCCTATTTTTCTTCTTTTCCCACATTCTTCCTTTCTCCCTATTTTTCTTTTCCCTCTTCTCCCATTTTCTTTCTTTTCTCCCTTCTTTCCTTCTTTTCTGCTTCTGTCCTTCTTTTCCCCTATTTTCCTTCTCTTCCCATTTTCTTTCTTCCCCCCCTTCTTTTCCTGCTTCCTTCCTCTTCCCCCCCATTTTTCTTCTTCCCCCCCCAATTTTTCATTTTTCTTCTTTTCCCCCGTTCCTTCTTTTCCTCCTCCTTTTTTTCCCCTCCTTCCCCCCTATTTTCCTTATTTTCCTCCTATTTTCTTTCTTTTCCTCCTTCTCCCTTCTTTTCCTCCTCCTTTTTTTCCTCATTTTCTTCCTTCTCCCCCTCACTTCTTATTTTATTTTCTTTCTTTTCCTCCTTCTTCCCTTCTTTCCCTCCTATTTTCATTCTTTTCCCCCCTCTTTTCTTCTTTTATCGTGTGCACTGAGCCATGCTCCCCATTTCAGAGGGAATATTGCTGTGCTCCCCATTTTGGGGGGGGGGATATTGTGAGGGCTAAGCCGTGCTCCTCGTTTTTGGGGGAATATCACAAGTACTGAGCTGCACCCCGTGTTTGGGGGGTAATACTGTGAGCATTGAGCCGTGCTTCCCATTTTGGGGGGGGAATATCGCTGTGCTCCCCATTTCAAGGGGAATATCACGAAAGCTGAGCCGTGCTTCCCATTTTGGGGGGAACATCGTGAGCCGTGCTCTCCATCTGGGGGGCAACGTGGGCTCTGAGCCATGCTCCCCATTTCAGGAGGAGTATCGCGAGCACTGAACCACGCTCCCCATTTCACCCCAGCTTCCCACACCCCGCGTCTGTTCAGGGACGGCTCTTGCAGGACAGGCTCTTACGTTCAGGCTTTTTCGGGATCCGAGGTGCGTTTGTCGTGCTGCTGGGCATCTGAGCGTCCCCACCTGGGCGACAGGTAGGAGACGGGAGAGGAGCTCCCGCGGGAGATTTGCGTCCTTGGCGCGGCATAAAAATTGTTCCAATTTTCCCTCTCCTCTGTTTTCCCCCCCAGGCCGAGCACCGTCTGCCTCGTACCGTGCCGAAACGAAAATGCACGTTCACCGACGAGCTCCAGGCGAAGTACCCCTGCTTCCGCGTGGGCCGGGAGAGATGGGAGGCCGAGTGCTTGGTGTGCCAGGAAGGCACCTACGTCTCTGTGGCCCGTAAGGGCTCTCTCGACCTGGAGGCCCACGTCCAGTCCATGAAACACAAGAGGAACGTGCTGGGGGATGCCTCGGCGGCCAAGCTGCCGGGCTGCTTCCTCCCTGCCCCCTGCCAGTCCTTCGATGCCGCTGCCACCGCCACCCCTTTGGGCTTCGCCGCTGCCGTGCTCCAGGACTGCTGTGAGCCCCTGGCTGGCTCGCCCGGCTTGCCCAAAACGCCTGACCCTGTCTTAGATGTCTTGGGCTTGCAAATCAAGACGGAGGCGAGGCTGGACGAGGCGTTGGCCCCCTTCGCGTTGGACCATGGGGTGGACCCGCTGGACAGTGTCCCCTATTGCGGTGTGGCCCTGGGCGCTGGCGAGGCGGGGACCCCCTTTCCCATCCAGATCCGCTATTTCGACTGGAAGCGGGGCGGCATGCAGAGCAGGGTGATCGGTGTGGAGGCCCCGCTGGGTGAACTGGCCCCCAGTGCCACCGCGCTGGCGTGGGAGGCCTTAGAGAGTCACGGGCTGCGGCAGCGGTGTGTGGCCATCGTAGGCGAGAGCCCCAACGCCATGCTGGGGGGGCTGGGGTGCTGCACCCGGGGTCTGGCTGAGGCATCCGGCTTGCGGGAGCTGCTGGAAGGGGCCTTCATCGCCACTGACTGCCCCGCGCACCTCCTCAGCAACTGCATCCAGCACGGGGCGGACAGCCTGGATGTGGACCTGCAGTCCCTCATCTGGAAGATTTACACCTACGTCTCTGTGTACGCTGTCTGCTCCGAACCGCTCAAGGACTTCTTGGAGTTTGCCAAGAGGGAGTACCGGCGGCTGCTCCACCACGCCAGGATGCCCTGGTTGCTCCTGCTGCCGGCTGTCACCCGCTTGCTGCAAGTCTTCCCAGCCTTGAAGTCCTTCTTCCTCTCCCTCAGCCACCCCCCCTTCACCATCCGGACCTTTTTCGAGGACAACTTCAGTGAGATCTACCTACAGCACATGGCTTCGCAGGTGGCCGTCTTCGACATGCACCTCAGGGCCTTGGCAAGGGAGGACAACTCGCCCCGCGAGGTGCTGGGTGTCCTCTCCTCCGTCCGCCGCATCCTCCTGGAGCGCAAAGCCCATGGCTTCATGTCGCTGCGGGTGAAGGAGCTGCTGGCAGAGCAGCGGGCGGCTGGGAGGGTTGGAGGGCGCGACACCTTCTGCCGCCACGTCCAGACTCTCTACGTGGCGTTCCTCGACTACCTGGACGCTCGGATGGGGCCGTTTGGGGAGCTTTTCCATTTCCAGTGGATGCAGCTACGGGCACCACCGACGTGGGCGGAGGTGGAGGCGTGCGTCAAGTACCTGGCGGACCACGGGGTCATGGTGGATGACAGCAAGTGCTTTGAACAGTTCTGCCACCTGGCCACCTTCTTAAAGGACTGCAGTAGCGGCAGCGACTTCGGCACCCTGCAGACGCACCAGAAATGGGTGCGTTTCTTTGGCAGCTCCCGCAGCCTGGCCGGCCACTCGGAGCTCCTCAGGATGGCTCAGGTTTTCTTCGCCATCCCCTCCTGTGGGGCCGATTTTCCCAGGGGGCTTTTCCTCATGTGAAGGCGGTGGGACCAGGCGTGGATCTGTCATCGGTGCCGCCGTGGCCAGGCTACGGCAAAGCATGCGGCGCGTCAAGACTTCTTTTTTTGCAACAATAGACTTACCGATTCCTATTTTTGTACATCAGCCCACCGGGGAGGATTTGTTAACGGGGTTTTTAAAGGCTGTAAGCCGTCTGCAGGACAGGGGGCTTTGCTCTTGTGTGAATAAATACTGCCACAGGCTCTGATCGTGTGTGGGCACTGGAGGGATTGTTGGGGGGTCAGATGGCTTTTGGGGTGAAAGTCACCCAGGACTCCATGGACTTATTTCTTGGGTTGGAGAGAGGGAAGGTGAGGTTTTGTCCATGCACTTGGGTCTCCAAGCTTGGACCTCAAAATCAGACCTCAAGGTTGTGCACCCGCCTGCCCTGGCTCTACCTAAGGAGTGGAGAAGGCTCTTGCAGCATCATGGAGGCACCTGGAGATACCCGAGCTTTCCAGCTGGGGAGGTTTTGCCCCCCTCAAATTCCCCAGGGATCATAGAATCGCAGAATACCAGGTTGGAAGGGACCTCAAGGATCATCTGGTCCAACCTTTCTTGGCAAAGGTGGCCCCGCACCCTGGCCAGCCGAATCTTAGAAGTGTCCGATGTTGGGGAATCCACCACTTCCCTGGGGAGATTATTCCAATGGATGACTGTTCTCTTTGTGAAAAATTTTCCTCTTGTGTCCAACCGGAATCTCCCCGGGAGTAACTTGTACCCATTACCCCTCGTCGTTTCCATGTGACTCCTTGTAAAATCTTCTTTGTAGCCACCCTTCAAATACTGGATCATGGTGATAAGGTCTCCCCTCTAAGCCTTCTTTTCTCAAGGCTGAACAAACCCAGTTCTCTCAGCCTTTCCTCATATAGCCGGCTTCCCAGTCCTTTGGTCATCTTTGCAGCCTTCTCTGGACCCTCTCCAGCCTGTCCGCATCTTTTTTGTATAGCGGGGACCAAAACTGAACGCAGCATTCCGGGTGTGGCCTGACAAGCGCTGAGTAGGGCGGGATAATGACTTCTTTATCTCTGCTGGGGATGCAACCCAGCGTCCTGTCGGCTTTCTTTGCCGCAGCAGCACACTGTTCGCTCATATCGAGCTTGTTGTCCACCAGAACCCCCGGGTCCCTTTCCACAGAGCTGCTCCCCAGCAGGGTGGGGGTATCATCGGCAAACTTCATCAGGGTACCCTTGATCCCATCATCCAGATCACGTATGAAGATATTAAACAGCGTCGGGCCCAATATCGATCCCTGGGGGGACCCCACTTGTGACAGGTTGCCAGTTTGAAAAGGAGCTATTTACCACCACCTTCTGGGCGTGGCCGGTCAGCCAGTTCCCCACCCACCGCACGGACCACTTGTCTAGACCGTAACGCATCGGTTTCTCTAGGAGGAGGCTGTGGGAAAAGCCTTGGAGAAATCCAGGCAGACAACGTCCACCGCTCGCCCCACATCAACCGAGGAGGTTACTTTGTCGTAGAAGGCGATCAGGTTTGTCAAGCACGATTTGCCCTTGGTGAATCCGTGCTGGCTCTTCCCAATCACGTGCTTCATTTGAGCTGTGATAGCCCCCGGGAGGATTCGTTCCATAACTTTCCCAGGGACTGAAGTAAGACTGATGGGCCTATAATATCTCCTTTGGGATGTGTGAAGGGCCCTGCCAAGGCCGAACATCAGGAAGAACTGCCATGAAGAGAGTCCTGCCCTCCGCCCGACATTCCCCACCACCCCATCGTCTGCAAGAGGATTTATCTTGGAGCACCTTGAGGCATTTATCGCCCGTGCCAGGAGATGCAGCAGAGATAAGGTGCCTGGCCAGCAGAAAATACTTGCATTAATATTCACCTCCTGCCCAAGTATTTGTCAATGTCCACACGTGTGTCCTCCTCCCTTGCAGTTTTCCTTCTGTGATCACAAAAGCAACATCAGGTACCCAAAAAATGCCTTTTCCTTGGATCCAGCACCATATTACATCGTAATATTGACACAAGTGCACCCTGCCTGGGCAAGGACTTTGAATATCTCGAGATACGGACCCATAAGGATCATCAAGTCCAAGGAGGACTTTGCACAGGCGTTATTAGAAAGTTGTTTTTCTCGACAGCAGCTTGATTTTTCTGCTCTAAAACCTTCTTCCCACTGGAGAGCTGCCCAGAGCTGTGGAGAAGACACTGGAGATGAGCAGGAAATTCGTGTGGAAATCCTTTGAGCAGAGTGTGGAGATCCAGATCACCAACAAAACCGAGGATGTCACGTTGTACAACCCCAGGTAACACCGCGAGGAGGGGGCAGGGGTGATCCCCCTCCCTTGCCGGAGGGGATCCCCCCAGGATTCAGGCAGAAGGTCCAAGTTGGACCATCTCGCAATGGTTGGACCACCTCCCAGTGGTTGGACCATCTCCCTCGTAAGCCCAAGTGGTCTCCCCATCCTGTTCCCTCCTCACCTGTGCTCTTGTTCCAGGAGCTACTGCTTCAGCAGCTATATCTCCATGCCGCCCAGCCCCAGGATCCCAACGGGTGTCACGGAGAGTTGCCCATTTGGCAATTCTGTGATCCATTTTTGGGGGTGCGTGGGGGTCCTGATGTACGAGGTGGACACCTTCACGCTGGCCATTCTCTTCTCCAACCCCTTGAACTACAACGTTTTCTACGTGAGGGTAGCCATGGAGATCTCCCTGCACAAAGTCCACCGTGGCAACTTGGAGGACATCTACACCAGGATGTATAATAGTTAACCCGCCAGCACTGACGAGGGCACCATGGTCCACCGAGTCAAGCTCAGCGTGTGCCAGGAGGCTGCCGTGGTCTCTGCTGGCAACATGCAGGTCACGGCCACCATGTCCAATGCTGCAAAGTCAGTCATCAAAGTCATCATGGAGAATCAAGATAGTTCCTCTTCTGAATCCAAAGGTAGCACCACCCATTAGCCTTGGGCAGCATCAGCTGAAGGGACGGACGTACCTTGTCCGTGTTGCTGTAAACACCAGGCAGAACCTGCTGCCCTCAATAAGTGGTTGAGCAAAGCAATTGTGCATCCAAACTTGTGCTGTGTTGCCCTGATAGGAGTGCAAGAAGCCCAGATAGGATGGAAGATGCTTCTTTTGTCTCCT
This sequence comes from Aptenodytes forsteri, assembly GCF_000699145.1. NCBI lineage: Eukaryota > Metazoa > Chordata > Aves > Sphenisciformes > Spheniscidae > Aptenodytes > Aptenodytes forsteri. The sequence goes on along the minus strand of NW_008796038.1, from coordinate 193,956 downwards.
AATCCCCTTTTTTATCAGCTCGGAGGACTCCCTGTTGAGTGGTAAGGAAGGGGAGCGTCATTTGAAGGTCCTGTGGGTGGGCTGTGCTGCGCCTGGGGCTTGGGAGCTTGCTTAGATGCAATGCCTGGTGGAAACCTGCTCTCCTGAAGGCATCTTTTTGATTTGAATTATAGCTTGGACTTAGTTCTGATGTTTGTCCAGCTGGTATCCAGCTGGGGGTCCTGGTGTAGGGGGCAGACACCTTCCCGTTGGCCATCCTCTTCTCCAGCCCCTTGGACTACATTTTCTACCTGGAGGTTGGGTTCCAAACATCTAACCTAGCCCTACCTCTATCAGACCGTCCCCCCATTTCCATTCCCTGTGTTCCTACGGCGATCGTGCCAGTCTATGAGTCATCTCTCTCCTAACCCAACCTATCTCTGTGCCCTCCATCCATCTGTCTGCCCACCCCTCCATCTAGAGGGATACATTTTTGGAGATAAAACCTGGTGTAGCTGGACCACCTCCAGCCAAGCACTGGAAGTAGTGGGGCAGATCTCTCCTGGGCCAAAAAAACCCCCCTCTTTTCTTTTGTTCTGCTTTCCTTCCTGTGCAGCGAAGGAGGAGAAAACACCTCTGGGCTTCTTCACGTGCCACGTTATCTGATGAGAGGTTGGTGGTTACCGTGAGGTGTGTCACGTTTCACTGTGAGGTCTTCTAGCCTTGATGTTTCCTGCAAGCGAACACGTTTCACTTGGGGCTTTTTTTTCTTTTAATTTGTTCTGCTTTGTGGTTGGAAGTGGCAGCAGCAGCCAAACCAGGAGAAAAAAAGCAACGTGGTGGGACAGCGGAGGTGGATGGGGGGTCACTGGGGCTGTGGTTTAGCTGAGGCAGTGGTGAGGGTAGGGTTAGGTCTGCTGGGTTTTGTGGGGAAAGAAGGCTGCGAAGGAGCTCTGAAATGCAAATCAAAGCCTTTTTCGTCACTGGCTGAAGGGTTAGATGCACCTGAGAGGTGGGATGGGGCAAAGCCATGCGGAGATGTCTCCATCACCCCCTCCAATGACCTGACACCCCTCTACCTCCTTCCCTCTAGACAGGGGGTGGGTGACACAAGACCAAACACTAACTTTCCCCTTTCCCTTCACCCCTTAGTCCTTCTCAAACGTCTGGCAGATCAGGTGGGACCTTTGGTGGACCTTCCTGATGGGAAGACCTGTCAGATTTATCCTCTCTCATACTTGGGAGCTGCTGGCAACAGGTTCCTGTGCTGGACGTGCCTTTGGGCAATGTCTTGATGGACTCCAACCATGTGAGGCAAGGTCTACAGCCAAGACTTGCGTGGGACTCAGGCTCCTACCTCCATTTGGTGGAGGATTAAGCATCTATGAGACCTTCAGAGACCAATGCAAAGGGCCAACACTCAGAGGCAAAACACCTTTTTAATTAATGGACCTTTTTAATTAATTTATGCCCAAGAGCCACTACGATGTTCACAGCTGGAGCAAACTCTTTTCCTGCAACCAGCTCGGGCAGCGTGTTTTGGCCAAGGGCTGTGTCTCTGGGGCTGCAGATGAAGAAGTTGGGTCCCCAGAGCACTGGAGAGCTGCTTTCGGCGGTTGAGGATGCAGTGCCGGTGGCACTGAGTCAAGGGACACCATCTTGGGCCAATTCCCCCCTGCCACAGCCATGGGGAACTGACAATTCACCGTGGTCCTTGCCACGGACCCCCCCCAGCACCTTGGAGCATTTCTCTGGTCTGGCAACAGGTCCTCCAACTGCGAGGGCTCCTGGACATCTCTTCCTTCGCAGCACTTGCGAAATGCTGCGTTCTTCTACTGGGGCATGAAGCTCTTCAACCTGGCCAGCTGGACTCGCTTTCCTGCAAGCAAGACATAGTGATGGATCAATAGGTGTTATTGGACCATCTCTGCAGAGAGGAGCCTCCACGAAGTGCACACAGCTCCATGCCTTGGTGGGGGGGCTTCCAAAGCCACCCCAGATGGCCCAAAGCCCACTTAGTGCCTCCTAATCTTGCTCGATTTTAGCTTGTGCACCCGTGAATCCCCGATGGGTGGCATGGTTAACGGGCACCACTCAACGGGGCCGGTGGTTCTCTTACCGATCTGCAGGAGGAGATGGATGCCCAAAGCCAGAGCCAGAAGGGAGAGGACCGCAAAGGCCAGGCTGATGGAGACTCCTAGTCCCGGGAGAAAGCAAGCAGATGGTGTTGAGGAGGAGCACTGGGGCCAAGGGCGGGTTAAAGCAAGCCCCGGACCATCCCCACCACGTCCTGGGCTGCGTGGTTCATTTTTGGTCATGCTAGGAAACCTGCAGAGCCACCTCTGTGTTGGTGGGAAGGGATCTCCAGAGCACTGAGATAGAAGCTCCCCTTAATCTGCTGGCCATGCTTCTCCTCATGAAGCCCCGTATTTACTTTCCTTTCCCTGCAATGAGACCTCCTCTCATTGAGGAGGTCCCTCAACCCAGGGACCTCCAGGTCTTGGGAGAGGGTTGGGAATATTGGTCCCTTCCGCAGCTGGTTTGCCCCAAGCACCCATCAGGGAGTGATGGGAAGGTGAAGTGAACTGCAGCACGTATCTCAGCTGCTTTGTGGTAAAGACAAAATGAGGAATTTCCATTTGCAGGGTCTGGCCAAGCTGAAGTTGGTAGCATCACTGGTGGTACCTTGGAGCTTGGAAACCAGGATGCTTGGCCAAACTTCATCCAGAAAACCAGAGATGCTTACCTCCAGCTGGCAGCTCCGGGCTGGTAGCAATGCTGCCGTTCCTCAGCTCGTCCTTCCCACCTAGACAACAAATACGTGGAGAAAGGGTCACCCCAAAACTGTCCCCTCCTCCCCATGCTATGGGGGTTGCCAAAGCGTGGCCAAGCAGTGGTGTTTTGGGGTGGTGTGTGGCTACTGCTACGCTGGACCCAGGATACTCTGGTGGGGTCCAGAGCATCCCTTCACTGGACTGGTCTTGCTGGTCAAGACCCAACTGAGTTGACCCTGTAAGGACCTGCAGGAAACCAGGAGCATCTCTGCACTGAACTGGTCTTGCTGGTCAAGACCCAACTGTGTTGGCACTGCAGGAACCTTGAGTCCATGCAAGCAGGGGCAATCACTTCTGGGGTTTCTCAAGGGCTGTGCCTGATGTGGGGCAGGATCAGCCTCCCCATGCCCTTCTCCACTCACCTCCGGTGGTCAGAAGCCACGGGATGCTCAACCTTGAAAGCATGACCTGTCCGAGGCTGCTCCGGCGCTGGTACCCGCAGGAGTAGGTGCCACTGCTCTCTGCGGAGAGCTGGATGGCGAGAATGGAGGTGAACTGGCCTTCTCCCATGGGGTGGTTCTCCAGCTCCACCCCGTTCTTGCAGAAGAAGATGTGGGTGATGGGGACATGGGAAAAAACGAGGCACTGGGCAAGAATCAAGTCACCTTCCTGAGCTGAGGAGATGTTTGGGAAGAGTGCTGGCGGGGGAAAGCCACCTGGAAGAGTAAAGAGACGCGGTCGTGGTGTGATGATGCAGAGACGAGCACTGGTGAGCAACGGATTTTCAGCTCTCCAACCTCAGTGTTGACCTTGTAGCTGCTTTTTGGTGGAAACAGCAAATTAAAGGTGGGGGGGGGGGGAAGGAAGAAGAGATTGGAAGAGCCTGTTTTTCAGTCATCTGATGACTCAAAATACTTGGCCTATAGGAGAGCAAAAGCTCTGCTCATTTCAGGGGTCAGCACTGATACAGGTAAGCACAGTGGGAGAAAAACAGGGGGGTAAATATAGTGAAAAATATTGTTTCTAGTAACCAAAACCATTTTTTCCATCCAAGCTGAGTATTTCAGAAAAGTCTCAGACGAAATATATAAATTCTGGGACAACAAAGCACTTCATTGTGGTATTTCCAAAGGGGAATGTTTTAGTTTTCTTTAATTTCAAGCCAGTATTTCCAGCTCCATCATAACATTAAAAATTGCAGCTTCCTCCGCCAAAATCCTCCCTAGCAAAACCGATATCTTTCATGCCGCACCCTACCGAAAAAACATATATATAATGGATTTCTTTTTTTCCTTTGGTTTGCCTTCTACCTTGAAAGGAAACACCAGCCCCGGGATCAGAGCTGCCTTTTTGGACACCCCAGGATCAGGAGACACCATCCAAAGGACATAAGCAACGTTACAACGTGGACCTCCAGGGTTTTTCCAACGACCCCTTTTGTCTGCACTCACCTGGGGAGTTGCAGGTCTTTGGCTCCATCCCACCAGCACCTGTGTGGGACAGCAGAAGGGGTTAGTCTGAGATGGTCTGCTGGTCTAGAAGAGGACACCTTTCAGAGGACATCTCTTTGAGGTTGGAGATGCAACCTTGGGAAAGGTTGCAGAAGGTGGGGAGTTTCCTGCAGACCTCAGCACGAAGGAGGTCAGAAATCACCAGCGAGGAGCAAAAGGGGCTTTTGGGTGATGCCTTGTCCCTTCCTGCCCAGCCAGGGACAACCACACCACGCCTGGACCCCAAGAGGGACCAACCTCGTGCTCATGGATCAGTGCAAGGATGCGATTCTCTCTGTGGCAGCTGCCACCTTACACCTCTCTTGGCAAAATAAGTCACTGGCCAAGGGTTGTCCACAACCTGCCACACCAGAGATGGACCTTCAGACCCTCCAGAAAGCCTATCCTGTGTTTTCAGACTGTTGGACTCAGAAATCGCTCCAGGAAACTCACAATTTTGGCTCTTGGCTGGCGCTTCAACTTATTGTCTCTCTGCAGATTTCCCAAGGGGAACCGTTTAAAATCCACCCCACGTCATCCCGTGGTGCTGCCCTGCAGTGTGACTCTCCAAATTGCCCCCCCAAAACACCCTGCCTGGCCACCTACCTGCCAGCCAGCCCAGCAAGAGCAGGGTACCCGCAGCCTCGTCCAGCCAGCTCCTTCTCACCATCCTCATCTACAGGCAGCGCTGAGCTCCCCAGGACCGAGCCGCAGGGGAAAGGGGAAGCTGAGGCTGGTTTCCTCCCCGTGACGCATCCTCTGGGGCATGACCCAGCATCTTCTCGGGGGAGGAGAGAGCAAGAGGATGGGACAGGCAGGACGGGTATTGCCACACTGGGTGCATGCACGTGGGCTTGCAAATTGTGCAGCAGCAGCTGGTGCCTTCCTTCCCAACCCCAAAAAAAGGACCCCAGAAGAGGCTGCTTCATCATGGTGTTTTGCACCATGTTTGTGGGCGCCTGTTTTTGGGTGGCTCAGGGTACGTCACAACTGTCCTCAGTGGGACACACCATCTCCCAGCACGTTTCCAGCATCCTCGGGGCAAAACCAGCTCCCCCCAGTTTTCTCTTACAGCCTCAACCCTGAGGTTCCCTTAACGTTCATGCCTTGCAATACAAATACGCAATAGCCTTTCAATGTCACTGGAACGGACAGAGTTTCCTAATTTCTCCTTTTTTTTTTTTTTTTGGTGTCTCTCAGACACTAGACTGACATGCAACCCAGCTGCCGACGCTGCTGTTTCAAATGCCCTGGGCTTGTAAGGGAAACCCAGGGGATCTCCAGAGTTATTAGATACCTTTGCCTGCTAAAAACCAACCTTGGAGCTCCACTGGCAGGAGCCCGAAGACTTGGCTAGCATGGAGCTGAGGCTTGTAAAACCCCAATCTGCCCAACGTGCAGTGGGAGAAGGGTCTTCCGTCCAGTCTCCTCTGAGCTTGCATGGGTGGAAAGGGTCTACGTGGTCCTGTGCACATCCTCCCCTGGTCTAGACCCTCCCAGCCCTGTGTATCCTCCCCGTTTTCTGCACAACCACTGGGTTTAGTCCCTGTGCTCCATCCCCGGGGCTGCTGGATTCACCGTGTTGGGATCCATCATTCCCTGGTGGGTCAAGCTGTCTCTGTGGGGCAGGCATGGAGATGATGTCCACCAAGGAGGAAGCATCTTTGGCTCTGGAGCCAAAGGAGTGCGCCCACTGGAAAATCAACAGAAATAAAGCTCTTTTTCTCTCCTCCCCTGCACGTTTCTTCTGCGTGCCGCTCACTTTTGGTTTCCTTTTCAAATATATATTTGTGTTTCCTGGTCTGTGATGTTTCTCTTGTCTGGTGACCCGGGGGTCAAACATGACTTCAGGAGGGCTTAGGCCTGATGTTTGGGACAACATGGACTGAGGTCCCAGAGCTCCTGCAAGGCTTCCCAGCGGTCTGCATCTTCTCTAGCCTTGAGTAAGCTTTGGAAAGTTGGGGAGAAAACGAAAATAAAAGGCTTTAAACAACAGAAAATGGCTACAATTCATCTCAGAGCACAGGGAAATTTCTAGAGTGTTTGGAAAACATGGCAGCTTGAAAGAAAAATGCAAACAACAATTAGCCAGAACCATTTTTAAGCTAATTTTCCCTAGATGCACCCAAACTGATTCAAGAGAGAGCGTTTGAGGGGGAGCAGAGCAGCCCCCTCAAATGCTGCATTACGACAGGATGGCTTGTTTCCTACCACAACTATTTTTTTTTTTTTTTTTAACCCAGTAAAACACACGAAGAAAGGCCAGGGCTTGTCTGTCGTCTAGAAATAGCATAATAGTGGGCTGGGGTTTGCTGTGGAGTCACGCACCTCCACCATCTCAGAGTTTGAGGAGGGTTTAGCGATGCAACCTCAAAGCCCCTGTGCTCTCGTGGTGCTTGGAGGGGAGGGTCCCTCTTTTAGGGATGGGTTTGGGGGATCATTGCGGCTTGGGGCTGAGCCGGGAAGGTGGAACCTGGTGGGGTGCAGGCACCTGAACTGCAATTTGTTGTCCTCTGGCTCCATCCCTCTCTCCAGAGGATGCTGTTGACCCCATCAATCCTTGCCCTACCTGGCAGGGGGATGCGTGGTTAGCCGGACTGCCCCCCTGTCAGGGATGCAGGATTTGTGCACGAGGATGAAGCTGCTTTGGGACAATTTGGGGGGGGGGTGTCAAAGCTTCTGTCCTGACCTCCCCACCATCCTGTTGTGGATGCTCTGTGAGTCTGGAGAAGGGTGGGGGGGATTGGACACAGAGATCCAGGAGGAAGGTGGGAAGGGTGGGGGGAACCATCACTGTGCTGGCACCAGAGATGTGCGAACACTTCGGGCATGGGCGGAAAAGAGGGAGCGGGACTCCTGGGTTGAAGGAGTCTAAATAGTGGGGAGAAAAAAAAAAAAGAGGATGGAGTAATGATTGCTCTTCAAATCAATAGCCGAACAGGAGATCACAATCTAAAATTGCTGCTTTCACTGTGAATGCTGAGCAGGGGAAATACGCTGTCTGAAAGGATTACCAACCTGGTGAAAGTCGGTCTTTGGACTTTTTACATCAGGTGATCACTTTTCACTTTTAAGAAGTGAAATTCTTCCACTTTTAAGAATGGAAATGCGTGCGGACTCCCAGCGTAGTTGTGTGAGCTTTAGAAATCTGTTTAGCGTTGGTAGGCACTTCTTAGGGCAGGAGAATAATGGTTTGGGGATAAAATGTCTAAGAATGTTGTGAGAGCCCTCTGTCTAATGTGTGACCTCCCGGGACCACGTCTCTCCCAAGAGCTTTGAGTCCTCTTCCAGCTTCAGACGCAGGAGGGAAAGACGCTGCAGATTAAGACTATTGAAACGTTAATTAGACTATGTTAATTAGACTGTGCAGAGCCATTGTGTTTTTCGGGTTGCCAATGCTGAGATCTTGGGTGCTAGTGCGTGGCATGCAACCCTGGAGCGTGTTTCACTCCGGTTGCAGCAGTGGACCTTCATCCGAGGACCAATTCCCTCGCTGGCTTTAAAAGTGGCTAGTGGGTGGCAGGTAGTCTTGTGTGGGTATGAGCGGAATAAGATGTCACCTTTTGAGCATATTTATTCCCTTCCAGGAGGTGCAACGCCATCCTGCTTCTGGGCTTTCCATCACAGACATGCAGCGCTGCTGCTGGTTTACGTTACGGATTTGTTCGTAGCACAGTCTGCATTTCCAGCCTTTGCATTCGCGATCCACCTCTGAGTCTCCTCAGGAAATCGTGTCCGTGCAATCAGTTTTAACAGCCAGGGCTCTGGGCTGCTGCAAAGCATACCCCAGACCTGCGCAGCAGCCCGCAGCTGGGGTACTTGTCGAAGTTAGGAGACAAGCAGAGCCTGCAGTGTTAGAGCTATGGCCACGATTACACGTCTCACGAAGCTCGCAAAGATTTCTGCAGAGAAAACTGGAGAAGAGGATCCCTGATGAGAGAGAAAAATCACCGGGGAGCATCAAACCGTCCAGTAAATACCTGCAAACACACCTGAGGCTTTCCCCATCCCCTGCAACGTCCTTTCCTCTGCAACCAGCACCGCCAGGGAAGGAGGGTCCTCTCTGGACGCCACTTGTGCAAGAGCAGCAGGTTTTTAAGTCTAACACCAAGTCAGCCATCCCTTTCATCCACAGCGGAGCTGTTGGGAATAAGATCTAAGAACGAGACCTAAATCCAGGAGAGAAGAGCATTATGTGGCTCAGGATAAAGGGAATAATCAGCTGCTTGGCTCTCCCCTGTTAAGGCAGAGGGTCTGCTGTTCCTCCCAAAGAAAGTCTTAGTCACGAGGCTTTGTCCCGGAGGTCAGTACCCATTTGTCCCACGGTCTCAGGCGCTGCCACGCATAGATCCATGTTGATTAAGTGCCATTCAGAATACACTCAGGTGCTTTCCTAGGCAGTCACAGAAGGACGTTTAACAGCTGGCAGATAGCCGGTATTAGGCCTTCACAGATTTTTATTTAGAGAAAGGAGAGGTTCAAGAATCAAGGCACCGGTATGGAATTAACAGGTGCCCTGGTCCCCTGGTCAACAGGGGACAACTTCCATTCCAGTCCTCCAAATCCGTTGTCTGGTCCTTAAAATCTCAAGTAAAGATTTTAACGCAAGTTACAGCCAGCGCTAGGATTAACAGTGATTTATCATAACTTGCTATTAAGGAAGGAAAGTCTCAGCTGTTCCCAGCAAAGTCAGTAATTCTGCTGCCATGCAGAGAAGTGAGCACCGGCCAAGCTACTATCAGAAACCTCCAAAGAAATGAACCAGGTAGGCTGTTTTTCACCTTTCTGGTTGTTGCCATGGTCGTCAAAAGGCAAATTTTCCTCACTAATTCTGTCTCTCACAATCAAATCCTATAAAACATTTTTAGAGTTCATTATTAATCATCACTATGTAAAAAAAAGGGACCGCCTTACTCAAAAAAAACCCCCCAAAATCTGTTCCCTCTGTGTAATCACATCCATGCATGTGTTGAACTAAAATAGGCGTGCTGCTTTTTTCCCCCCTTAGCTCTGTAGGTGCAGCACAGCTCACAGTTACTCACAGGTTAACAGCTGGACTGGATGACGGCTGTAGGTCCCTTCCAGCTGAACTGTCCTATAAAGGGAAAACCTAGAAATGGAAAGTGCAGAAGTTCCGGGGTTTGGACTCAAGGGGTCCGTAGAGAATCACAAAAACCGCGGCAGTTCAGCAGCAGCTCCAGTAACCCACGGACTGAAAGAGGGCTACGGTATTCCTGCCTGTCTTTTTAATCCTTTAGCGTTGCACGCTGCGCACTTGGACGAAAGATTTCAGTATTGGCAGCCGGAACAACAGAGCCTTCTCTGCGGAGTCTAATTAACGCTTCAACAGTCTTAATTGCGATACAACTCCTTCATTGCAACTACTGACTGCTCCTGGCTAACGCAGCCAGCCACGCAGGTGTACCCAGAACTCTGCGGGCATCGCTGTGCGCCTGGGGAACAGCCAAACCCGAACACGTTCCCTCCCGGCTGGGAGAGGAATGGCTTGGCGATGCGGGGGGAGTTGATGGTGTTGGGCTTCTGTTCCCATCTTCTGCCAAAGCTCTGCTCTGAGCTCCTGACTCATCAGTTACCTCCCGGTCAGATACGTCGAGGTGTCTCGGGGCAGGCTCTGGGGGATGGCTGCCGCCTTTCGGGACAGTCCTGAGTTTTAAACATCACTACTTTCCAATGTCTGCTAACAGATTCACCGGTGCGCATCACGAAAGATGAAAACAAGGGGAGAACCTCAGCTAAAGGAATGCAATGGGAAAGAGTCAACCTGTCTCTATGCAAAAATGGGGAATCATAGAATCATTGAGGTTGGAAAAGACCTCTAAGATCATCGAGTCCAACCGTCGACGCAACACCACCATGTCCACATAGAAAACATTTCAAAAGCCACAGCTTTTACATTTCCACATAGGGAAAACAGGGAGCACCCTCAGATACCACTGAGCATGAGGGGATGGAAGAATGTGTTTATATGAGTGACTCTCCCCGAGTTCCTCAAATGGGCTGCCAAATCTGGTTTTATAGCAGTTGGCTGGGCTCCCCTCACTAACGCCTCGTGATACTCCTGTGGATCTGTATCAAGTTATCGGGGTGATGCTGGGTGATTTAGGAAAGTAATGACCTGAGAGCCAGACAGCGTTAGGGATGTGATCCTGGGGAGATACCCAAATCTATCAGGGCTCTCAACTCTCACCCCAGCCACAGTTATCCTACATGGCCTCATGCTGTTTTGTCTAAAGAGCTAGAAACGTGAAAATTACCAGAGGAGGTCACTGCTGCGCAGCCGGTGGGTGGTGTTTCATAGGTGCACCCTCAGATACCACTGAGCATGAGGGGATGGAAGAATGTGTTTATATGAGTGACTCTCCCCGAGTTCCTCAAATGGGCTGCCAAATCTGGTTTTATAGCAGTTGGCTGGGCTCCCCTCACTAACGCCTCGTGATACTCCTGTGGATCTGTATCAAGTTATCGGGGTGATGCTGGGTGATTTAGGAAAGTAATGACCTGAGAGCCAGACAGCGTTAGGGATGTGATCCTGGGGAGATACCCAAATCTATCAGGGCTCTCAACTCTCACCCCAGCCACAGTTATCCTACATGGCCTCATGCTGTTTTGTCTAAAGAGCTAGAAACGTGAAAATTACCAGAGGAGGTCACTGCTGCGCAGCCGATGGATGATGTTTTCATAGGTGCTGCAGAAGCTGTGACACGGGCTGTGGCCGAGGTCATCACGCACCTACAGCCTGTTGGGGTAGAGGTACTGGAGGAAAAGAAAGAGGGACCCGTTCCGGGTGGAAGCTTTTGGGGCATCAGATGGAAAGGTGGGAGAAAAATGGGCCCCCCTCGCCGTGGTGCCACAGGAAATCCAGCCGTTACCCGTCCCCCAAGTATTAAGAAAGCTGTTACGTATTGTGCTGGAGACTTTAGGGTTTTGGGGGCACATATTCCGAGATTTAACATCATAACCCAAACATTCTATAACTTGTTAGAGAGAAAGGTAAGATGGGCCACAACACGAAGATGCCCTGGAGCTTTTACAGTGAATGTACAGCAACCAGTGGACCCTGTGTGTCTCCTCTTGCTACGTACTGGAGTAGTAGCAAGAAACTGGAATAGTCTTTACATACGCTCGCAAAATACGGGGTAAGAGGCAAATGCTGTTGGAAATGGCACACGGGCCATGCACCCCACTCCCGATGCTCTATGGGCTGGTGCCAGACCTTAGCTAGGAAACTGGGCAAAACGCAATAGGCTGACAGGGAAAGGAGAGGAATGGGGAGGGAAATACTGGGAGCAAAGGTCTGATATTGCTAACTTCGCTCCTATGCCTATAGGATGTGTAGCAGCATGCCAGAAAAGTACCACTCAGGTGGCAATATGGCCAAGAACTTAGCAGGAGAAGCGTGGGAGGACTTTATTCTGCCTTGAGTGCTGAGTGGTAGGGTAGATGGTTGCAGGAACGGCTGGAACACGCTGGGTCGTATGACTAGTGAGAGTAAGCTGCAGGGAGACCATCTCATCAGTAGCTGTGGCTTTTGAAATGAAACGAAGGCTTGTCTTGTCAAAAGCCAACCACAAGAAGGGTAGGAAAAGCCCATTGGAATAGTTGGCAAGTAGACTGCGTCAGACCGCAAGGGGATGGAAATTTACTGTGAGTGCAGCTGAAGTAGTGAGCAGTTTGGATAAGGTTTACCCTCCGCGCACCGCATCTGTATAGGGGACTGTAGCAGGATTAAACCGCTACGCACCTAAAGCAACAAGAGATACAGTCAAGACGATGGGTCACTTTTTAAAAACAAAATAGTACAGGAATGGTGTCTCAAGCCTGGAGTCACGTGGACTTTCCACTTACCCAATTGACCTCAGAGCAGTGGTAATAGCAGAGAGATGCCTGAGTGGCTCAGGCAACAACTCAAATGGCGTAATGGTGTCATCTGCCAACTTGCTGAGGGCGCACTCTGCCCCATCACCCAGACCATTAGTTAAGGAAGATGTTAAAGACCCCTGGGCAACACCACTAGTTAGTGGCCTCTAACTCGACTTCATGCCCCGAGCAGCACCCTCTTAGCCCGACTATTGGGCCATTTTTTCAGTCTACCTCGCTGCGTGGTCTAACAGGGTGTTATGGGAGCTATCCTCACAGACAAACACAGCGTTTTGCCTTTCTGAAGTCAAGATGAACAGCATCCACTGCTCTCCCCTCACACACAGGGCTAGGCGTTTTGTTTTAGAAGACTCTTTGGTTGGTTAAGCATGATTTCCTCTTAGTACAGTCATGCTGACTGCTCCCAAACCCTCCCTTGTCCTTAATATTTTTGGAAATGACTTCCAGGAGGATTTGCTCCCTCATCATCCCGGGAATCGAGGTGGAGCTGGTTGGCCTGTTGTTCCCCCCTTCTTGAAGACAGGAGTGACACTTTCTTTCTCCGAGCCCTCAGGCACCTGTCCCAATCGCCGTGACTTTTCAAAGATAATTAATTGAGAGTGGCTTCACAATGACATAGTATCAACACTCACGGGTACACCCCCACCAGGGCCCATGGACGTGGTCATGTTCAGTTTGTTTAAGTGCTCTCTAACCTAGTCGTCCCTCCACCGAGGGTAAGTCTTCCTCGCTACAGGCTTTCCCTCTGGTCCCTGGGTCTTTGGATTCCTGAAGGCTGGTCTTGTCATTAAAGACCAAGGCAATTAAAGCATTCAATACCTCATTCTTGTACCTTTTCCACGCCAGCAGGTCCCTTGCCCCATCCGGCAGCATGTCCGTATTTCCAGCAGGTCTTCCTTTTGCTGCAGATATATCTGATCTTGCCACCAAGAAACCTCCTTCAAAGGCAGTCTCTCTCCCTGACAACCAGCTTCACGCTCCTCTCTCCCCAAGTCTCCCATCACCTGCGACCCCATATGTCTGATCCCCATGGCTCTGAACGTGCCCATATTCTCCCCTCCCTTTACCCCTTTCCCCCGTGCCTTTGCCTCCTTGATGCATCCAGCGTCTTTGAGCAGAGCCACCCCCCCCCGCCCCATCGCCCCAGCACCGCTGGAGTCCTGCTCCTCACCGTCATGTGGGAAGATGCCCGGGTTCCTCCCGAATATGGAGCAGGATCCTGAGGTAGGACCAGGGTGACCACAGGTTTGCTGCGTGTTGACCTGCTCAAGCCATGATGCCCGTGTGGCACTACCGGAGAGCCCCACTCACATCTTTTGCTTCCGAGATAGTCCCCTTCCCCTCTTTTTTCCATCCATGCACTTTTATCCTTTACCACCCTCATTACCGCCTCAATCACCACCACAATAAACAGTCCATCCAAGTTAAGTTCTCCCTCACTGATCCCGACTGTAGCGACTTTATGCCCTTATTTATTACCTCTGATGCAGAGCAAGCTGTGCATTAATTCATAGAATCATAGAATCATAGAATGGTTTGGGTTGGAAGGGACCTCTAAAGGCCATCTAGTCCAACCCCCCTGCCGTGGGCAGGGACATCTTCAACTAGATCAGGTTGCTCAGAGCCCCGTCCAACCTGACCTTGAA
>NW_008796038.1:167108-179615 GCF_000699145.1 Aptenodytes forsteri | reverse complement strand
ACCTTACACTTGGCCTTGTTGAACCTCATGAGGTTCACACGGGCCCACTTCTGGAGCTTGTCCAGGTCCCTCTGGATGGCATCCCGCCCCTCTGGTGTGTCGACCGCACCACTCAGCTTGGTGTCATCTGCAAACTTGCTGAGGGTGCACTCGATCCCGCTGTCTGTGTCACTGATGTGCCCAAGCTGCTCTTGCAGACCCCTGGGTCTCGTGCTGCAGCGTGAGCACTATGACCCTGGGCACCGCTGAGCCCAGGGACTTTGAGGGGGCAAGCATGACTTCATGCCCCATGCTACGTCCTCACCGGTCACATCCTTGCTGCACCTCGGTCGGGTGGTCTCCATCTCTCATCGGCAGCTGCTGAGCTGTGCTGCCAGAAGCACCTGCAGCCAGCAAAGGGCCCACCGTGGATTTCTCCTTCCGACCAAACTTCCTCACTTTCAGGCCTTCAGTGGACATCAGAGGAGGTTGGCAGCGTGCCTTAAACGTCTGTAAGAGCTAGCATTAAAAACAAACAAACAAAAAACCCCCTAAGAACTGTAGGCATGGGGACAACATCAGAAAAAAAATCTAGTGATGGTAAAAGTAGATGCTGCAGGACAAGGTTTAAAAGCCTCAGATCTCCATCAGGAGAGCAAGACTCGTCACTTGGTCCATCTTTAGACCTTTATCTCCAGGTTCTGTGGCTTTTTGTTTTTTGCAGCTTTTTTCCCCAGCTCTCTTGGATTTTTTTTTTTGGGAGGCTTGGCTGTTGCGCTGGCGAACACGTGGAGACGGGGAATCTTGTTCTCAGCAATGTGGGATTTCTGCAAGGAAAGAGAGACCCTTCTCAAAGGCTGCTGCAGGCATGTGGTCATGTTCCCAAATAAATGATCCCCTTCTGAGTTCAGGTTTTGTCCTGAGTATCAGTGCTTGCTGCTTCCCCACCAACAGGCAGCCCAGCACTGGGGATTGGCAAACACAGTCCTACCAAGCTGTCTCTGTTTTCTTCAGTAGACCTTCTTTTCATCTCAGGAGTCTCCATATTAAAAGCAAAGCTTTTTTTTTTTTTTTTATTTAGATTGTTTACCAAAGGTTTCAACCTGCTGTGCGAGGAAATATATATAAATAATATATATCTATAATATATATATAATAAATATATATATAACGCCTATTGGCTCGTGGTGTGAGCAGTGGGAATAGCCCTGAGCAGGCTGGAAGACATCTAGTGATTGCACTGCCATGCGCAGGGCGCTACGTCCACATAATTGAGATGAAATAAGATTTGCAAAGTTATGCTTTCTTATGAAGACAACAGCGACCCGCCTGCTCTTTGTAGGCAGCAGCAACTTCTCTTCAGCCAAGGATGCCTTGTCATTTCTTTTGTCCTGCTGCAAACATCTGCAGCACAGTTCATGCACAGAAATGCAACAGCATGCTGTGTTATCCTCATCCCTTTCTCGTTTAAACAGTGTCCCCCACCCCTCCTTGTCTTCCCCTTCTCTGGAGGGTTTCTGTCAGCCGCGTTTTGCTCCACAGTCATTACAAATGCAAACAGAAAGCCTTTTACGACCAAGAAACTGTCGCATCAATGAGCCGTTAAGAAAAATGGCTATTTTTCAAAACCATTAAACAGGTCCATTTAGATGACAGAGATACTTCTAGGATAGCAGGTGACCACACAAAATGTTCTTGTGATGTGCTTTATGAGACTGTAGACATTGCTAAGTGTAAAAATGCAGAGTAATTTGCATCGGTAATTTGACGTTTGGACTCGATGATCTTAGAGGTCTTTTCCAACCTTAATGACTCTATGATTCTATGATCTTTAAAATTCAGATTGAAAAGAAGCAATTTAATGTTAAAAGGCACACTCAGTAAGAAATCTTTGCCGAATCAGTATCCCTATAGCTATGTTTTCCTACATCTAATGTGACCCAATAATTACATCCCTTTGTGTCACATACTGCCCTCTTACGATCTTCGCATTGTGGCTTTGCAACAGGAGATTTGCCTGGATGAGTGAGTTTGCACTCATCCTTGCCTTCGTCTTTCTGCTTGGGAGAGCTGCTTGGGCATGGTGGGAGTCACCTACAAATACGCACCAGGGCACATGAGTGCAGGAGGAATTTCTTCTCCTTCCTGCGCACACACGCTGATCACGGTCTTCCGAAGCAGAAGGTGCTCCTGCAGGAGAACAAGGTCTGTTCACATAATTATCAACAGAGAGAATCCCCCTCCTGGCCATTGCATCACCAAGTGTGAAGCAGTTCCAAATATTGTGAAAGGAAAAAAAAAAGTGGACATGAGCCAGCAATGTGCGCTCGCAGCCCATAAGGCCAACCGTATCCTGGGCTGCATCCAAAGCAGCGTGGCCAGCAGGTCAAGGGAGGGGATTCTGCCCCTCTGCTCTGCTCTGGTGAGACCCCACCTGGAGCACTGTGTCCAGCTCTGGAGCCCTCAGCATAAGAAAGACATGGACGTGTTGGAGCGGGTCCAGAGGAGGGACACAAAAATGATCAGGGGGATGGAACACCTCTTCAGTGGAGGAAGGCTGAGAGAGTTGGGGTTGTTCAGCCTGGAGAAGAGAAGGCTTTTGGGAGACCTTCTTGCAGCCTTTCAGTACTTCAAGGGGGCTTATAAAAAAGATGGCGGCAGACTTTTTAGCAGGGCCTGCTGCGACAGGACAAGGGGGAATGGTTTTCAACTAAAAGAGGGCGGATTCAGACTAGATCTAAGGAAGACATTTTTTACGCTGAGGGTGGTGAAACACTGGCACAGGTTGCCCAGAGAGGTGGTGGATGCCCCATCCCTGGAAACGTTCAAGGTCAGGTTGGACGGGGCTTTGAGCAACCTGATCTAGTTGAAGATGCCCCTGCCCACGGCAGGGGGGATGCACTAGATGATCCCTTCCAAATCAGTCTATGATTCTATGAATTCAGTGACGGAAGACGGGGACCAGAGTCAAAGGCAGAGTGAGAAGAGTGATCCTCCCACTCAGCTGTCTCTGGCCCTTCCCTCATGCCTTGGCCTTGTCTTTTAGCAACCAAGAGGATCTGGACCCTGGAAGCAGTCAGGAGAGAAGCAAGGACAAGTTCGGAGACACACAAGGTCCTGTGGCACGTTTTGGACAAGGACCTGTGGGACGAAACGTCAGACTAGCACAGAAGCATGGGTTTGCAGTACTATTGTTCTCCAGGAGTCAGGGGACTCTTTTCCCTTGGCCTTCTGCGCTTTCGCCTCAGCAATTGTTGATCCCCTGAAAGAAATCTGTCGCGGGAGAAGGCAGGTGGTGGGAGGAGAGCGTGCAAGCATGGAAGAGGAAACCTGTTCGCGGCCCCGTCTATGGCAGGTCCAAAAGAAGCAGTGGGCAGTCTGCTCCCTCACGCTGATTGCCTTGGAGACATGTTTTGTTGGCGATCTGATGTCACCGTCTCTCTCTCACCCAGCCCTTAGCTTATGAATACTTTCTCGGGAGCAGATTCCTGGATGTCTGTGCCAGCTTTGCATATCCAATTTTGTGACCGTGGTGCATTCAGCTCGAACACGTTATGACACTGATGCTCATGAGGAACAGAGAAAGAGGAGTCAGACTTCCCAGCTGCAAAAGAGGAATGAGGTTTCAGCACAGCTTGGCAGCCTTTCTACTGTTGTCCTCGACAGGACTTTTCTCAACGAATTACGACACAGTCCCAGAGATACGGCAGCCCCCAGCTTCCCACAACCCAAGGCAGAGTTTGTTATTCACAGTGCTGATGGACTCCCCTGAATTTTTACTCCCTTCTTCTACAACCAAGCTGATAAAATGGAAGAGTTACACTCTAGGGAGCAGGGCGGCAGAGCAGAACACGCCTCAGCACCATCCACTGCAGCGGGTGGTGCTGAGAGCTCCTGGGATCCTGTTCAAAAATGCATCCGTTGAGATTTGCACAGAAGGTGCAGCCTGCTATCCCATGCGTCTCATTGCAACCTGGGGGTCCAGGCACCCACCAGCAATGAAAGAAAGGGAAAGGTACAGAAATCAGCATTCATGACCTTTCTGGTTACTTCAGTCCACACTAGTGGCGTCATCTCTTTTTTGGAGGAAGAAGATGCCCCAGTTTTCGGGGGAAATTTGTCAGCACTTTTTTTTTTGATGTGTTCTCAGAACTCAGAGCCTAAAAAAAAAGGCTGAAGGCAGAAGTTTGAAGAAAGGGTAGAATATGCCCTTTGTGACTTACATTAACACTGGGGGTTGTTAAAATACTCAATGTGAAAGCCCTTTGTGACTTACATTAACACTGGGGGTTAGTGAAAGCCACACCTTCCAAAAGGAGACACCACTACTGAACTTGGCCTGAGCAGGTCCTGGCTTGATCAGAGCAGGGCTGCAGAAACAAACACAGTCACTGTGGGAAGAGGTGGCCACAGCGAGAGGGGATCAGTGGAAAACTCCTTTACGTGCCTTGATAAATCCTTTGTGGGTGCTGCAACAGGGCACATCTGATGTGACTCGGAGGAAAATGGCCTTGAGGCTCAGAGGTGGCCTTTCTGTAGCTCCAAGGATGGGCTGCTTGGTCGGAGAGCACCTCCCACCGAGTGCTCTCACCTCAGCTCAGGTGAATCTGCCGCGGCTGCGGAACAGCGTCAGCCTTTTTGCAAGGCGATGGCTTCTTTTGGAGGAAGAAGTCAAGGGGGGCAAGCACGATGGAAGGCACATCATGAGCCGGGGTTTCTTGGGCTGGCGGCAAAAGGGCTCTGGCCCCAGCAAGGGCTCCATCTCTTTAAGTAGAACTGGGAAAACGATAAACTTACAGTACTAAGAGCGTCTGCCAGCTTTCCAGACTCATCTAGAGATTCAAGAATCATTTTTGTAAAATTTTGTGGTCAGTTCTTTCCGTCAGACATCATCAATGCCAATGCACTTGATAATAAAGTTGGCTTCACGTCTGCTCTCTGTGGCGTTAGAGGAGGGGAAAAAAAAACAGCAGAGACATCCTCATGCAGCTCCGTGCTAGCTTCTGCAGAGCAGAATATTCGAGAAAGAAATGGAGCAATATGTGCAACACCTAGAAAATGACAAAAGTATTCACGCAACAGCTGTAACATGCCGAATGGTTGACCAGGCTAAACCGTGATCTGTTGCTGAAGTGCTCTCTTTTTCTAACCAGCCGGTACAGCTCCTGCAAGGACCGTCCTCAGATCGCTCTGCTAAGGGGTGTGCCAAGTGCACGGCCCCGGTTCCTTCAGTGCGGAGATGGGAAGGGACGAGCTCAGCCATGTGGGATGAGTGCAGTGACTGCTTTGTTAAACCGGCATTGTTCTGTTGCATCTGCACGCAAGGCGATACAAGGATTTTTGATTGCTTTTAACAGGAGCTTTCACTGCTACGTGTTTGAGCCTCTGATCCTGGACAGGCTAAAAGCAGGTCTGTAAGCAACCAAAGGTTTTTCCAGTCTATAATTTTCCTTTGAAGGACAGAAAGCCCTCAGTCCACTTATTTCGGCAGAGGAGGAGAGGAGGGGCATTAATGAGCTTTTTCCTCCCCAGTGGAAAACCTGAGTGAGGGCTGGTCAGAGGACGGGCATGGTCCTTTGACCCCGGCCGCTGCTGGTGCGCGTTAGGGCTTGACGGAGCTGACCCCGTCCGCTGCTGGTGCATGTCAGGGCTTGACGGAGCACTTCACCATGCTCAAACAGCCACATTGTCTGGACATTTTTCTCTCTCTTTACTCTCTATTTGGGGGGGGGGGGGGGGGTGTCAGTCCCATCCCTCCGCTAGAAGTCATCGAATGAGCGCGCAATAATTGGGATTAAGCCCTGGGAGTGTCCCCGGCTGTTTGCCTTCTCCACTCTGGGGGTGAGGAGCCCAGACACCCAGCGAGAACACTTCGGCCGACTAGAGATGGACTAGTTCTCTACATTTATGTAGAAACTGGTCCCTTGCACATCTGCATATCGCTATTGGCTGCGGAGATGTTTCTTTTCTGCTTTGAAAAGAAAAATAAGAGGATAACTGCACTCGAGCTGTTGTGGAGGGCTTCAAACAAGGTTTGACCCCCCTGCGTTGGGCATGGAGCTGCAATGGCAGATTTAGGGGGCTGCTCCACTCTCCTCCCACACCCCAGGGAGATTTCCTCTTGCACCCCCCCCCCCCCCCTTACATCATGGAGAGCGGAGCCCAGAAAAGCGCATGTGCTGGATGAGGTTGCCCCAAGGAGGGGTGGAGGTGGGAGCTGTGCACCCCCAAAAGGTCCCACAGCCCTTCCCAAGGAAAGGCAGCCAAGGGGAGCAGGAATCAGCCAGGTCTGAACCAGAAGAAAGCTTGTCAAGTGCCGGTTATGGATAGAGGTCTTGCATAGAGGTGGAAAGAAGGCAAGTGTACACGGTGGAGGGCGCAGCTGTGGGGGGAACGCACCGGCCTTTGCAGTTTACGACTTTACTAAACAGAATTACTGCAAAGGTCGGGGGTGCTTAGCAGCGAAGCATGTCCTTTTCTGAGCACTCTTTGGAGTGCCTTTCTTGGAGGGAAACAGGGTGAAAGGACACTGCCTTCATCCAACAGCCCTTGAGTGGTTAAAAAATAATATTAAATATTGTGATGAATATTTTAATAAATATTTACATTGTAAAAAGAAAAATAAAATCCATTCCCGATGGTCGCTGAGGATATGCAGGTGCGTCACTTTAAGTTCAGGGTGGGCTCACAGCTGAGTTGAAAGGAGCTTTTCAGAATCTGAAAACTACTAGCGCGACTGTCAAAGCAGGATCGGTTTCAATGCAACAAGTAGTCATTTCCCGTAAAGTGATCCTAAAATCCTGAACTGCCAGATCCTTAACATAATTTTAGGATTTTGCAGTAACCTGCTGTGAACCTCAAGAAAAATCTCCGGCTTTTAGGAAGCTTTATGCTGTTTTTTTCTCTGCCACTTACATCGTCATTTGAGGAAGGATACAGCTGAGGAGAAATACCAATTAATCAAAAATAATGAAGAGAAATGAGATTAAATCACTGGCCCTGATAGTAACCTATGTTTTATATCACTGAATAAATTCTGGGTGTTAAAAAAATGGATCTGCCCACAATGGCAAACCTTGCAAGTAATTTCTGTTTCTCAGAAAAGCAAAGTTTAAAAAAAAAACCCAAACAAAGAAACAAACAAAAAACCCCCCAAAGAAGCCAAAAAGCAGCTTTGACTGTTTCTCGCTGGGTTTTGAGCAGTCCCCAGGAGGGCTCCCTGGCGGCGATGCCGACAGATCTGGACCACCAGGAAGGTGGGGGTGCTGTGATGATGCTTCAGCTGGGTTTGGGGGCCACCCCCTCAACAGCGCTCTTGGGGTTTGCTTTTGGTGCATCTGCTGGATACGCCCAGATGCAAAAGATTTGACGGGCTACGTGCCCATACACATTATTTCTGGATCTCTCAGTAAACCGTTCTGCCAGCCACTGGCCCAGGGTTTTTGCAGTGCATCCCCCCCCCCCCATGGTCCCCCCTCACCGTCACGCTGGGGGCTGGAGATGGGAGGGTTTGCCCCTTACGGAGTAGACAGATCCTGCATATCTTGAGACCCCCCAAGGGATTTCTCCTTCCCGGCACCCTGGAGACGAGATTGGTGGACTCAGACCAGGAGGTTTCTCCCATCCTGGCCCCATGGATGCAGCCGATGTTTTTTTCCGTTGCAGGTCCAGCTGCACTGCTTCACAGCCGATAACAGGTGGCTGTTGCAAGGTTTCACCCCCCCATAACGTCCCTGAGACCGTCCTTTAAATGATCCGGGGGCTTGGCTGTCCCTCGCGCGATGCCCCCTTTCCTATTCAGCCAGCAGCATCTCTGGACCACCCTGTACGGCTTTACCGGCCCAGCTCTCCCCAGCCACTTGACGCTAGCTTGAGTGAGGGCTAGAGCCGTGTGTGTATATATCTATATCTATATCTATATCTATACCTATATCTATATCTATATCTATCTCTCAACCTGTGCTGCAAACTTGTTCATGAGCTGCTTGTTGCAAGGTACCCAATATGCATTTTCCACGGAGCATTATTGCCTTTGCAGGAGGGTCCACGGCATGCACGCCGGTGCTGTGCTGGGGAGGTTTTTCTCGCCTGGAAAACCGTGCGGCTTGGGAGAAATTCAGCAACAGGCTGCAGGACCCCAGCTGTGAGACAATTCCTCCAGGATGGGGGGGGGCTTCCACCCCCCAGCTACAGGGACCACTCTCCCGCGCACGCCGGGCCGTGGGTTTTTTCAATTTCTCCCCCCCCCCCCATGGTCCCCCCTCACCGTCACGCTGGGGGCTGGAGATGGGAGGGTTTGCCCCTTACGGAGTAGACAGATCCTGCATATCTTGAGACCCCCCAAGGGATTTCTCCTTCCCGGCACCCTGGAGACGAGATTGGTGGACTCAGACCAGGAGGTTTCTCCCATCCTGGCCCCATGGATGCAGCCGATGTTTTTTTCCGTTGCAGGTCCAGCTGCACTGCTTCACAGCCGATAACAGGTGGCTGTTGCAAGGTTTCACCCCCCCATAACGTCCCTGAGACCGTCCTTTAAATGATCCGGGGGCTTGGCTGTCCCTCGCGCGATGCCCCCTTTCCTATTCAGCCAGCAGCATCTCTGGACCACCCTGTACGGCTTTACCGGCCCAGCTCTCCCCAGCCACTTGACGCTAGCTTGAGTGAGGGCTAGAGCCGTGTGTGTATATATCTATATCTATATCTATATCTATACCTATATCTATATCTATCTATCTCTCAACCTGTGCTGCAAACTTGTTGATGAGCTGCTTGTTGCAAGCGGTACCCAATGCATTTTCCACGGAGCATTATTGCCTTTGCAGGAGGGTCCACGGCATGCACGCCGGTGCTGTGCTGGGGAGGTTTTTCTCGCCTGGAAAACCGTGCGGCTTGGGAGAAATTCAGCAACAGGCTGCAGGACCCCAGCTGTGAGACAATTCCTCCAGGATGGGGGGGGGCTTCCACCCCCCAGCTACAGGGACCACCCTCCAGCCCGGCATCGCCACCCCCGGGTCGAGCATCCCCAGGCTGCAATTCAGGGGGGGGCAGCTACAAAGGAAAAGTCTCCGCGGTGCCGAAGCCGGCAATTCGGCGTGCCTCGCAGCTGCCCGTGTGCCCTCTCCTCTCCAGAGACTTCCCAGCCCCACTGAGGTGTGGCAGGGCTGGACCCCCTTTGCTCAGAGCCTGCCTATGCGGAGGAGGAGAAAAAGCGCTCTTTAGGGCTCAAGCAGCAGGTTCTTGGGAAAACACCACACAACAACAACAACAAAAGCAAAGCAACAATTTTATTAAGCTTCAGCGTCTCAGCTAATTTCCCCCCCCCCTTCCACTTTGCACCAGGGTTGGTGGTGCAGGAGATGGATCCTCTGCCGATGGTTGGGGGTCCCCGGGGAGGGGTGGGCACGGGCTCCCCAGGCAGAGCGTGGAGGGCCACAGGCAGAGGCTCCAGGAGCCCCGTGTCCCAAAACAGAGGTGCAGACTGCTCAAAGGGGTGGAGGAGAGCCCCAGGACGGTGCTCCCCAGCAGGCAGGCAGAGCCCTGCCCGCGCGTGGTGTGGCACCAAGGTTAAGTGTCAAAGCTTGCGGGACCCCCCTGCTCTCCCCCCCCGGCTGCCAGCAGCCCCGGTGGGAAAGCCGGCAGGGACTGGACGGCTGGTTGAGCCCAGGCAGGTGTTTGTCCAACCTCCAAATGGTGAGCTCACCCTACAAATTCCCCTCCAGAGCCCGTCCAGTCCCTCCCCTGCTGGAGATGGAGAATATTTGCAGCCGTTGAAGCTGATTTTCTTGTGTGTCCCCTCCTGCACACCCAGAGCCATCCCAATTTGCGCTCTCGCTGCGTCTCTTTACTCTTTTGCACTATCAGCCGACCCACATCCAGCCCTTAATGGTGCAAATCACCCTGCCCCGTTGCATGGCTCAGACAGAGCTGGATCCAGGTTTGTCCACTTTTAACTCAAGTCCTAGAGAGATCCACCTGGCAGCTCCTCCCAGCCCCATCACTCCCCAGCTCAGCTGCATGCCTTGAGGGCTTACACTTGTTTCCCCAGGTCCTTAACCCCCAGGAGGCTGTTTAGCGTCTCTCCCTAATTACAGCGGTTAACCCCCAGGAGGCTGTTTAGCATCTTCCCTAATTAACGGCAGCCCGTGACAACCTCCTCATCCCTAAGGTGCAAGTAGGGAGGTCAAGGTCAGACATGTTTCTGGGTTCCTCACCGTCTGTCTCTGCCAAGGTCCTGCATCGGCCTTAAGAGGTTTAATTTCTAATTAATTGCTGTCCTGGTTTCGGCAGGGACAGAGTTAATTTCCTTCCTAGTAGCTGGTACAGTGCTGTGTTTTGGATTTAGGAGAACAATGATGTTGATAACACACGGATGACACTAGTCACTTCTCAGTCAGTTTCCCGTGCTCCACCGACTGAGCAGGCTGGAGGTGCACAAGAAGCTGGGAGGGGGCACAGCCAAACTGGCCAAAGGGACATTCCATACCATGTGACGTCATGCTCAGTACATAAACTGGGGAAAGCTGGCCGGGGGGGCCGCTGCTCGGGGACTGGCATCGGTCGGCGGGTGGGGAGCAATTGTACTGTGCATCACTTTCTTTGTGTATTATTATTATTATTATTATTACTACAGTTATTATCATTTTATTTCAATTATTGAACTGTTTTTATCTCAACCCACGAGTTTTTCTCACTTGTGCTCTTCCAATTTCCAATTCTCTCCCAGCGGGGAGGCGGAGTGAGCGAGCGGCTGCGTGGTGCTCGGTTGCCGACTGAGGTTAAACCACAACAATTGCTCTCCTCCTGTTTCTCTCTGTCATCCCACGGGCTGCTTCTGCCCTGGGTTTCCCTCGTGCATCTCAGAGCTGTGCAATGGTTGCTCGGGTGGACTGTTGTCACCACCACCGAGTGACATCGATTTGCAAGGTGCCAGGCGTCCAGTAGCAGGGCTGGGGTTTCCAGGTGCTGCCCAAGGCATCGCTTCTCCTTCCCATCCTTGCAGCCGATTTCCAGCCCCGCAAGCCTCGGGCATCGGACAGAGAGCCCAGAACCGCGGTACCAGCCCCGGAATGGAGGTGAGGCGGTGGCTACCGGCATGAGGCCAGCGCGTTAGCGGGTGGCATGGTAACCCCGCCTCCCCCACTAGCAGCACCCCATCCCCTGGTGCCCCCCGGGCTCTCCCCCATGCCGCTGGTAAGGGGGGACCGGGAGCTGCTAGGTGCCAGCTCCCCAGTGCTGGGAGCCATCACCCAGGGCAGGGACAGGTATTTCTGCACCTCGATGGCCGGGCTCCGGCGGTCAGGGTCCAGCGTCAGCAAGCGCCGGAGCATCTCCAGTGCCCCAGAGCCGAAGCCTCGCCAGGACGCAGGCATCCCCCGCCCCGCCGCGCCACCCTGCCAGGCGCTGAAGTCCTCGAACTGGGGGTCGGAGCTGGTGGCCACGGCCCAGGGGAAGCAGCCGGTGCAGAGGCAGAAAAGCAGGACGGCGAAGGCCCAGACGTCCAAGCTGGAGTCCAGCTCCAGCGTGTCAGAGACCTGGAGCAGGCAGAGCTCCGGCGGGGAGTAGGGTAGGGTGCCAGACATGGCACCCACTGCCGAGCCCTGCACACGGGTGAGCCCGAAGTCGCCCAGCTTCACCCGCCGGCACTCGCGGTCGAAGAGCAGGACGTTGTCCAGCTTGACGTCCCGGTGCACCAGGGCACGGCTGTGCATGAAGTCCAGCGCCTCAGCCAGCTGGGATGCGCAGCGCTTCACCAGCTCCTCCGCCAGGCCCTCCTGCAGGGAGGGTGGTACTGTCGCCCGCCGCACGGCCCCCTCCCCAAAGGGGCTGCTGCAAGCACGCAGACCCCTGCCCAGCACCGCCAACCTGTGCTTTGCCCCACAGCTGCCTGTAGCCACATGCCCGCACTGCAAAGGGTCTCCGCATGCACAGCACGAGCAAGTACCTCACTGCAAAGGATCTCCTCCCGTGCACGGTGTCACTGCACCCGCTGCAAAGGCTCTCCCTGCACACAGCGTCTCTGCACCAGCTGCAAAGCTGTCCTGGCACCTTCTCCTCCATCCTCCCACCCCTCCTGGCCCCTGCCCCTCTCCCGCAGGGGTCTGGGGCAGCACGCACCCCCGGGTTGAGGAGGGCACACAGGTCCCCGGCGGGAGCGAGCTCCTGCCCGAAGGCGAAGTGTGTGGCGCTCTCGAAGGCGATGGGCAGGGCGCGCAGGCAGGCGGCGTGGCTGGAGAGGCACAGGGCGATGCAATACTCCCGCAGGAAAGCCCGCCGCTCCGTCTGCTCCTTCAGCATCAGCTTGAGGACCACCGGCGAGCCTGGGAAATGGGGAGGGGAGACGAAGGAGGGTCAGCACCAGCTGGGGCACTGAGCAGGACAGAGACAGGATCTGGCATGGGGTGGCTTGGGTAGAGCTGGGGTTTGGCTCAGGTGAGTCGGGCACAGTGGTGGGGCTGTGCACATCTGTGCACATCTGGGGAGCAGGTTCCCCCAGCCAGCAGCAGGGTGGCCCTCCCCGCCCCCCGCCCC
>NW_008796038.1:164119-166951 GCF_000699145.1 Aptenodytes forsteri | reverse complement strand
CGTGCTGCTGCAAAGCCCCACCGTCCCCAGCCCCTTGCATGGGGAGGTGGCAGCACCAGCCTCGTGGCCCCAGGGCACCCGGCCAGGACAGCCCAGTGCATCCCAGTCTAGCCCGGTCCAGTCCAGTTTAGCCCGGCTCAGCCTAGCGGAGCCCAGACCAAGCTGGTCTGAAGCATCTCAGTCTAGTCTAGTTCAATTCAGTCCAGTCCAATGCACCCAAGCCCAATCCAGTCCATCCCTGCCCAGTCTAGCGAAGCCTGGACAAGCCTGGTCCAATCTTCTCCAGCCCAGTCCAGTCCAATGCAGCCCAGCCCAACCCATTCTAGCCCAGTCCAGCCCAGCCCAACCCAGCGCAGTCCAGCCCAGTCCAGCCCAGCTCAACCCAGTACAGCTCAGTACCACCCCAGGGGCTCCCCCATGGTGTCCCTGCCCCTCTCCCCCAGGCAGTGCACAGACATGGGGGTCCCAGCAGGTGGGAAGGTGCAGTCCCACGCCAAGAGGTGATGGGGACCCCAAAACACCCCTGTCCAGTGGGGCTGAGCACCGCCCCCCCCCATGGGAGCCGGGGGGGGGGGGGGGTGGGGGGGCCGGGACACTCGTTCCATTGAGCCCCCATGTCCCCATGTAGGAGGGAGGGTCAGCCCAACATCACACCCCAGAGGAGAGGCAGCGAGCCCTATAACCTCCTAGAGAAGGGACAGGAGGCTCCACGTTGCAGCCCACGTCACCCCACGGCAGCAGTCAGGGCTCCCTCTCTCCACCCTACATCCCCCCCCTTGCAAGGGATCAGGGCTGGCTCTCTCCCACCCCACATCCCCCATTGCAGGTGGTCAGGGATGACTCTTTGCTCCTCCATCCCCAGCCCTGAAGGAGGATCCCGGACCCTTCTCCCATCCCACCGTCTGCAGCCACCTGCGCCGGCACAGTCGCAGTGAGGTCACGGCCACCACTGGCACCTCCAGGTGTGCAGGGCTGGGACAATCAGCCGGTCCCCCCCCCCCCCCCCCCCCCCCCCTCTTTTTTGGCGGGTCGGCCCCACCCCCCCGGCCCCCCCCCCCCGGCCCCACGCTGCCGTGGGGCTGAGCCAAGAGGGCCATGCAAGCAAACCAGAAGCAGAAGGCAGTGTCGCACGTCCCTCGGGGTTGCACGGGGACAGCCAAGCAGCCCAGGAGCAGTGCATGCCTCACCTGCGTCCCCCGCCGTGTGTCCCAGCAGGGTCGGATGCTCCCGGGGCATGGCTGGGTGCCCCCGGCCCCCTGGCCGCCCCCAGCACCGGGAGCTGTGACTCAGACTTTCCTGCCCGCTCCCATGCCGCCGGCCCGTGCTAATCTCTGCCACTCGCACACAGGGAACATGTGTCAGCCCCAATGCGTGCCGAGGGCCAAAGATAGGCAGGAGGCAGGACAGGCAGGGCATTGCATGGGGACACAGAGGGACAGGATGGAGCTGGGGATGGGGGACAGACAGACAGGGTGGAGCTGAGCATGGGGAGGACAGACAGAGCATTGCATGGGGGGACAGATGGACAGGATGGAGCTGGGGATGGGGGGACAGACAGGGCATTGCACAGGAGGACAGGCAGGCAGGATGGAGCTGGGGATGGGGGCTGAGCCGGGCTGAGCCCAGTGGGCTCAGTTCACCCAATACAGGGTGGCGAAACAGGGTGCAGGCCACTTGGCTGTCCCTCAGCGTGCTGCTCTGCACTGACTGTCTGTCCCTGTGCTGCTTGTCCACCCAGACAGGGGGGTCTGTCCCAAGCACCATGCTCTGTCCGTCTGTCCCTGCAAGCTGTCCTCCACATTGTCTGTGCATCTGTCCGTCCATCCATCCATCCATCCATCCATCCATCCACCCATCCCACACAGCGCTTGGTTCGTCTGTCCCCACACGCCTTGCTTCTCATCTTGGCTGTCCCTGCCTGTGCTGTCTGTCCATCCCCCCCATGCCATGCATCATGCTGTCTGTCTGTCCGTGTCCATAGTCCTCTGTGACAGCAGCCCCATGCCACCTGTTTGTCCCTCCATGCAATGCTCCATCCTGTCCGTCTGTCCTTCCTCACAGTGCTGCCTCTCGATCAGACCAATCTGCTCTGCTTCACCTCGCCATGCTCCTTGACGTCTGTCTGTGCCCCCCACGCAATGCCCAGTCCGTCCCCCCGTGCCCAACCCCGTCCTGTCTGTCCCCCATGCAATGCCATCACAACGTCATCCCACAACACAACCCTAACCGTGCCACGACACAGCCTGGTCATGCCAAGACACAGCCTGGTCATGCCAAGACACGGCCTGGTCATGCCGCGACACGGCCCAGCAATGCCACGACACAGCCCAGCCGTACCACAACCACATGCCACCTGTCCCCCCATTGCCACAGCCCCCCGCCACGTCCCAGCACAGCCTCAGCCCCAGCCTGGCCTTGACCCCTCATCCCGCGGTCGTGGCATCCCGGAAGGATGCAGCAAGTTACGGGCATCCCTCCACCTGCCTCAGTTTCCCCCCTCCGGTGCCACCTCCCTGAGGGGACGGGGGGACCAGTTTTGTCGTGTCCCACCCCTAGCCACGCAGCATCTCACAGCTCTAGCTTCACCCACCTACGTGCCAGCTGGCTCCCACGGGGGTGTGGGGCAGGGACCAGGAGCAAGCAGTGGATGCCAGACCCCCAGATGTGGGGCAGGATGGTTTGGGGACGGGGGCACCAGTCCCAGTTGCTGGCCCGCAGCGATCCCCAGGACCAAGGCATCGTCCCATGGGACTGGCACCAACCCCCTCCACCACCGTCCCCACTGTCCCCAGCCCCGGCCACGCCACCCCTGCCCCGTGTCCCCACTGTTGT
>NW_008796038.1:163265-163899 GCF_000699145.1 Aptenodytes forsteri | reverse complement strand
GGGGGTCTCCCCAGGTTGGAGAGGGGGGAACACAGCACACGGGGGTTGGGGCACCCTGCTCATCCCGCTGCCTGCACCCTGGGGCCGTGCCTGCCCCAGCATCCTCCCTCTCCCCCCAGTTTCTGGGCTGGATCCCACACTCTCTCCTAGTTTTCAGGGCCATACCCTTCCCTCTCCCCAGCTCCCACAACCATCTCCCTCCCTCTCCCCTCTTCCCATGACCATAACCCCTCCATCTCCCCAGCTCCTACAACCATACCCCTCCTTCTCCCCATTTCCCATGACCATCTCTCTCTCCCCATTTCCCACAATAATACCCATCCCTCTCCCCATTTTCCACGGACACCTCCCTCCCTCTCCCATTCCCCGAGCATCTCCCTCCCTCCCCCCATTTCCCACAGCCACCTCCCTCTCCCCAGCTCCCAGGGCCGTATCCCTCCCTCTCCCTCCCCACCTGCTCTTTCCCCCCATCCCATCTGCTCGCTGGGCCCTGACCCCGGCCCCGCTGGAAGGTAATTAATACTTGACAGCACGTTAGCGCGACCTGCTTGGCGGGTGGCCGACGGGGGAAGGTCTCGTCCCCGCGTTACCCCCCCGGGGAGCAGGGGCTGCTCCCGGGGGGGGTGCTCCCCCA
>NW_008796038.1:162911-163143 GCF_000699145.1 Aptenodytes forsteri | reverse complement strand
TCCTCCCCCTTCTCCCCCCCCCCGGGGGGGGGGGGGGGGCCTTTGCTGGCCGGCATCCCGGGAGCGTGGGAGGGAGCGCGGTGGCAGGGCCGCGGGGGCGGAGGGAAGGACAGCTGCGGGGGCACCGAAATAGCCAGCGGGCAGCGGGGCCAGGTGGCACCAGCTTGTCCGTGTCGTCGTCCCCAGGGCTGGGAGGGGCACAGCCTGGCGCTGAGCCCCACAAGCCACTGCG
>NW_008796038.1:162368-162624 GCF_000699145.1 Aptenodytes forsteri | reverse complement strand
GGGGGGGGCCCCCCCCCCCCCCCCCTGCTGCCACCCATGGCCTCCTGTGGGGTGTTTGTGCGTGGGGTTCCCCACGGGGCCAGGGGCTGCCCGGGGAGGGACGCAGGAGGGATGTTCCGCAGGGGGACACGATGGCTGTCGAGACCGAGGGCCGGGGCGGGGCAGAGCTGCGGTCCTCAGGCATCCTGCAAGGACAAAAGAATGACCGTGGCTTGATTCCGCCAGGCCAGGGGCTGCCCGGGGAGGAGGAGGGATG
>NW_008796038.1:161279-161917 GCF_000699145.1 Aptenodytes forsteri | reverse complement strand
CGGGGCCAGGGGCTGCCCGGGGAGGGACGCAGGAGGGATGTTCCGCAGGGGGACACGATGGCTGTTGAGACCGAGGGCCGTCCGGGGGCAGAGCTGCGGTCCTCAGGCATCCTGCAAGGACAAAAGAATGACCGTGGCTTGATCCTGCCCTGCCAGGCCACCGGGTGTCCCACAGTGGCAGGGGGGGGGTCCCAGACCTGGCAGACCACACCGATGTCCTCCTGGTGGGTGCAGTCGTGGTGTCCCCAGGCGCGGTGGGCGCAATCCTGCAGGGTCCCCTCCTGACCTTGGCAGCGGACATCATCCAGCCAGATGCGCCCAGTGCCTGGGCCAAAGCGGGGCCGTCCCCGGGGGAGGTCACTGACTGTCCTCACCACCCCGCAGCCCAGCTCCCGGCAAACCACCACTGCGTTGGTCCTGCTCCAGCCGTCATCGCAGACTGTGCCCCACTGCCCGGCGCGGTTCACCTCCAACCGCCCAGCACAGCGCCCGGGGCCATCCACCAACCGCAGCTGGAAGGGCTCTGCAGGGACACTGAGGTGACGACAGCCCCATGGAACCCCCCCCACCTAGGGTAGCATCACCCCACCCCGCTGCACGCTCACCCTCGCACTCGACGGCGGCCACCCGATCCGTGG
>NW_008796038.1:160004-161147 GCF_000699145.1 Aptenodytes forsteri | reverse complement strand
GCCCACCTCCAACCGCCCAGCACAGCGCCCGGGGCCATCCACCAACCGCAGCTGAAGGGCTCTTGCAGGGACACTGAGGTGACGACAGCCCCATGAACCCCCCCCACCTAGGGTAGCATCACCCCACCCCGCTGCACGCTCACCCTCGCACTCGACGGCGGCCACCCGATCCGTGGAGCAGGACGGTGCGTGCCCCGGCTGGAGGATGCAATGCTCCAGGGCCGGCTCCTGCCCGGTGCACTGCACCTGCTGCAGCACCGCTGGGGAAGCGCCAGCTGCCGCAGGGCTGCAGGGCACTGGGACGAGGCGCGGACGACCGCAGCCCAGCTGGCGGCACAGCACCCGGGCGGCCGCCAGGTCCCAGCCCTCGGCGCAGACGGAGCCCCAGGTGCCGGCAAAGAGGAGCTCCAGGCGCCCGGTGCAGCGCGAGCGGCTGGCCCACAGCCGGGCTGGCACCGCTGCGGGGAGGGAAGGTGTATGGCACCAGTATGACAAGCACAGTCCCAGTCTGGCCAGCCCAGCCCCAGTATGCCCAGCACGGCTCCAGTCTGCCCAGTACAGCCCCAGTCTGCCCAACACAGCCTCAGTCTGCCCAACCCATCTCCAGTCTGCCCAGTACAATCCCACTCTACCCAGCAAAGCCCCAGTCTGCCCAGCACGGCCCCAGACTGTCCAGGACAAGCGCCAGTCTGCACAGCACAAGCTCAGTGTGCCCAACCCATCTCCAGTCTGCCCAGTACAATCCCACTCTACCCAGCAAAGCCCCAGTCTGCCCAACACGGTCCCAGTCTGTCCAGCATGGCCCCAGTCTGTCCAGGACAAGCCCCAGTCTGCCCAGCACAAGCTCAGTCTGCCCAGTACAGCCCCAGTCTGCCCAGTACAAGCCCTCGTACACCTGGCCCATGCCCCCGTGCCTGCCACACCCTGTGGCCGCTGACCCCACGGCCCCCGAGCGTCACCAGGGGACACCCAGGTGTCACCAGGGCACACCAGGGGACACCCAACGTACCAGATCCGGCCGCGATGCTGCAGCACAGAGCTGGGGGGAGAGAGGGAACGGCTGAGAGTGGGGACCCAGCCCTCACCCCACGGACACCCCATACTCCCCATTGACCCCCAACACACACCCATGGACACCCCCCC
>NW_008796038.1:150368-155450 GCF_000699145.1 Aptenodytes forsteri | reverse complement strand
CCCCCCTCCCTCCGTCCATCCATCCATCCATCCATCCATCTGTCCATCCATCATCTGGTGTCCACCCATCCATCCACCCATCCATCCGTCCATCCATCCGTCCATCCATCCGTCCATCCGTTCACCCACCCATCCATTCCTCTTCCCTTGCCATCCATGCATCAATCTACCTACCCTTTCTCCTAACTTTCTGTCCTTCCCTCCCTCCACCTTTCTGTCCATTCAATCGCCCCTTCACCTTTCGGTCTACCCATGCCTATTCCCTACTGTCTTTCCACCCACCCCAGCCCTCCAACATTTTATCCTTTTCCTGAAAATTTCTTCCAAGAAATTCCTTGCTTAGTACCGTCTGGATCCAGATGTGCTGGAGGACGTGTGCTCCTCATGGTAGCTTCTGGACCAGGTTCGGCTCCAGGATGTGTGCTCCATGTGGTAACATCTGGACTCAGTTCTGCTGGAGGATGTGTGCTCCTCATGGTACCATCTGGACCTGGTTCTGCTGCAGGACGTGTGCTCCTCAGGGTATCATCTAGACTGAAATCTGCTAAAGAACCTGTGCCCCATGTGGTACCATCTGCATGCAGTTCTGCTGAAGGACGTGCATACAGTGTGGCACCACTGGGACCAGGTTCTGCTGTGGGATGTGCACTCCACGTGGTATCATCCAGACCCATTTCTGCTGAAGAACGCGTGCTCCGCATCGTACCATCTGGATCCAGTTTCGCTGGAGGATGTGTGCTCCTCATGGTACCTTCTGGACCTGGTTCGGCTGCAGGATGTGTGCTCCATGTGGTACCATCTGAATCTAGTTCCAGTGAAGGACGTGTGCTCCCCTGGTTCTGCTGCAGGATGTGTGCTCCGTATGGTACCATCTGGAACCAGTTGCACTGAAGGACGTGTGCTCCTCATGGTACCTTCTGGATCTGGTTCTGCTGCAGAACGTGTACTACTCATGGTACCTTCAGGGCCTGGTTCTGCTGCAGGACGTGTGCTCCTCAGGGTATCACCTAGACCAAAATCTGCTGAAGAACGTGTCGTCCATTTGGTACCATCTGCATCCAGTTCTGCTGGAAGACGTGTGCTCTTCATGGTACCTTCAGGACCTGGTTCTCCCAGGTTCTGGTTACTCCACATGATATCACCTGCTGGGACTACCATGGTGGGGGCCAAGTCCTGCCTTGCTTTGGGCCTGGTGCCTTGCGTGGTACCAACTGGATCCTGCCCTACTTTGGCTTGAGTGGCATCAATGGGTTCCTGTCCTGCCGGCCGTTGGGTGAACAGGATGGCAACTGCCACATCCTGTCCTGGTCGCGGTTGGGTGGCACCAACTGGATTCTGCCCTGCCTTGGGCTTGGTACCTTGCATGGTCCCAGCCAAATCCTGTCCTGGTGGTTTCCTGGTGGTCTGGTTGGCACCTGCCAGAATTTTTCCAACTTTGGGCTGGGTGATCCGTACGGTACCGGTTGGATCCCGCCCTGCTTTGGGCCAGGTGACGTGGATGGTACTGACTGGATCCTGTCCTGTCTTGGACCTGTTGGTGCCAGCTGGATGCCATCCTGCTTTGGACCTGTTGGTTCCCACTGGATCCTGTCCTGTCTTGGACCTGTTGGTGCCAGCTGGATGCCATCCTGCTTTGGACCTGTTGGTTCCCACTGGATCCTGTCCTGTCTTGGACCTGTTGGTGCCAGCTGGATGCCATCCTGACTGACTGGATCCTGTCCTGTCTTGGACCTGTTGGTGCCAGCTGGATGCCATCCTGCTTTGGACCTGTTGGTTCCCACTGGATCCTGTCCTGTCTTGGACCTGTTGGTGCCAGCTGGATGCCATCCTGCTTTGGACCTGTTGGTTCCCACTGGATCCTGTCCTGTCTTGGACCTGTTGGTGCCAGCTGGATGCCATCCTGCTTTGGACCTGTTGATTCCCACTGGATCCCGTCCTGTCTTGGACCTGTTGGTGCCTGCTGGATGCCATCCTGCCTTGGACCTGTTGGTGCCAGCTGGGTCCCATCCTACCTTGGACCTAGTGGTACCAGCTGGATCCCGTCCCACTTTAGACCTGGTGGCACCAGCTGGATCCCGTCCTGCCTTGGGCTTGGTGCTCTGGATGATGCCGGCCAGATCCTGTTCTGCTTTGAGTCGGGTGATCCTGATGGTACGAATGGGGTCTCGCCCTGCTTTGGCTTGGGTGGCACTGATTCGACCCTGTCCTGCGGGGTGCTGTGTGCTGGGGCTGGCAAGTTGCAGCCCCCATCGTGTGGGGTGCTGGGTGCTGGGGGTTGCACCAGTTGCAGCCCATCGTGTGGGGTGCTGGGTGCCGGGGATGGTGCTGGCCAGACCCTGTCCTGCAGGGTGCTGGGTGCTGCTGGTCGGTGGAGAGGTCCCCATTGGTGACAGCAGATCCCCTTGCCCTGCAGCAACGAGAGGGTCGCTCAGCCCAGCTCTGGGGGGGCACCCAGGGCCAGAGGCGGCGGCATCCCTTGGAGACAGGGTCCCTGGAACATGGGGAGGGACCCCAGCAGGCAGGGAAGGTGCATGGGGGGGGGTGTCCATGCCCCTCAAACCTGCTCTGGCCCCCAGCCCTGCAGCCAGGCCAGGGTGGCAAAACATGGGGTCCTGCACTGCAACCAGCCACCCGCCAGCTCCCTGGGACCCTGCACAGGGGGATGGGGACCCCCACGCTCGCTCCTCCTACCCTTGCGGGCTGTCCTTGTGGCGGGCTGGCTGGCTGCGGTGCTCCGGGGAGAGCTGGGGACACGGGGGCGTGCAGAGGGGGGCACCCAGGCCGGCTTCATCTGCGTCTGGCGGGGAGTGGGCTCTGCAGGGCGGACATCCAGGGTGGCCAGCTCATCTGTGGGCAGAGACCAGCGTGAGCCCTGCAGTGCGCGCACTGCACGTGCACTGCACACACGCTGCGCCCTGCCCACGCACAGACTGCCCACACGCACTGTGCCCTGCCCATGCACACACTGCACAGACTCGGTGTCCCCGTGCACTGCACACACGCACTGCACCCTGCCCACATGCACTGCACCCTGCCCACACACACTGCACAGACTGTGTCGCCCTGCACTGCACCCTGCCCACACACACACTGCACAGACTCCGTGTCCCCGTGCACTGCACACATGCACTGCACCCTGCCCACACACACTGCACAGACTGTGTCGCCGTGCACTGCACACACGCACTGCACCCTGCCCACACACACTGCACAGACTGTGTCGCCCTGCACTGCACCCTGCCCACACACACACTGCACAGATTCCGTGTCGCCGTGCACTGCACACATGCACTGCACCCTGCCCACACGCACTGTGCCCTGCCCATGCACACACTGCACAGACTCGGTGTCCCCGTGCACTGCACACACGCACTGCACCCTGCCCACACGCACTGTGCCCTGCCCATGCACACACTGCACAGACTCGGTGTCCCCGTGCACTGCACACACGCACTGCGCCCTGCCCACGCACACACACACTGCACAGACTCCGTGTCCCCGTGCACTGCACACACGCACTGCACCCTGCCCACACACGCTGCACAGACTCCGTGTCCCCGTGCACTGCACACATGCACTGCACCCTGCCCACACACACTGCACAGACTGTGTCGCCGTGCACTGCACACACGCACTGCGCCCTGCCCACGCACACACACACTGCACAGACTCCGTGTCCCCGTGCACTGCACACATGCACTGCACCCTGCCCACACACACTGCACAGACTCCGTGTCCCCGTGCACTGCACACATGCACTGCACCCTGCCCACACGCACTGTGCCCTGCCCATGCACACACTGCACAGACTCGGTGTCCCCGTGCACTGCACACACGCACTGCACCCTGCCCACACACACTGCACAGACTCCGTGTCCCCGTGCACTGCACACATGCACTGCACCCTGCCCACACACACACTGCACAGATTCCGTGTCGCCGTGCACTGCACACACGCACTGCACCCTGCCCACACGCACTGTGCCCTGCCCATGCACACACTGCACAGACTCGGTGTCCCCATGCACTGCACACACGCACTGCACCCTGCCCACATGCACTGCACCCTGCCCACACACACTGCACAGACTGTGTCGCCGTGCACTGCACACACGCACTGCGCCCTGCCCACGCACACACACACTGCACAGACTCGGTGTCCCCATGCACTGCACACACGCACTGCACCCTGCCCACACACACTGCACAGACTCCGTGTCCCCATGCACTGCACACACGCACTGCACCCTGCCCACACACACACTGCACAGATTCCGTGTCGCCGTGCACTGCACACATGCACTGCACCCTGCCCACACGCACTGTGCCCTGCCCATGCACACACTGCACAGACTCGGTGTCCCCGTGCACTGCACACACGCACTGCACCCTGCCCACGCACACACTGCACGTACACTGTACCCTCACTGCTGCTGCTTGCGGCACGGCTGTGCTGCACCCTGCGGACCACGCATCCATGAGGTTTGCAATCCAGCTGCGGCGTCCCCGTGCCCACCCACTGCCCCAAGACCACTGCACAGGTACGAGGGACTGTGCGCCCACTGCATCACCCCTGTGGGGGCATGACCCCCAGGCCCCCGCATCGCGGATACCTGCGCAGACAACGGCGGCATCCTCCCGGTGCTGGCAGTTGGTGACACCCCAGGGGGAAGCCGGGCACCCCAGCAGGGACAACTCGTTCCCCTGGCACCGCACATCGTCCAGCCAGATGGGCCCGGTGCCCTCACCAAAAAAAGCTGCCTGGGGTGCGTCGAGGGCGGCCCCACAGCCCAGCTGACGGCAGACCACCTCTGCGTCTGGCAGCCCCCACAGGTCATCGCAGACAGTGCCCCAGTGCCCGGCGTGGAAGATCTCCAGCCGGCCGGCGCAGCGCCCTGTGGCCCCCACCAGCCGCACAGTGGGACCCCCTGGGAGAGAGGCTGGGGTCAGCGCCAGCACGGGCCCCTGGGACCCATGGGTGGGGGGGTACCTGTGCACACCGTGCCCGTGCATACCCTACCTGTGCATGGGTATGTGTGCCTGGGCACACTGTAGCTGTGCACACCGTACCAGAGCGCGAGG
>NW_008796038.1:149513-150303 GCF_000699145.1 Aptenodytes forsteri | reverse complement strand
TGGGCACACCATGACCATGCACACCCCGTACCTGTGCACACTGTACCTGTGCATGCTGTGCCTGTGCACACCTGGCCCGTGCACACCCCACCTGTGCACTGTGCATGCTGTGCCTGAGCACACCATGACCATGCACACCCAGTACCAGTTGACACATCGCCTGTGCACACCATGACCATGCACAGCCCGTACCTGTGCACACTGTACCTGTGCATGCTGTGCCTGTGCACACCATGACCATGCACACCCCGTACCTGTGCACACTGTACCTGTGCATGCTGTGCCTGTGCACACCTGGCCCGTGCACACCATACCTGTGCATGCTGTGCCTGTGCACACTGTACTTGTGCACACCATGCCCGCGCACACCATAGCTGTACATTACATTACATTCCCTGTACCTATGCACACCCTACCTGTGCACGCTGCACCCGTGCATGCTGTAACAGGTGGCTGGGTGACGGTGGGCGGCGGCGTGGGGGTCCAGGAGGGCTCGGTGGTGCCGAGGGGCTGGAATTGGTGAGCTGTGGGGAGCGGCGGTCAGGCAAGGGGTCCCCCGCTCAGCCTCCCGCTCGCCCACCCGCCCACCGCAGCCCACCTGAGCAGACGGCGCTGGCATCCTCTTCGTGGGCACAGACGTGGGGACGCCAGCCCCGGTGCCGGCACAGGGCCAGGCGCTCCTCGGTGCCTCGGCACCGCAACCCGTTGAGCCAGATGGGACCCGAGCCCTCTCCAAACCAGGCTCCCGATGGGGCGGCCAGGGCGGCCCCGCAGCCCAGCTGCCTGCAGA
>NW_008796038.1:146895-148715 GCF_000699145.1 Aptenodytes forsteri | reverse complement strand
TGCCCACGCTGGGACCCCTGCCCACACTGGGACCTGCTGGGATACTTTGCACAAACTGGGACCCACTGGGCTCCTTTGCCCACACTGGGACCCGCTGAGACCCACTTGGGACCTGCTGGGATCCCTGCCCACACTGGGACCCATCGGGATTCACGGGGATCCTCTGCACATGCTGGGACCCCCCCTGGGAGCTCCCCCCTCGCTGGGACTCGCTGTGAGCCACTGGGCCGGGCCCCTCCCCCCGTCCGCTGCCCCGCCTCCCCTCCCCCGCTGCCAGTACCTGCGCTGCGGGGTCCCAGCAGCCCCACTGGAGACCGAGTGGAGAGGATGAGCGGGGGGACCCAGGCGTCCGGGCACCCCACCCCCGTCCCAGGCTCCCTGGGGGCCGGGGGTCCCTGGGGCATCCAGCAGCGGGGACCAGTGCCCCGTGCCCAGAGCCCAGTGCCCCGTGACCAGTGACCAGTGACCAGTGCCCCGTGACCAGTGACCAGTGACTGGTGACCAGTGACCAGTGACCAGTGACCAGTGCCCTTCCCAGTGCCCTGTGAGCAGTGACCAGCTTTTCCCAGTGCCCGGTGCCCCACGACCAGTGCCCAGTGCCCTTCCCAGCGTCCATGACCAGTGCCCAGCGCCCTTCCCAGTTCCCAGTGCCCAATGACTAGTGCCCTGCCCAGTTCCCTGTGACCAGAGCCCGGTGCCTTTCCCAGTGGCTGGTGCCTTGTGGCCAGTGACCAGTGCCCTTCCCAGTGCCCCCTGACCATCATCGACCAGTGCCCAGCGCCCTTCCCAGTTCCCAGTGCCCAATGACTAGTGCCCTGCCCAGTTCCCTGTGACCAGAGCCCGGTGCCTTTCCCAGTGGCTGGTGCCTTGTGGCCAGTGACCAGTGCCCTTCCCAGTGCCCCCTGACCATCATCGACCAGTGCCCAGCGCCCTTCCCAGTTCCCAGTGCCCTCTGACCAGAGACCAGTGCCCAGTGCCCCTTGCCCAGTGTCCTGCCCAGTGCCCAGTGCCCTTCCCAGTGCCCCCTGACCATCATCGACCAGTGCCCAGCGCCCTTCCCAGTTCCCAGTGCCCCCTGACCATCATCGACCAGTGCCCAGCGCCCTTCCCAGTTCCCAGTGCCCTCTGACCAGAGACCGGTGCCCAGTGCCCCTTGCCCAGTGTCCTGCCCAGTGCCCAGTGCCCTTCCCAGTGCCCAGTCCCCAGTGCTCCCCATGCCCACTGCCCGGCGCCCTTCCCACTGCCCACCACAGCCCACCCTACCCAGTTCCCCTCCCAGTGCCCGGTGCCCAGGACAGCCCAGAACATCCACTGCCCAGTGCCTCACAGCCTGCCCAGCATCCCGCACAGCCCAGCGCCCAGCTGCCAGCACAGCCCGCAGTGCCCCACGCCCAGTGCCCAGCACGGCCCATGCAGCCCAGTGCAATTCCCAGTGCCCTTCCCAGTTCCCAGTGCCCCCAGCACAGCCCACGGCACCCAGCGCCCTTCCCAGTGCCCAGTTCCCACCGTGCCCTGCCCTGCCCAGTGCCCCCAGCACAGCCCACAGTGCCCAGTGCCCAGTTCCCAGTGCCCCGTGCCCTGCCCAGTGCCCCCAGCACAGCCCACAGTGCCCAGTGCCCAGTTCCCAGTGCCCCGTGCCCTGCCCAGTGCCCCCAGCACCCAGTGCCCTTCCCAGTGCCCAGTTCCCAGTGCCCCATGCCCTGCCCAGTGCCCCCAGCACAGCCCACAGTGCCCAGTGCCCAGTTCCCAGTGCCCCATGCCCTGCCCAGTGCCCCCAGCACAGCCCACAGCACCCAGTGCCCAGTTCCCAGCACCCCGTG
>NW_008796038.1:144413-146088 GCF_000699145.1 Aptenodytes forsteri | reverse complement strand
GGTGATGGGGACGGCCGGCGGGCGGGGAGGACGAGACGGGGCTGCCGGGCCAAGGATGACTCAGTCTGTCCATCCATCCGTCCAGCCAGCCAGCCAGGGGCTGGGGGGGCTGGGCTGGGGGGGGCCCTGGGACCCCCTGGGCTGGGGGGCAGAGGGGGGCAGGGCGTCCCCCTTGTCGTGTCCCCCCCCAACCCGGCGGGGCTTGGGCCAGGGCAGGTGGGGGTTAACGCCGGAGCCACGCGGCACCCAGGGGACACATGTGCAGCGCCCACGCATGTGCACGTGGCCTCCCGCCGCCCCGGCACGCTCGTGCGCATGGCCTCCCACTGACACGCGTGGGCACGGGGCCTCCTGCAGCGGCACGCGGGCACAGGGCACACACACACAGCTGTTGCACGCTGACATGTGCACTGAGACGGGCACATGCATGTGCACGCTCACTTGCGCGCGCACACACGCTTGGGCACGTGTGCATGCACACATGCAGAGTCGTACACACACGTGCGCACACTTGTGCACGCACATATGCATGCTTGCACACGTGCACACACGCACACACACGTGTGCACATGCACACGTGTATAAACATGTGCACGTACATGCACACATATGCACACACACGCATGTGCATGCATGAACACATACACACGCACACACATGTACAAATGCACACATGCGCACACAGGTGCGCATACATGCACACATACACACGCACACACACGCACTCATGCATGCACACGCGCACACATGTGCAGACACATGCACACACACGTGCACATGCACACACACACGTGCAGACACGTGCACACACACGTGCACATGCCCACACACATGTGCAGACACATGCACACACACACGTGCACATGCCCACACATATGTGCAGACACATACACACACACGTGCACATGCCCACACATATGTGCAGACACATACACACACACGTGCACACACGTGTGCACAGACCCCCACGCACACGCAGGCAGGCACACACACATGCGCACACACGTGCACATGCACACACACACGTGCACATACCCACACACATGTGCAGACACATGCACACACACACGTGCACACACGCACACACGTGCGCACACGCACAGGCACACACATACTGGGAGTCAGTGGGGCGCACACGCAGGCAGGCACACACACGTGCACACACGCACACACACGTGTGCACAGACCCCCATGCACACGCAGGCAGGCACACACACGTGCACACACGCACACACACGTGTGCACAGACCCCCATGCACACGCAGGCAGGCACACACACGTGCACACACGCACACACACGTGTGCACAGACCCCCATGCACACGCAGGCAGGCACACACACATGCGCACACACGCACACACACGTGTGCACAGACCCCCATGCACACGCAGGCAGGCACACACACATGCGCACACACGCACACACACGTGTGCACAGACCCCCATGCACACGCAGGCAGGCACACACACATGCGCACACACGCACACACACGTGTGCACAGACCCCCATGCACACGCAGGCAGGCACACACACGTGCACACACGCACACACACGTGTGCACAGACCCCCATGCACACGCAGGCAGGCACACACACGTGCACACACGCACACACACGTGTGCACAGACCCCCATGCACACGCAGGCAGGCACACACACGTGCACACACGCACACAC
>NW_008796038.1:140716-143193 GCF_000699145.1 Aptenodytes forsteri | reverse complement strand
GCAGGTCCCCCCCCAGCCCCCCGCAGCAGCAACACAGGGGGCAGCCCCCCGGCTGCCCCCACCACCGCCAGCCGTGGGGATGGGGAGGGGGACGGGCCCCCCCGCACCACGAGCACCTCGGGGGGCTGTGGCTGGATGTTGGGCACCTCCACGGTCTTGAGTTGGACGTTGGGCACCTCCACGGTCTTGAGTTGGATGTTGGGCACCTTCTCCACAGTCTTGAGTTGGACGTTGGGCACCTCCATGGTCTTTAGTTGGACGTTGGGCACCTCCTCTGTGGTCTTGAGTTGGACATTAGACACCTCCGTGGTCTTGAGATGCATGTTAGGCATCTCCGTGGTCTTGAGTTGGACGCTGGGCACCTCCATCATTTGGTGACAGGAGTTGGGCACCTCAGTGGCCTGGAGATGGACATTTGTCACCTCCATCGTCTTCAGTTGGATGTTGGGCACCTCCGTGATCTTGAGATGGATGTTGGGCACCTCCATCATTTGGTGATGGACACTGGACACTTCGTTGTCTTGGAGATGGACATTGGTCATCTCCGTGGTCTGAAGATGGACGCTGGGCACCTCCGTGACTTGGAGATGGACACCGGGCACCTCAGTGGTTTGGTGACGCACATTGGGCACCTCAGTGGTCTGGAGATGGACACTAGGCACCTCTGCGGCCTGGAGATGGACATTTGTCACCTCTGTGGTTTGGGGATGGATGCTGGGCACCTCAGTGGCTTGCAGCTGGACAGTGGTCACCTCTGCGTCCTGGAGATGGACGCTGGGCACCTCCACGGTTTGGTGATGGACGTTGGTCACCTCGGTGGCCTGCAGGTGGACATTGGTCACCTTCGTGGTCTGGAGATGGACGCTGGGCACCTCTGTGGCTTGTAGATGGATGTTGGGCACCTCAGTGGTTTCGAGATGGACATCAGGCACCTCAGTGGTTTCAAGATGGACATTGGGCACCTCTGTGGTCTGCAGCTGGATGTTGGGCACCTCCATGGCCTGGAGCTGGACGTCGGGCATCTCTGTGGCCTGGAGCTGGATGCTGGGCACGTCTGTGGCCTGGAGATGGATGTTGGGCACCTCTGTGGGCTCGAGATGGACACTGGGGACCTCAGTGGTTTGGAGATGGATGTTGGACACCTCTGTGGCTTGGAGATGGATGTCGGGTACCTTGGTGGTTTGGAGATGGACATTTGTCACCTCTGTGGTCTGCAGCTGGACATTGGGTACCTCTGTGGCCTGGAGATGGACGCTGGGCACCTCCGTGGCCTGGAGATGGACATCTGTCACCTCCGTGGCCTGGAGACGGACACTGGGCACCTCTGAGGGCTGTGGCAGGGCTTGGAGCTGGATGTTGGTGATCTCAGAGGTGTGGCAGGGGCTTGGAGCTGGATGTTGGTGATCTCAGAGGGCTGTGGCAGGGCTTGCAGCTGGACATTTGTCACCTCAGTGGCCTGCAGCTGGATGTTGGTGACATCCGAGGGTTGTGGCAGGGCTTGGAGCTGAACATTTGTCACCTCAGTGGCCTGCAGCTGGATGTTGGTGACATCCAAGGGTTGTGGTAGGGCTTGGAGCTGGATGTTGGTCACCTTGGAGGGTTGTGGCAGGGCTTGGAGCTGGACATTTGTCACCTCGGCGGCCTGCAGCTGGATGTTGGTAACCTCAGAGGGTTGTGGCAGGGCTCGGAGCTGGATGTTGGTGACATCCAAGGGTTGTGGCAGAGCTTGCAGCTGGACATTTGTCACCTCGCTGGCTTGGAGCTGGATGTTGGTGACATCCAAGGGTTGTGGCAGAGCTTGCAGCTGGACATTTGTCACCTCTGCGGCCTGCAGCTGGATGTTGGTGACGTCTGAGGGTTGTGGCAGAGCGTGGAGCTGGATGTTGGCCACTTTAGAGGGCTGTGGCAGGGCTTGCAGCTGGACATTTGTCACCTCGCTGGCTTGGAGCTGGATGTTGGTGACATCCAAGGGCTGCGGCAGGGCTTGGAGCTGGACATTTGTCACCTCAGCAGTTTGGAGATGGATGTTGGTGACGTCCAAGGGCTGCGGCAGGGCTTGCAGCTGGACGTTGGTCAGCTCACTGGCCTGGAGCTGGATGTTGGTCACCTTGGAGGGTTGTGGCAGGGCTTGGAGCTGGACATTTGTCACCTCGGCAGCTTGGAGCTGGATGTTGGTGACATCCAAGGGCTGCGGCAGGGCTTGCAGCTGGACGTTGGTCAGCTCACTGGCCTGGAGCTGGATGTTGGTCACCTTGGAGGGTTGTGGCAGGGCTTGGAGCTGGACATTTGTCACCTCGGCAGCTTGGAGCTGGATGCTGGTGACCTCCAAGGGTTGTGACAGGGCTTGGAGCTGGACGTTGGTCACCTCGGCTGCCTGCAGCTGGACACCGGTGACCTCAGGGGGCTGCGGCCCCCGCGGGGGGAGGACGCTGCTGACGCCACCCCTCAGGACGATGACGCTGGCCCCTGCTGGGGCC
>NW_008796038.1:139359-140544 GCF_000699145.1 Aptenodytes forsteri | reverse complement strand
GGCAGGGCAGCGTGGCCGTGCTGGTGCCAGCCCCCAGCCCCGAGCTGTTCTTGAAGGTCTTGCTGCAGGTGGGGCAGCGGTGGCCGGGGGGGTGTGCCGCCGGGGGGTGAGGAGCCTCGGGGGCGGGATGCGGTGGGACGGTGGTGGGGTGGCTGCGTTGGTGGCCCAGCAGCCCGGCCAACTGGGTGAAGGTCTTGGGGCAGATGGCGCACTTGAAGGGCCGCTCGGCAGCGTGGCCGTGCCGGTGCCGGGCCAGCCCCGAGCTGTTCTTGAAGGTCTTGCTGCAGGTGGGGCAGCGGTGGGGGGTGGCCGGGGGGGTCACCGCTGTCACCGAGTGGCTGTCTTGGTGGCCCAGCAGCTCCTCCTCGCTAGTGAAGCTCAGCGGGCAGGCAGAGCACCTCCAGAGCGTCTCCGGTGCCACGGTGGGTGCTGGGAGGAGCGGCGGCATGGCAGCGTGGCCAGCATGGCTCTGGAGGTGTTTCTGCAGGCAGGCATCGGAGACGAAGGCCTTGGTGCAGGTCGGGCACTCGTGGGGCCGGGTGCCAGCGTGGGTGCGGCGGTGGAGGAGGAGGTTGGAGGAGTGGGTGAAGGTCTTGCCGCACTGGGGGCAGGCGTAGGGCCGCTCGCCGGTGTGGACCCGCTGGTGTTGCC
Organism: Aptenodytes forsteri; assembly: GCF_000699145.1. NCBI lineage: Eukaryota > Metazoa > Chordata > Aves > Sphenisciformes > Spheniscidae > Aptenodytes > Aptenodytes forsteri. The sequence continues at coordinate 139,893 of NW_008796038.1, read as the reverse complement.
GGAGGTTGGTAGCTTGGGCGAAGGCTTTGCCGCAGACGGGGCAGGCGTGGGGCCGCTCGCCCGTGTGGGTGTGACGGTGACGGCGGAGGCTGGAAGAGTTCTTGAAGGCCTTGGGGCAAGCGGGGCAGCGGTAGGGCCGCTCGCCGGTGTGCTGCCGGAGGTGGTACTGGTAGTGGGATGCCCACTTGAAGGTGAGGCCGCACTGGGCGCACTCGAAAGCCCGCAGCCCCGTGTGAACCCGCTGGTGGGTCTGCAGCAGGGAGGAACGCTTGAAGGCCTTGCCGCACTCGCGGCAGGCGTAGGGCCGCTCGCCCGTGTGGCCCCGCTGGTGGTAGAGGAGGGCGGAGGAGCCCTTGAAGGCCTTGGGGCACTCGGGGCACTTGTAGGGCCGCTCGCCTGTGTGGCTGCGTTGGTGGTGGGCCAGGCGGGACGACCACCTGAAGGCCTTCCCGCACTCCCGGCAGGCGTAGGGCTGGTCGGCCGTGCCCGGACCCCCGGCCCGGGACCCGGCTGGCCCCGCTGGTGGCGTCACTC
>NW_008796038.1:122781-136729 GCF_000699145.1 Aptenodytes forsteri | reverse complement strand
GCACGTCTGGGGACCTGGTGGCCCACGTGTCCCTGTGCCTGGGGTGCCCCATAGTCCCCCAGGGGGGCTGGGGCTGGGGCTGGAGCTGGGCATGGGGCAGGGGACCCTCCTATGGGTGCTGGCCTGGGCCACCAGTACAGGGGGGCTGCCGCATGCCTGCCTGCCCCACATCTCCCCCTTTGCTCCTGCACCTCTCCCTGCCCCACATCTCCTGTTGCTGCATGGCCGCGTGCACCTTCTCTGTCCTTATGTTGTCCGTCCTTATATAGTCCTATCGTCTGTCCTCCTATCGTCTGTCCTATCGTCTGTCCTATCGTCTGTCCTCCTATCGTCCGTCTTTATATTGTCCGTCCTTATATCGTCCATCCGTATGCACCCCCTGGCTTTGCTAGTGGCAAGTGTCCCCAGCTGTGCCCTATGGATCCCTGAGAAGCCCCCCAGCGCTGCCCTATAGCCCATGGTGTCCCCAGCTGTGCCCTATGGATCCCTGAGAAGCCCCCCAGCGCTGCCCTATAGCCCATGGTGTCCCCAGCTGTGCCCTATGGATCCCTGAGAAGCCCCCCAGCGCTGCCCTATAGCCCATGGTGTCCCCAGCTGTGCCCTATGGATCCCTGAGAAGCCCCCCAGCGCTGCCCTATAGCCCGTGGTGTCCCCAGCTGTGCCCTATAGATTCCTGAGAAGTTCCCCCAACGGCCTCGGCCTCCTCCTGCTTCTTCCCGGCAGCCAGGATCTCATCCCAGCAGAGGAGGAACCCAGGCAGACAGCAAGGTCCTTCACCTGGCCAGACCTCAGGATCAGAACATGCTTCTGCCCACCTTCCCTACCCACGTGGAGCATGCCAGGTGTCCCTGTCCTCCAGCCATCTCCATCCGCACCCTTTGCGCCCCTGGGGACCTTGCGTAGGATGCAAAGCACCTGCCCCGCCTGCAGTGCTGGAGATGGTGCTGGAGATGGTGCTGGAGATGGTGCTGGAGATGGTGCTGGAGATGGTGCTGGAGATGGTGCTGGAGATGGTGCTGGAGATGGTGCTGGAGATGGTGCTGGAGATGGTGCTGGAGATGGTGCTGGAGATGGTGCTGGAGATGGTGCTGGAGATGGTGCTGGAGATGGTGCTGGAGATGGTGCTGGAGATGGTGCTGGAGATGCCCCAACACAAGTTTCGCTGCCCGTGTACACGTGGCATTGGTTGCACCAGCTGAACCAGCGGGCATCTGAAACGCTTGCTCTTACCCCTGCTCCTCCATGACTCCCGGGGCCACCTTCCCTGGAGCAGGAGGCTTCCCTGAGCAACAGAGGCATCAGACAAGCCCTTTCCCTTCCCCACAAGGCGTTCCCTGCCTCCGACGGTGGCTGCTGCTCTCGGTGCAACATTTGCAAGAGGATGCTCACCCGAAATCAGCGCCCCGTGCTGAGGGGCAGTACGGGAAGTGGTTTGAAACCCAGGCAAACTCAGTACAGCAAGTTACGGCTTCATTTCTTCGAACCTTGGTGGCCATTTCTACCTTTATTCAGCCTTATTTTATTTAAACAACCGGGGCAGGGGGGCAAATTGGCAAAAGGAGCTTGCTTTGCTTTCCACCTTCCATACGAAGGTCTCCCCAGACATTTGCTGTGAGGCAAGCATTTCTGGGGGTGGTTGATACCAAGCAGCCATCACCAATCTCCATCGTCTGGCTGTGGGCTCCAGCTCACCTTCAACAAAGCCTGAAACTGAATTCATAGCTTAGTCAGAGCTTTCTTGTGGTGAACCCAAGGTTCCTCAGGTTGAATCCTAAAAGCAACCCCAAGCTGGTGCCTGTCCCAGCCATTTTTGAGCGATGAGACTCAGTTGAAGTCCTCGGGTCAACCATGGAGACCCCATCCCAGACCTGGGTGAGCCAAAGAGGAGGGAAGAATCATGAGGAAGACTGCAGCTTAAGCCGAGCAAGGAGAACAAGAGCTAGGCAAGAAGACGTGGTGTCTGGTGTCCTCTGCTCGGCAATTAATAACTGGGAGATCCTTGGCTGACCTGCTGCCAGTTGTGGTCCCAACGGACATGTCTGCAGCCTCATCGCCCACGTTTGCCCATGGGGGTGGAGAAAAGGACCTCTTGCAGATGGCCTCAGCAGGTTTGGGCCGAATTCCTGCTTCACATCTGAACGAGATAGTAGCTGAAAGTGGAAGAGGCTGCTCTCCTTCCCCACCAAGAGCACCTGCTGCCTGTCCCAAGCCTCTGAGATGCTCCCGAAGGGTTGCTGTGCTGGTGCCCGTGCCTGATCTGCTGGTCTCAGCCCCCTCAGTGGGGCCAGACCTGACTCTGCTCCTCATTAAGGCGACGGGCCATTTGATGCTCATCCATTTTCTCGTCCGTTGGCTACGGAGTCAGCATCGCGTATGAGCAGACGCACTCGCTGGGGCGAAACTAAGACCCTACAACCAAGCCCTGCAACTCCCCCAGCCCTCCCCGTCCCCCTTCTGATGTCCTCTTGAGCGGTGGACCCATGGGATGTCACCCACGGCAGCTGCAGCCACAGGATGTTTGCTGGTCACCAAGGATCAAGCTGAAAGCAGAAGATTCAGTTCCCCTTCATCCACCGGACTCCATGTGATGCAAGAGCCGCCGGGGAGCTGAGGGACAGAGCAGCGCAGAAAGCCGGGGGATGGAGCAGCGCGGAAAGCGTCCTCTCCCCGCTGCCTTCATCAGGTCTTCAGCGTATTTCTTCTCCAGCTGGAGATGGTGGACCTCATCGCAGCCTCTGCCAAGCCTACCTCTTCCCGCACGCCTGCCAGGCTGGGAGCAGCTTCTCCAAAAGTCCTTTGCTGTCGGCTGGGCACTCTGTGGGTGACAGACTATCCGCCCATGCTGGGCTCAGGGCTGCAGAGATCCTCCTCGTCCTAGCAGGGCTGTGTGGTGAGTGCTCTCGCATTTCCCCCCGTATCCCCCCCCTCCCCGGTGCTGGTTGCACGCCGCATTGCGGGACACGGCATGCCAGAGTGCTGCCGCTCCTCTTTGTTTCTGGGTGCTTTGATTGTGGTTGCTGCAAATTTGTAAGGTGCAGGCTTAGAGCAACACCCACGGTTTCATGGTTAAGGTGCATGTGTAGACCAACACCGACGGTTTCATGGTTAAGGTGCATGTGTAGACCAACACCCACGGTTTCATGGTTAAGGTGCAGGCTTAGACCAACAGCCACGGTTTCATGGTTAAGGTGCATGTGTAGACCAACACCCACGGTTTCATGGTTAAGGTGCAGGCTTAGACCAACAGCCACGGTTTCATGGTTAAGGTGCATGTGTAGACCAACACCGACGGTTTCATGGTTAAGGTGCATGTGTAGACCAACACCGACGGTTTCATGGTTAAGGTGCATGTGTAGACCAACACCGACGGTTTCATGGTTAAGGTGCATGTGTAGACCAACACCGACGGTTTCATGGTTAAGGTGCATGTGTAGACCAACACCCACGGTTTCATGGTTAAGGTGCAGGCTTAGACCAACAGCCACGGTTTCATGGTTAAGGTGCATGTGTAGACCAACACCCACGGTTTCATGGTTAAGGTGCAGGCTTAGACCAACAGCCACGGTTTCATGGTTAAGGTGCATGTGTAGACCAACACCGACGGTTTCATGGTTAAGGTGCATGTGTAGACCAACACCGACGGTTTCATGGTTAAGGTGCATGTGTAGACCAACACCGACGGTTTCATGGTTAAGGTGCATGTGTAGACCAACACCGACGGTTTCATGGTTAAGGTGCATGTGTAGACCAACACCGACGGTTTCATGGTTAAGGTGCATGTGTAGACCAACACCCACGGTTTCATGGTTAAGGTGCAGGCTTAGACCAACAGCCACGGTTTCATGGTTAAGGTGCATGTGTAGACCAACACCCACGGTTTCATGGTTAAGGTGCATGTGTAGACCAACACCGACGGTTTCATGGTTAAGGTGCATGTGTAGACCAACACCCACGGTTTCATGGTTAAGGTGCATGTGTAGACCAACACCGACGGTTTCATGGTTAAGGTGCATGTGTAGACCAACACCCACGGTTTCATGGTTAAGGTGCAGGCTTAGACCAACAGCCACGGTTTCATGGTTAAGGTGCATGTGTAGACCAACACCGACGGTTTCATGGTTAAGGTGCATGTGTAGACCAACACCGACGGTTTCATGGTTAAGGTGCATGTGTAGACCAACACCCACGGTTTCATGGTTAAGGTGCAGGCTTAGACCAACAGCCACGGTTTCATGGTTAAGGTGCATGTGTAGACCAACACCCACGGTTTCATGGTTAAGGTGCAGGCTTAGACCAACAGCCACGGTTTCATGGTTAAGGTGCATGTGTAGACCAACACCCACGGTTTCATGGTTAAGGTGCATGTGTAGACCAACACCCACGGTTTCATGGTTAAGGTGCAGGCTTAGACCAACAGCCACGGTTTCATGGTTAAGGTGCATGTGTAGACCAACACCGACGGTTTCATGGTTAAGGTGCATGTGTAGACCAACACCGACGGTTTCATGGTTAAGGTGCATGTGTAGACCAACACCCACGGTTTCATGGTTAAGGTGCAGGCTTAGACCAACAGCCACGGTTTCATGGTTAAGGTGCATGTGTAGACCAACACCGACGGTTTCATGGTTAAGGTGCATGTGTAGACCAACACCCACGGTTTCATGGTTAAGGTGCATGTGTAGACCAACACCGACGGTTTCATGGTTAAGGTGCATGTGTAGACCAACACCGACGGTTTCATGGTTAAGGTGCATGTGTAGACCAACACCGACGGTTTCATGGTTAAGGTGCATGTGTAGACCAACACCCACGGTTTCATGGTTAAGGTGCAGGCTTAGACCAACAGCCACGGTTTCATGGTTAAGGTGCATGTGTAGACCAACACCGACGGTTTCATGGTTAAGGTGCATGTGTAGACCAACACCGACGGTTTCATGGTTAAGGTGCATGTGTAGACCAACACCGACGGTTTCATGGTTAAGGTGCATGTGTAGACCAACACCCACGGTTTCATGGTTAAGGTGCAGGCTTAGACCAACAGCCACGGTTTCATGGTTAAGGTGCATGTGTAGACCAACACCGACGGTTTCATGGTTAAGGTGCATGTGTAGACCAACACCGACGGTTTCATGGTTAAGGTGCATGTGTAGACCAACACCCACGGTTTCATGGTTAAGGTGCATGTGTAGACCAACACCGACGGTTTCATGGTTAAGGTGCATGTGTAGACCAACACCGACGGTTTCATGGTTAAGGTGCATGTGTAGACCAACACCGACGGTTTCATGGTTAAGGTGCATGTGTAGACCAACACCGACGGTTTCATGGTTAAGGTGCATGTGTAGACCAACACCCACGGTTTCATGGTTAAGGTGCAGGCTTAGACCAACAGCCACGGTTTCATGGTTAAGGTGCATGTGTAGACCAACACCCATGGTTTCATGGCTTCGTAAGGCGTGTAGACCAACACCCACGGTTTCATGGTTAAGGTGCATGTGTAGACCAACACCCACGGTTTCATGGTTAAGGTGCATGTGTAGACCAACACCCACGGTTTCATGGTTAAGGTGCATGTGTAGACCAACACCCACGGTTTCATGGTTAAGGTGCATGTGTAGACCAACACCCACGGTTTCATGGTTAAGGTGCATGTGTAGACCAACACCCACGGTTTCATGGTTAAGGTGCATGTGTAGACCAACACCCACGGTTTCATGGTTAAGGTGCATGTGTAGACCAACACCCACGGTTTCATGGTTAAGGTGCATGTGTAGACCAACACCCACGGTTTCATGGTTAAGGTGCATGTGTAGACCAACACCCACGGTTTCATGGTTAAGGTGCATGTGTAGACCAACACCCACGGTTTCATGGTTAAGGTGCATGTGTAGACCAACACCCACGGTTTCATGGTTAAGGTGCATGTGTAGACCAACACCCACGGTTTCATGGTTAAGGTGCATGTGTAGACCAACACCCACGGTTTCATGGTTAAGGTGCATGTGTAGACCAACACCCACGGTTTCATGGTTAAGGTGCATGTGTAGACCAACACCCACGGTTTCATGGTTAAGGTGCATGTGTAGACCAACACCCACGGTTTCATGGTTAAGGTGCATGTGTAGACCAACACCCACGGTTTCATGGTTAAGGTGCATGTGTAGACCAACACCCACGGTTTCATGGTTAAGGTGCATGTGTAGACCAACACCCACGGTTTCATGGTTAAGGTGCATGTGTAGACCAACACCCACGGTTTCATGGTTAAGGTGCATGTGTAGACCAACACCCACGGTTTCATGGTTAAGGTGCATGTGTAGACCAACACCCACGGTTTCATGGTTAAGGTGCATGTGTAGACCAACACCCACGGTTTCATGGTTAAGGTGCATGTGTAGACCAACACCCACGGTTTCATGGTTAAGGTGCATGTGTAGACCAACACCCACGGTTTCATGGTTAAGGTGCATGTGTAGACCAACACCCACGGTTTCATGGTTAAGGTGCATGTGTAGACCAACACCCACGGTTTCATGGTTAAGGTGCATGTGTAGACCAACACCCACGGTTTCATGGTTAAGGTGCATGTGTAGACCAGCTCGGTTGCCGACTGAGGTTAAACCACGACATGGGGTCAAGGCTGTTCATCCAGCAAAGCCAGGTTAGAGCTGTGGGTGCAGAGTCCCTGGCACCTTGTGCTCCGGCTGCACAGCCTTGCTCACAATCACTCCCACAAAGAGCCTGCGACTCAGTTACCCGTGCTGGTGTTGTGCTTAGGGAGTTCATCCGGCAAGCTGTGCAGAGTCAAGCACTGAAAAAGCAATTAGCAAAACGTCTTAATGTATTTTGGCCTTCCTGGTTTTAAGGGACTGCATTCTCAGCTGGAAAAGCCTGGAGTTTGCTCAAGGGCCAGCTGCCATGTGTCCCCCTGAAAATAATTATAATAAAATTATAATTGTTCATGTCTTTCTCTCTCGCTTGCTGGTTCTTCCCCATTCCTTTTGGCCCACAAGTGTCAAGATGCTTTCCCAGCTGCTGCCTAGCCTCTTCTTTTGCATTATTTCCCATTAACATCTCCTTCCCTTTGCTCTCTGTCATCACCAGCGTCAGGTCCCGCCGACGTAAGGCTGGTGAATGGCCCCGACTCCTGCCCGGGCCGGCTGGAGGTGTTTTACAGTGGCACCTGGGGACGGTGTGCGATGACCACAAGGGAGCCCGCGTGGTCTGCCGGCAGCTGGGCTGCGGGTCAGTGCTGTCGGCTGTTGGCGGGGCTCACTACGGGCGAGGAGCAGACCCCATCCGGCTGGCCAACGTACACTGCGCCGGGATGGAGGCCACCCTTTCTGAGTGCTGGGCACGGCCCTGGGGAGCCCACAGCTGCGGGCACGGGGAAGACGCCAGCGTCTTGTGCTCAGGTGAGGAACACGCATCCACCATGGCTTGCATCAGCCGCTGTGGACAACCAAAGGGTTAAACAGCAGGCAGGACAACCGTCTTGCCCCTTGCTATTGACTGGTTGCCCCTTCTTGTTGACTGATTGCCCCTTGCTGTTGGCTGGGTGTCCTCTGTACAGTGAGTGTAGGCACCCAGCTCACAGACAGACACGTCCCTATGGCCACTGGCAGGTAGGACCCTTAATTTTGAGCTGGATCTGTCCCCTAAGGTAGGCAGAATTACTCCCTCCCTTCCTAATTTTGTGGAGAATTAGCCTCTTCACACTATTGCTCCAGGCAATTTCCAAATGCTGTTCTCGCCTTCCAAAGCTCTCCGCATCTCCTGGCATCGAGGCTGCAGCTCCCTGGCCATTTCTCAGCCCAACCACCTCCTGGCTTTACGGGGATGAATCCCTTCGTGGGCACAGCCTGTTGGATGCCATCCGGGCTTGCTGGGCAGGAGACCCTGCTCCTAAGCATTGCCGGCTATGGCATGCCCAGCAAAATCTCTGACCGTTTGCTCCCCGGGGGTGTTTGCAGGGGCACCCGCTCCAGGTTCGACCCGTACCAGGCTGGCGAATGGCTCAAGTTTCTGCTCTGGCAGAGTTGAAGTCCTCCACGATGGCGAATGGGACACCGTGTGCGACGACAGCTGGAGCCTGATGGACGCCGAAGTGGTGTGCAGGGAGGTGGGTTGCGGCCGGGCACCGTCAGCTCAGTTCGGGGCTGCCTTCGGGCAGGGGTCGGGGCCCGTCTGGCTGGATGAAGTGACCTGTGCTGGGACGGAGGCTGCCCTTTCTTCTGTGCCAGGCCAGGTCCTGGGGGAGCCATAACTGCAACCACGGAGAGGATGCTGGCGTTGAATGCACAGGTAGCTCTTGACTCCTGCCCCGTCGGGGCTGGCACTCAGGCTATCGTAGTCTTTTGTTTTGTTTTGTTTTTTGAGGGAGGGGTAGAGAAAAGAGCAGAAGACCTTTGAAATGGCCCTGGATGTAGATGTCTCCATTGCAGCCCTGCCAATGGAGGCAGGAAGAATCCCCTGATGGGCGGGTGTGTGCTGGGGAAGGGCAGAGGGAGCTTCAGAGGGGGTGTCCATCCAGATGCCACCTGCCAGGGAGGGTGATGAGTTCGGGGAGGTGCTGAGCGCCTGAGCAGAGCCTGCTTTTCTCATTTTGGGTGGGCAACCTCCTCACTCTTCAGCCACGAGGTTCTGGGATGATTGAAGGACTGGGCAGCTCCAGCCCTGTCACCTCTCCTGGGACATCCAGATGTTTTTGGCACTTGTCTCTTTTCAGAACCGACTCGGGTCCGGCTGGTGAATGGCTCCAGCTGCTGCTCAGGGCGAGTCGAGGTCCACCACAACCAGCAGTGGGGGACGGTGTGCGATGACAGCTGGGACCTGAGTGATGCTGAGGTGGTCTGCTGGCAGCTGGGCTGCGGGCTGGCCATGTCAGCCCCTGGCAGGGCTCCGTTTGGGTGAGGACACGGTCCCATCTGGCTGGATGAAGTGAACTGCACAGGGACAGAAGGTGCCATCACTGAATGCAGCTTCAAGCCCTGGGGAGCCCATAACTGCAACCATGGTGAAGATGCGGGTGTCGTGTGCTCAGGTAAGCCTGGTCCAGGTCATGGTTTCAGGGAGAAGTTTTTCTGTAGGTATGCTTGCATCTAATTTCAGTTTCCTTCCCTCTCTGCACACGTTTTTTTTCCTTTGGGCACAACGCCATTGCAAGCAACAGTCAAGAATGCTTGGGAGGTGAGGTAGCTCTGCTTCTGTAGGCATCATATCAATGGACTATCTGGATGCACTCCTGCCCATTTGTGGTAATCCTCTGTCTGACACCTTAAAATGTCGGTTCCCAAGTGGCTTGCCACATCCATCACGCGCACCTGCTCTGGATGTTGAAGTGTCTGCGGTCAGAGGAGGCATTTGGCCATCGATGCTTGCCATGCATGGCTGCAGGCTTCTCCATCTCTATGTCCCAAGCTGCTTCTGGATCTCTAGAGGTAGTCCAAGATGGAAAGATATCCCTCCCATCCCTCCAGCTTGCAACGGGATGCCAGCCCTGTCTTTCCAGAAGACAAAACCTGGGTGACTTCAGGGAATATTTGCAAGGAGCTACAGTAGAGCAGAGCAAACAGAGAAGCAGCGTGGAAAGACTCTCCTCCTTGACGAAGCCAAGCCAGTCCAGCCTTCATTTGGCTAGAATAAATAAATGCAGGTTTTTAAAGTCTTTCCTTGTTAGATATGTTCTCCGAGGGAAGATGTAGTCACCCTAGCAGACCTTCGAAGCACGTTCATGGTTTGGACATGGATGTCGAAGAGTCTTCTTGGCATTGCCCAAGGGAAACGCTCTCTGTGAGGCATCCCACGGTGTTTTTACCTTCTCCTAAATACAACCAGGTCTTTCTGTTGCTTCCAACTGAAGATGCTGATGTGGACGGGGGAAGCATGATTATGCATTCATACCTTGTATGGTTGCACGTCGTCGCCAACGCCAGCAGAGCGTCTACTTCAGAGCACTGAGGTGCACTATACCCTGTTTATTCGTTTGTCTCATTCCCCCTTTAGATCCCACGGAGCTACGGCTGGTGAATGGCTTGAATCACTGCGCTGGGCGCCTCGAAGTGCTTCACGACCAGCAGTGGGGGTCCGTGTGTGACAACGGCTGGGACATGGAGGGTGCCGAAGTGGCGTGCCGGCAGCTGGGCTGCGGCACTCCAGTCTCCGCTCCAGGCTGGGCTAGGTTTGGCAGGGGTTACGACCCCATCTGGCTGGAAACAGTCAGCTGCTGGGGGACGGGGGCTGCCCTCACCGAGGGCACAGCTGCCACCACGACCCCATCTGGCTGGAAACAGTCAGCTGCCGGGGGACGGGGGCTGCCCTCACCGAGTGCAGATACCCAGGTGTGGGGCATCCACAGCTGCCACCACGGGGAAGACGCCGCTGTGGTGTGCTCAGGTAACCCCCCCACCGCATTCCTCTCACGTGTCCGTAGGAAGAGCTGTGCCACCACTGAGCCATAGCTCCCTTTCCTCCAGAGGGCAAGGGAATGATAATTCCCTTGATACTAATGATAATAATGGTAATAATGGTAATAAGGGCAATGGATGCAAGGGGGATCCCATCAGTGCTGCTTCTCCCATGTTCCCTGGCTCATTTTCAGCCCAAGTGGACAACCGCAGAGCATCTCCATGGTGTGAATGACCATGCTGGGTCCCACGGGAATCCCCGTTTCATGAAGGTGTCGTGTCAGGGAGCCACGAGTAGAGGGAACCACAGTCCTGTGTGAGATCCCATGCCCAGGACCATCTCCACCAGCCCTTCCTGAAGGGTTGTTGGTGTCCTTCTTTGTTCCAGACCCAATGGCGCTTCGGCTGGTGGACGGCCCACACTGTTGCACCAGAAGGGTCGAGGTGCTTCATCAGCAGCAGTGGGGGACAGTGTGTGATGATGGCTGGGACCTGCACGATGCCGAGGTGGTGTGCTGGCAGCTGGGCTGCGGGGCGGCGGTCGCAGCCCCGGGCTCGGCTTGCTTTGGCCGGGGACGTGATCCCATCTGGCTGGATGAGGTGAACTGCACAGGGACCGAGTCCGCCCTCTCCAAATGCGGGGCCAAGCCGAAAGGAATCCACAAGTGCCACCATGGAGAAGATGCTGGTGCGGTGTGCTCAAGTAGCTGCTGTTCCTCTGCTGATAAGCTCCTGGGTACCAACACTGCAGGAGCTCCAGGACCAGTTTTCCGTGCTTATCTCTGATGTTCTTTCCACATGGGAATCCTCAAATCTCTAACTCTGAGTCAAGACAAATGCTGAACATCTGGGGATTCATCCTCCATCTCACATCCAACACTTGCTTTCTACGTCACTAGGTCCACCACCACAAGGCGACACCTCTCTATCTTTCCGTTTCAGACCCTACCGAGGTCCGGCTGGTGAACGGCTCAAATCGCTGCTCTGGGAGAGTTGAGGTGCTGCACAACCAGCGATGGGGAAGTGTGTGCGATGACGGCTGGGACCTGGACAACGCAGAAGTGGTGTGCCGGCAGCTGGGCTGTGGGACGGCTGTAGCCGCTCCACCCAGAGCTCAGTTTGGGATGGGGTACGAGCCCATCTGGCCGGATGATGTGAACTGCACCGGCACTGAGGTTGCCCTCTCCGAGTGCAGGGCCAGACCACGGGGAGAGAGTAACTGCGACCACCGAGAAGATGCCAGCGTGGTGTGCCTGGGGAAGCCACCTCATACTCCGTCGTGGTGGAGCTCTGGAAGGAGCAACGTTGGCACATGGATAACTCAGTGGAGAAACACCTCCGCTCTGCTCACGTTAAGCCTCTTGCCTCTGTATAGGAACCAATTTCAGGTTGTCTGAGAGCAGCAGCTCCCCTCGGCCACTGTGAGGACTCTCTCCCAGGAGAACGAGCGTCAGTCCCCAAGCACCACCTTGCTCTCCCCTATAAGCCCTTAACTGGTCCCTCAACTCTACTGCTATGAGCATCCTTTCCTTTTTCATACGTGCATGGTGCTATCGTGACACGCATTGTCACCATACCGTAAAGTCCATTGAACCTCCCTTCTACCTTGGGTCCATCTTGTCTGGTTGGACTGCCAGGACACCAGCATCTAGTGCCGCTTGCGATGCGCTGGCCTCCTGCCACCACTCCAGGTCGGGGTGGATCTCCCATTCAGCCCTGTGTCACGGCTGTCCCCTCCTCCTGGGTTTCTTGGATGCCTGAAGGCACTTAAAATGGGATCAGATGCCTGTTTATGCCGGTGACAGTTTCCACATCACCTTGCAGGTGGCCACCATTTGAGGACCCATCTTCCAATGCATGGGCAAGAAACACGTACGCGTTTGAACCTCCATATGTCTTTCATAATTCCAGGACCAGCTCAGGTCTGGCTGGTGAACGGCTCCAGCCGTTGCTCCGGGAGGGTCGAGGTGCTTCATAACCAGCAGTGGGGGACGGTATGTGACAACGGCTGGGACCTGAGCGATGGCGAGGTGGTGTGCTGGCAGATGGGCTGCGGGGTGGCTGTGTCAGCTCCAGGCTTGGCTCGCTTTGGGTCAGGGTCCAACCACATCTGGCTGGGTGATGTTGAGTGCACGGGGGCAGAAGCTACCCTCTCCGAATGCAGGTCCAGGATGGGGGAACCCATCAATTGCAACCATGGGGAAGATGCTGGTGGTGTGTGCTCAGGTAATTACTATTTTTTTTTTTTTTTTTGCATGGCATTATTCCAGGGGGGTGTTGAGCTGTGTGGCTGGAAAGGACGAGGGTGACTTTGCTGGTGACACGGTCTCCTCTGAGCCTAGGTAGCACCAAACCCCACGGAAGAGCTGAGGTCACTCTTCTGCAGAGGTCTGTCCACCTTGTTCGGTGACTGGTCTTGCTGATGAAACCCCGGGGGTGTGGAGGACCTGAGCAACCTGAGAAATGCTGAGCACGAGAATCTGAGCAAAGCAATGAGAGACGCACAACCAAGCCTTCAAGGGGATGGGAAGAAAGAGGCTTTACTTAGGAACCTAGAGGGTGAGATGTAGAGTTTGTTGCAATCCAGAAAACCACCAAAAGCTGCTGGATTGAGAGCAGGGCAGGAGGAAGGGACCCATCGTACAAAGATGCCAGTGGTCGGGAAGGGAGGAGTTTTACAAATTCCACTGCTTTTATCCTTTTCCAGCAAGCATGTCTGAATTTTCTCTATTTCGGCAGTTTTCTTCTAGCTGATGTTAATTAAAGCCTAGCTTTAAATATCCAGCGTCCCTCTGGTGTTTGGGGATGTTCAGTATAACGGCAGGACCAAGCATGTCCTTCTCAAAGGTCCAGGTTGCCAATGGCATAAAAGGAGCAAAAATGGGCAATGTGCATTAGCCACTATAAGCAGCGCAGGCGTGGAAGGAGACCTCCAAAAAGGGTGTCTGCCTCGTCCCGTTTCAGACCCCGCGGTGTTGCGGCTCAAGCCTCTGTGCTGGGAGAGTTGAAGTGCTCCACAGGCATCAGTGGGGGACCGTGTGCGATGACAGCTGGGATGAAGAGGACGCCGCAGTCGTGTGCCGGCAGCTGGGCTGCGGGACGGTGGTCTTGGCCCCTGGTGCGGCTTGGTTTGGGCAAGGGCGCAATGCCATCTGGCTGGACGACGTGAACTGCACAGGGAAGGAGGACACCCTCTCGGAATGCCTGGCCAGGCCATGGGGGACACACAGCTGTGACCATGGGGAAGACGCCGGTGTGGTGTGCTCAGGTAACGTGGCCACCATCAGTTTGGAAAATGGTCTGGGCATGCCCCAACCCTGGAAAAATTCAAGGTCAGGTTGGACGGGGCTCTGAGCAACCTGATCTTATTGAAGATGTCCCTGCTCATTGCAGAGGGGTTGGACTAGATGACCTAGGGTCTAGAGAACAAGTCTTAGGAGGAGTGGCTGAGGGAACTGGGACTGTTTAGCCTGGAGAAAAGGAGGCTGAGGGGAGACCTCATCGCTCTCTACAACTACCTGAAAGGAGGTTGTAGCGAGGGG
>NW_008796038.1:93586-122728 GCF_000699145.1 Aptenodytes forsteri | reverse complement strand
AACAGGCTGCCCAGGGAAGTGGTGGAGTCCCCATCCCTGGAGGTATTGAAAAGACCTGTAGATGTGGCACTTAGGGACATGGTGTAGTGGTGGACTTGGCAGCATTAGGTTAACGGTTGGAGTCGATGATCTTAAGGGTTTGTCCAACCTAAATGATTCTATGATTCTGTGACCTTTAAAGGTCCATTCCAACCCAAACCATTCTATGCTGGTGTGATCTCCTTGCTCAAGCTCGGAGAGTGCACGCCTGCCAGTGGCTCAGGAGGCAGAAACAGGGATGTGCACGCTGGAGAGTGAAGATGGGCTTTGGTTCAGCACAAGCTGGGTCCTACGTTTGTAGACCCCACTGGAATCGTCTTGAGCACCACAGCCAACAACATCTTCTCAGGATGGGGGTTCCCGAGTATGCGCTCAGCACAAGTTGGAGGGGAATGATCCTGGCCATAGGAAATATTATGATGAAAACCTTCCAGGAGAAAAAGCTACAGCATGGGGAATATCCTCATGGCTGAGCTGGGAAGATGAGGGCCATGGTTGGTGTTGGAAAGACTTGTCCCAGTATCCAGCCTTGCCCTTCTCTTCCCACCTAACTTCGGACAAACCTCAAGGCTTCTGTGGTCCCCTTAAGGCCAGTGGAAACAGAGAGGTATCTCCATGTCCTTCTAAGAAGGATATCTGCATCCAGTGAGTTATCCAGGACTAGATGCACTTGCTTGGGAGCCACCTGGACTCAAATACAGTCTCCTTGGGGAGAGTACCCCACGAGCAGTACATCCCGCAGGCACCTCTGTCTTAAGGTGGTCACTTAGCTGGTCACCCAGGCTTCTTTGAGGAGAGAAACAGGTGACCGTGGGTTGTGGTTTGCAGAAGGGACCATTCTGCAACCGTCCAGCCCTGGTAGGGCCCACCAGGAATAAGCTGCTCTGCAGACTGCCCTGCTTGGAGCAGTCAGAGTGGTGGCACCTTGAATGGCCTTGGCTTCCGCAGCGGTCCACCCCTGAAGCATAGACAGTTGTGATGCACGAGATGGTGCACGGATGTGGGCGTTGAATGGCCACAAGCAGTGCAAAGGTGCTACAGCACCGAGGGGACCATGCCTGATGGTGACAGGGTCTTAACAGAAGCTTTCTTTGTATCTCCTTTCCTGAATCATACGATCACAAAACAATGTAGATTGGAAGGGATCTCTGGAGAGCTCTGCTCTAATCTTCCACTCTCTATTAGACCAACTAGACCATGTTGTTCATGGCCTTGACCAGTGAAGATGTGAAAGTCCCCAAGGAGGGAGATCCAAACACCTTTCTCGTCTCTGTTACAATATTTAACCATCCTCATGGGGAAAAGAGCATTTTCTGCTGCCTAATGGGAATTTTCCACAGCGCACCCTGTGCCCATTTCTTCATGTCCTTGTGATGTCCGTTTATCTCCTGAATTAGCTCTGGATGAAGAGATGTTTGCTTTCTCCCCACAGGCTCTGTTACCATCAGACCTCCGCAGCCTCCGCCGCTGCTCCCATTGCTGGTCTCGATCATCCCTCCCATCTCGATGCTGGTCTGTGGGGCTCTCCTGTACCAGAGGAGGAGGCAAATGCAAACCAGGGCTTTTAATTCCCCCTTAGGTGAGCTCCGCTGCGGGTGAAGAGGGCAACGGAGTTTGCAGAAGTGTGTGGTTGGAAACAAGTTTTGTTCAAAACCTTGATGTCAGCAGAGTTGGGGCAGAAGATTTTTTTTTCCCGTGGCTCACGTTGAAAGGAACTTCCTTTTCTGGTTTGACCTTTTCTCTCCCCATCCCTTTCTCCTTTCTCTTTCTTTCCACTCTTCCCCTTTCACTTTGACACCATCTTCCCTGCTGGGTTACGGACACGCTGGGAGGTGGGACAGCCCTTGAAGCCTCCTCGAACACTGCCTGTGCTTCCCTCTGCTGCCTGCGCTGCCTGTACATCAGACAGGAGCTTTGAGCAGAGGATGGCTCTATGGATTCCTAGCTCCCCGTTGGCAAGGGATGTTCCACTTTTAGCCCGAGGGGTGAGAAAAGACCAGGAATTGTGTCTGTTCCTGAAGTTTTTGGGCTGTGGTGGAGACTCTTGGAAAGCGGGGTTGAGCGGTTGGGGTTGCCTGTGTTGAACATCCCCATGTTGTCTTGTTGAACGTCCATCACGTTGATGAAAGGTGCTGTGTGTGGACCAAATGCTGGATCAGGGGTGGTTTCTGCGAAGCAGGCTTCACGTCTGAGTGCTGGCAGGGGCGATGGTGGTATGCCCCGTGCTGCCACTGTTGCTGGCCAAGCCAAAGTGATTCGTGCCGTCTCCAATGGAGCGAGCATCCTCGGCTGGCCTTGTTAAAAAGGGGAAAATTCAGGCTGTGTAGAGCAAACCATCGACTGAATCACCGTGCTCTGCAGGTTTTGTGCGCATGGAGGAGCTGGTTGTCTCTGACATGTCCATCTCGACGCCTGGAAAAGAGCAAGCAGCAGTCAAGGTGGCTCCTGCTGGGGATGCCGACAACGAGAGAGCTCAGCACAGCCTGTGACCAGCCCAGACCTAAAACTCCAGTGATGCAGCTCCGTCCCAGCACACGGCTCTTTCACCCAGGGCCCTGGACCACCTTGTAAGAGCTAGGTCACTAGATCCACCACCCATCTCCATGCCCACCTCGGTCAGTTACCCCGAGCGATACAAGGCGCGACACACACCGTGCGGCACCAGCGGTCTGCACGCAGAAGACATTTGATGTGTAGAAATTTTAAATTTTTTTTTTTTCAGATTTCTCTTTCAAATTTTTTTTTTTTTGTGCATTTGTGAAAATAAAAACATTCTCTAAGACTCAAGCAGTGTTTTACTCTTGGAGGTTTTTTCTTCTTCTCTTTCAAATTTTTTTTTTTTTGTGCATTTGTGAAAATAAAAACATTCTCTAAGACTCAAGCAGTGTTTTACTCTTGGAGTTTTTTTTTCTTCTTTTTTTTTTTATAGCCAGTCAGTGGAGGCTGCAAAGTTTACCCTGAAGTATATGCCAGGGGCTTGTTTCCCTACAGCGGTTAAGTCGAACAGTTTTGCAAACTCAACCTGAAAGCTCAGTTTAGGCCTCACGCAGATATTTAGAGCCATCCGAGATGCCCTAGTTCTAGGACATTGATACGGGACTGGCAAACGTGACAAGGACTTCACTAGATGCATCTGTACGGGGCCACTAGATCTCGCTGACCTCTTCCATCTGCTGTATTCCCAAACACGCTCCTGTGCCTTGTGTCCTTGGACATCAGTCTCCCGGGGCCTCTCAGAGGACAGGGGCTTCTTGTGAAGGGCTTGGAAGGCATGGAGGTGCGAGTCAGCCATGCAGAGGGATGCTGGCAGGATGTTTAAGAAGCTCTGGTCATAGAACTAAGCACTGGGTACCACCACGGCTCGTGCCAACCCAAGTGGTATGGGACTACGAGCAGCCAAGCAGGACGCTATGCAAGCATGCTGCCGTGTGTTGGCAGGACAGTCCTGCTCATGAAGGACCACAAAAATAGATAGGTAGCCAACCAGAGGGAAACAGGACGAGTGATGTTATAAATAAGGTTGCTGTGGTGGGGTAAAAGCATGAACATCTGCAAGGCAGGGGAAGAGAGGAACCGGGATGCATGCTGGCTCGCAGGGGTTTAGAAGATGAAGGTCTGGAGTGCCCTGAGAGGATTGACCGAGCTGGAAAACAGAAGATGGCTTGCATGATGCATGGAAAGCATCTGCCAAGGGAAACAAGGAGTGCATGAAGAGCCCAAACAGGCCAAAAGCTCGGAGAACTAATGAGTAAAAGTTGATCCTACAGCATGCAGGACACTTGCAAAGGAGGACCAGACAAGACTATGACCAATCTATGGCTGTGGTATGTACGGAGGAGCGTTTAAGGCTTGTGGAAGCGCTTCTCTGAGTAGTAACTCTTCGTGTTAAATTTGTAGAAAGCTTTGCGTGAACATTTCATAGTCCAGTTGATGGTGATGTTGGGAATTTTCAGGTAATACCTGCATGGATGTGGGTCGGTCCTGGGCTCTATTGCACTAAAAAGGAGTTGCCCAGGGCACACGCTCCCTAGTTTCTGCCACTTTTCCAGGTCCTATGCTCACGTTTCTGGTGTTCCCTCAATCTGAAGGTCAACGGCACCAGTCTTCCTCGTGCAAGGGGTGTTGGCAGTGGGTCATTAGGAGTCCAAGCTTTTTCTGTGGAAGAGTGTGATGTCGATGGGGTTTCTTCTTCTGCCTCACCTTCTTCCATTTTTGGATCCACATGTTTTCTGACATACCTTCACACTTTGTTCTTCCCTTATCTGCCCACAAATCAATATTGCACTCAAACTGTCTGTATATGGGGCTTTTTCTCTGTGTTGGGTACTTGTTCTTTGTTACCCCTAAAACTGTTTTTGTCCAGATTCAGGCCTGCAAGTTGATGATCGGTGAGCTGCTGATAGCCTTGGGCTTTCCACTGTGCCCCATCTCTTATCATCCCATGCCTGTCCTCTACACTGACTTGTGTGTTTCCATTTCTCAGGGCTTCTGCTGTAACACCAGCTTTATGTTTCTCCCTGGCTTTGAGAGCCCCAGGACACCCCTAGATGTCCTGCGCTCCATGGGCTGCTTCTGGAGGGTGGTAGGGACTACAGCAGGGCTGGATCCTTCACCCCTTATCCAGTCTCCTAAAGCTATCTCAGCAGGTCTTGTCCCATCGGCCGCCCAGGTCCTGGCACCATGACCTGGGGTATGCAACACATGGTCCCTTTCGTGCTGCAGAAACACCCCTTAGTCAGCTGAAACACACCTTATTTCAGGCAATTTGAGATGAAAACATACATCAGAATTAATAGTTCTGTCTTAGGCCACGAGGACATCCTGTGCTGACCCCTGACCGCCTTGGTCTCGCTCTCTGCTAATGAGCAGGGTGATGGTCATTCCCCTACTGACCCTAATGAGGGTAATGGAGATGCAGCAGGCTTTGCAAAGTTAGCTTTTCTTTCTTCTTGTTCCTAAAGCTGTGACCCAGGGTTACGCTCTACCTACCTCCACCCTGAGGAAGCACAGTTCCCTTTTCAGCCTCTTCCCGGCACGGTTTAGATGAGTTCAGCTCCAGGGTCCTCCCTTGCTGGGTGGTCATCTCAGGCAGCTGCAGAGCCTCCCGCTCCTTCATCTCCCCTGCGGATGAGCTGTTCGGGACACACCCCTGGGTTGTTCCAGTTCAATGCAACCTGGATATTTGACCAGGGATGCTCGGCTGGCTCTTTGCAGAGGGCTGGGAGGTGAGACAGGAGATTCAGCCACCTATGTGATAGGACAGGCAGTCCACCCACCACCCAACATCTCCTTGGGCACTAACTGTGACCCTACAACCTGCCCATCCCTCAGGTTGTGTTTAAAGCCCATGGAGGTGGCAAGAAGGGGTTAGGAGTGGGTTAGAGCTCTTTTTAAGGGTAGAAATGGGGTCTGGGTAGCTGAGTGCATGTGTCTAACGGCACTGAGGGTCATAAGGGCACCTTGCAAAAAGGAATTGACACCCATGCACAGGTCTCTGAAACATCCAAGGTTGGGGTGTGCTGATCCTACAGGCATTTTTCCAGCCTGTCCCTGCAGTCCCTTTCAGTGCCCTCTGCAAATGGGCCCTGGGGGTAACTCCGGTCCATGCCCTGCTGCCCCAGGACACTGACACTTCTGACCCATCAGTCACGCTGCCTTCTCCGGGGGGTGATAAATAACGCAATGGCCCTTGCTAACAGAGATACTTCTCCATGGGATATCTCCTGAGTATCACTGCGGTGATGATCCCCTGGGGGAGGGAGCTCTTTCAGGAGGCCCTCGGGGGAGGTTCAGTATGGAGGACACCGAAGGATGGGCAGATGAATGGGTGGTGGTGGGGGCAGTTTCTGGGCAGGCAGCGATTTGCTTCGTATCCTCCTTCCCTACTCCTCAGTTGCGACCACAACACTGAGCGCAGCTTAGGTCCCTCCCCAGTACCATCTCCTGCCCCCTCCCAGCCCTGGTGGGGCTAGACTGCCCCGGAGGGTCTGCGAGAGCAGCTGGAGCTGCTTGGCTGCCTGTGCCGGATCCAGAACCGCAAGAATCCTCAGGGGCTCTGGGGTGGATCTGAAGGGCTGCCAGGGCGTGTAGCAGCCCAAATGTCCAGGGATGGTGGTGCTGGGGAGTCCTACAGCCTGGCTGCGGGGAGAGGGGCATCAGGTGTGTTGGAGAAAATCATGTAATTGCCAGCATCAGGCCACTTATACTAAAAATTTTCAAGCTGTGAGCTTCTTCCACCTCTGTTATGGCTGATGGATTTTCCCCAGCTCAAGTTATTCTCTGGGATCTCTTCTTTACCTTTATCTAGGCAGAGTTTGCAATAGATTAATTCATCATTGAAGGGAAGGATGAGAGATTTCGGATGCTTCAGCTCAGCAGAAGATGCTGAGATGTGAAGGCCAAGGGGTAGCACAAGATGAGTCCGCATTGCATCAGCCGTGGTGGGCTGAACCATGGAGATGTTGGCACGTGCAGACCCCAGTCATTTGCAAAAACCCCGAGTGCTCAAGTGCAGATACCTGTGCTGGGCTGCCATTACAGTCACTGGGAGCAGTCAGCCGAGAAAAATGAGCCACACAAGAAGATCCTGATGGCTTCTCCCATTGCATCCCCCACCTTGCAGAGAACAGTTCGTGACGCTCAGCTCTTGGCACATACATGACCTCTTCGCACTCCCTGGAAGGTGCAAGCAAGTTTGGAGACTGCGAGGCAGTCACAGGATAGTGTTTCCAACTGCTTGCCCATGAATAACAAGGCGATTTTCTGCCATCTAGCTATGCATCTGTGCAATGCAATGCAACGAAATTCATGGTGCACCATGTCTGGCTTTGAATGTTTTCCTTTTCCAGTTGGCAGCTGCAAATGAGTTCTCCAAAATCGTCATTTCTGTGTGCTGCAGCAGCCAAAAAAACCCAACAAAATGTTGCAAACCCTAAGAAGAGCATTGAGGGCAAGGCAGGGGGTATAATTTTGCTGTGACGTACAACCCTGGTTCTTCCACATCTTTTGTAGTGTGTGTAGTGCTGGTCGCCATGTCTCAGGAAGGGTGTACTGCAAGTACAAGGTCCAGAGGCTGCACAAAGGGCTGGGAGCTTCTGGAAGCTGCTGCCTCGGGGAGAGTTGCGGGGGCTGATGCTGTCAACTAGTTCAAAGAGAAATGAGGCAAAAGTGTGAACAATGTGTCTAAAAGCAGATGCTAAAGGGAACGTGCTTAACGCAAGAAGTCTAGATGCTGGGAGGCTGGAGGCCATCAGACGTGGCCTGGTTTGCATGTTGACCCTGTCTCCTGTGCCACTTATGGGGTGGGTTGGATCAAACACTTCTCAGACCCAGTGGGAAATATTGTGTAACTTACCTTTAGCTCTTACTTAGGAGTTAAAGTAAGAGTTAAAGGTAAGTTACACAATGATCTCTTGGTCAAATACTTGGTCAAATTGGGCATCCCCCAACCCCAAACTTGCTTCCGTGTCTCTGCTTCACAAGGACCCTTAAAAATGGGTCCGTGAGGGATGTCAGCAGGGCTTGCAGTCTAAGTCTCTCCAGGCTGCGATGCCTGCAAAGCTCTTGCACCCTCCCACCGCTGACAGCATGAACACACAAACCCCTTTTCACTTGCACTGAACAAATGCGGTGAGGGTTGGGTTTCAAAATGCAGCTGCTGGGATAGCAATGCTGAAAGTGGAGCAAGGTTTGGTTCCCCCCCCCCGGTGTACTGTCTTACTAGCCAAAAATGATTTGTTTACCCTGGACATCAGTGATTTCATGAGCATCATGCATTTCATATCTTGCAAGACTTCACAACCCAGCCCATCGTATGCAAGCCTACAGGGATGCAACTCACTCGGTTCTTCTGGCTTCACAGTTATTGCATTGTGCTTACGATGGAGCTGTTGGACTATCCAGGCTCATGTTTCCAGGTTAAAGGGTACTAGTAGCTGTGCAAGCAAATCACGGGGGCAAGACGTCATGCCTCCATGCTGCGTCACGCCAAGGGCTACACCTTAATTAACTGGGGGGGGTGGGGGTGGGTGACAAACCTTCCTGCAGCCCCTAAGATGATGTTCAGACTACAGGGAGCTGGAGGTGGGCAGAGAAGCCTTCGGGGCTCCTCTTCTTGGCATGAGCAATGAATTGAAAAGATGGGGGAAGCTCTCTTTAGGAAAGGCTTAAACTTTGCAGCAACAAAAGGCTGAAAATTAATGGTCGTCTTCCACCGTAAAGCAGTAAGGATTTTATACAGGGGCCAGGGTGTATCCATCTGAGCAACGTGGACCGCGTGGGGCCAGAAACTGCCCTCTCCAAGTGCCCGGCTCAGCCCTGGGGTGCAGGCTCCTGCCACAGTGGGGAAGATGCCAGTACTGTGTGCACAGGCAACCCTTCCCCGGGGCCATGTTCACCGCTGGGAGCAGCACGGAACATCCTTTCAGGACTGCTTTTTTGCTGAGACTCTTTATATTTGGTTCAGCTCGCCTTGCACAGCCGTGGGAGCCTGTGGCCCTGGGGAGCTGGCAGCCCAGCATGGACTGAGTGGGATGTAGCCGTTTCCCATCTCATGGTCATAAAGAGGGGTGGTGTGCCCCACGGGGTCGTCTCAGAAATGTCGATGCCTGCTGTTCATTGTGACTAGTGTAGCGGGGGCTGCAGGCTGGATTTGAGTGGAGACAGCCCAGGGAGGGGGTTTGAGGAGAGGACTCATCTCTGGAGGATGGGTGACCTTCCTCCCTGGCCAGAAGCTGAGAAGGGAAAGGGGCTGCAGCTGTGCCCAGCTCCATCATCTCTGATGATGGCACGGCCAGGAGCCCACTCGGTCCAGTGTCCTGGTCCCAGGGCTCGGCGATGCTCTGCTTTCCTTGCACCAGCCCCAGGGTGCGGGCAGGCTCCTTGCCCCGTAGCCATGCCTCCAGCCCCAGCCTTGGGAGGCAAAAGCCCGCAAGTCATCCCAGAGTCCCTGTGACAACCCATTCTGCTGCTTGCAGGTGACAAGACTATTCTCTGAAAACCCGAATTACAGTACAAGCATGGGGTTGTTTAGCACAAACCCGGGGGGTTTATGCTAAACCATCGCCCGCCTCAGAGATCAGTCTGTAAATTCCCCAAATTCCCTTAAACTCAGGACAAGAATCAAAACAATGGGGGTGCCCAAAACCTGAGCGTGTTTGCAGCTTAATCTCAGCAGCTACGGCATGGTTTCTGGACCACCCTCCCTTATTCTTTATATTATGTGATACTCCCAGAATATAGGCTGTGCATTTTATATGCCTGATGGCTTCATCGACGTGACTTTGGGACAGTCTCCAGCCAGAGCATGCTATTCAATGTACACAACCCGTCAAAACTCCTTATTTTCGCAGGGGAAAGGAGGCTTCTTGCCCTCCACAGGCACCCTGGGGATATCTCTGTATAGCGGGGGTTCACCTTTGGACACCTGCAAGATGAGGCTCGGCTTTTCCCGAGGGTGCAAACCTCCGTAAATGAGCGTTGCAAACCCTCCTGCTGCTGGATCCGCAGCCCGGAGCTGGCTGGGGACTGGGGAGGTGGGGATGAAACAGGGCAGACGCAGCTGGGAACAGGGGGAGCCTCCTAGCAGACATGGGTGCTGGGGGGGGGGCACTTAAACCACTTAAAACCAGAGGGCAAAATCCTGGGGACAGCAGGGAGGAGGGGTCAGTGTAGGAGGAGGGATGAGCGCCAGGCAAACACGGGGCACGTTGCTGCAGAGGAGGGGACAAAGCTGCTCTCGCCACCTTCCCAGAAGTGACAGCACCCAGCTCAGCTTGCAGCTCGCACTGGGACGGTCACCTGTCCTACGGCGTATGTGACAGGCATGGGGTTTTCAGGACGTTGCCTCCTGTCCCTGCACAGCAACCTGGCTGGCTTTGCCAGAGCAGGGCTCCTCATCTACCTGGCGTGCCTCTGCGGTGAGTGGCTCTTGCATGGGGAAGGAGCATCCTAAGAGAAAGACGGGGTCGGAGATCTGCAGGAATGGGGGGGACTGGGCTTGCAGATGGATGGGGCAAAGCCTCCTTCGACCCACCAGACTTTAAAAGGAAGAGAAAGCGATGGATGGGGAAGGAGACCTCGTTAGCGGGGTAATTATCCTGGCCTCTGCACTACTGCCTTTGCACAGAGCGGTTGGGAAATGCCTGGAGCCTTACCAACCGGTGACAGTCAGAACCAGAAAGTGCTTATTTGTCTTGGCCACCTCTTCAGGGCCAGCCAGTTCGTTTACAAAGGGCACAAAGTCCTCTTCCCCCCAGCACAAACAGGAGCATTTATTCTGCTCTGCGACGTGCAGACACGAAGACTTTCCAGGAGGTGACAAATTGTGCTGCAAGTGGGATGCCAAGGAGCTTTTCTTATTTTTTTTCTGCTTCTGCCTGCCTTGTTTTGCATCCCATTCTCCAGCGGATGCTGCAGCCTCTACCCAGACCCCAACCTCGGCATTCCAGAGTGGCTCAGCCACTCCAGCGCTTACTGCCATGGCGATTAAACACCTCATATTTACCTTTCTTGCTGTAGTTTCAGCCCATGTAATGCCCTCCTTTAAGACACAGCTCCACTTGGCTAGGGACCCTGGGCTAATTTGCTGTGCAGGCTCTATCACATCATGGAAATCACTAATTAAAGCATCAGGCTGCACACA
The DNA here is from genome assembly GCF_000699145.1 of Aptenodytes forsteri. NCBI lineage: Eukaryota > Metazoa > Chordata > Aves > Sphenisciformes > Spheniscidae > Aptenodytes > Aptenodytes forsteri. The sequence continues at coordinate 112,047 of NW_008796038.1, read as the reverse complement.
GACAGACCCCCCCACCCCTTTCCATGGGGTGGCTGGCAGCTGCTCTCTACATACAGTTTCCCGGAGTTTTCAGTCTAGCCGGCAGTGTTTTCCTTTTAATTTATTGGGAATACTAAGCAAAAAAATATCCGAAGCCCCTTTAAAGATAATTGTCTTTCAAAAAGGGGGTTTGCAGAGCATTTTCTCTCCTGGACTTGGATATTTTGTTTTTTTTTTGGTTTGTCTTTGAGCCAAAGGAGAAGCACGTCCATGATTCACGTAAGCCATTGCCGTTCGCAGAGGCTCCATGAAGCTCATGCAAGCAACACAGCCTTTCCCGGTGCTGTTCTTCCACACCAGACCCTCTCCGTATCCCTCTTGCAGACCTGGTTGCTTCCCAGCGGGTTCCCCTCCGCCTGTCAGATGGCCCACACCGCTGCGCCGGCAGGGTCGAGGTCTTCTACGAGAACCAGTGGGGAACGGTGTGCGATGACTACTGGGACCTGGAGGATGCTGGCGTGGTGTGCCGGCAGCTGGACTGCGGCACGGCACTGTCAGCCCCCGGGGCCGGGCATTTCAGGGCAGGGTCTGGTCCCATCTGGCTGGACGACGTCAACTGCATGGGAACGGAGGTCGCCCTGTCTTACTGCAGGATGAAGGGCTGGGGAAAGAACAACTGCCACCATGGTGAAGATGCCGGTGTGGTGTGCTCAGGTAACGCCCTGTGGAAATCATGGGGTGGAGGGGGATGATGACACGTGGTCCACAAAGCAACTCCCTCGCAAGGAGTGGTGCCCCGCAGTTTTCCAAAACCTCCCTGCGGCACAGAGCACCCACGGCCCCAGCAAGGGATGGTTTTGTGGTTTGTCCCATACAAGGGACTGCAGGCTAGGGAGCAATTTGGGAAGCAGGCTTGGAAATATTATCTGTGCTAACTCCACCTTCCTGAGATGCTGAACCACCTCTGGGGGAGGCACAGGGACCCCTTGCACACCACACCCCTCCGCAGTAAGCAGGACCCCACGTGCCTTGCTTTGGCTGCGTGTTTTGGGGACACGGGCAGAACTAGAGACCCGTCGTGTTTTGCAGGCCAGCACTGTGAGACACAGCCTTAGGCAGGGGAGGGAACGGCCAGGAGGAGACACCCAGATTCCTCCTCCCTATCACCAACACGAGAGACAGGATGGTTTCCATGCCCCTGCCTCTGGCAAGCTGCAATCAGCTAGAAAACACTATTTTATGGCCACAAACTGTGAGGCGCCAAAAGCTTGGAGCTCCAAAAGCTTGGAGCTTTGGTGGCTGGTCGAGGTGCAGGTGCTCACGGCAATTGGAAGATCCACCGGTGTCAGAATTGTCCCAACAGACATGGGTGTGCTGAGCCCCCTTGGTTGTCACTTTCACCTGCAAAGAAGACGTAGTGCCCCATGAACACCAGGAAAAAAGCTTTCCTCCTTCTTCTGTCCCGGCATCCTCAGGATCTCCAGCCACAGCTGGAAAGGCCACAGGTTGCTGGGACCATCGGATTCGTATCGGTTTCACAGCCGCAGCCAAGGGCTGGGCAGCAGACACCTGGGTGGGTGCTTGTCCCCCTTGTCCCATCTCCTACAACATGCCATGCTGGCACTCTTCAGCACACAGGTCCATGAAAATAAGGAACAGCAGGGATAACAGGAAGGGAACAATGCCTTTTGGGCAGCACGCAAAAAGTGCACTCGTGTGGGCACCAAGGAGGGAGGGGAAGCACTGGGCTGGGTGCTAGATGCTCCTAGCAAGGTCCCAACCCACCACGCTATGGGGACCAGTAGCCCACGGGCTGTGCAAAGATGGGGGTGGGGGTGGGGCTGAAGTCTTTTCGAAGAAGGGGCAGTGGCAACGGGGGTCTGCAGAAAGCCTCTCCCTTTGGGGGCTGCTGCGGTCACATGAGGGGTTCATGGATGGCCACCCAGGAGGACTCAAAAAAAGGATTGCAGCTGTTCATGGTTTGCTTGTGCTCATGTTGAATGTGCGTGGGCTCTGAGGTTGCACAGCTGGTTTTTCCCACAGCAGAGATGTTTAGCCCCAAACTTTAGATATTCCTCAATGGCTCTTTGTGGACATGGGAACCCCCCTGTGCAAAACACAGGGGAGCACCCTCCAGCACGGGTCTCACCATGGTGGCAAGAAGAAGCACCTTGGGGGAGACCTGGTCTGATGCTCCCCTTGTATCTCATGTCACGAGCAGGCACAGCCACCAACACACCAGCTCATCTGCGCCTGGAGAATGGCCCCAGCCGCTGCGCAGGGCGCGTGGAGGTGCTGCACCACCATCAGTGGGGGACAGTGTGCGACAACGGCTGGAGCCTGGTTGAGGCAGTGGTGGTCTGCCGGCAGCTGGGCTGTGGGACGGCCGTCTCTGCCCTGGGCTTGGCTCACTTCGGGCAGGGGTCCGGCCACATCTGGCTGGATAATGTGAACTGTACAGGGACAGAAGCTGCCCTCTCCGAATGCCAGGCCAGGCCGTGGGGATCCAACAGCTGTGACCACCGGGAAGATGCTGGTGTGGTGTGCTCAGGTGGTCCATGTTATTTGGAATGAGTACCGTGCGGGTTGGGGTGCAGGATCAGCTCAATCGAGTCCCAGGTACTACTGACCTCAGGACCCCCCATACTCACTGCTGACCCCAGGACCCTCCCATAGTCACTGTTGACCCCAGGACCCTTTGTCAGGCTCCAAGCCCCAAGCTCTGGAGCTGCGACCCCTCTTTATCCACCCCAATGAGAAGCAAATCCCAAGCCAGCCCTGTCGGTGTAGCAGATGGAGTCTGCACGCACGGAAGGGATGCTCTGATTTTCCTGCGGCTTAGCACGTTGCAAAGCCCAGCTGGAGCCGTGGATGACAGTCAGGCATGAACATGACCCTTTGCACCCTTCACAGAACCAGACACTTCGGGACAGCTCCCACTGCGGCTGGCAAACGGCTTGAACAGCTGCCTGGGGAGAGTCGAGGTCTTTCACGACCAGAAGTGGGGGACCGTGTGCGACGACACCTGGGACCTCCATGCCGCCGCCGCCGTGTGCAGGCAGCTGGGCTGCGGGATGGCGCTGTCAGCACCAGGCTCAGCTCATTTTGGGCCAGGTTCGGATCCCATCTGGCTGGACAGTGTTCACTGCACGGGGACCGAGTCCGCCCTCACTGAGTGCGAGCTGAGCAGCTGGGGAGAGCACAACTGTGGCCACAGCGAGGATGCTGGCGTGGTGTGCTCAGGTAACACCAAGCTGCAGGGACTGGGACGGGTGAGCCAGGATGGTTGGTGTCTATCCCAGGAGGGACTTGACAGGTGCTGGAGCTGCTGTTCTACCCCAGGGCTGTGCCAGCTCTCTCCTCTCTGCTCATTCTTCCCAATCCCCAGCATCAGAGCAGAAGTCAGCTTTCACCCAGCCACTTGGCTTGGAGTTGAGCAAAAATGCCACGCTGCCTAGACAGGAGTTGTGCACCTAACTCATTGATTTAATCTAGACTATGTCCCTCTAGCTCATCAGTGATGATGCCCATCAATGATGGGCAAAGCCTTGCTTAAAAAAAAAATATCCAGGCGCACCTTTCCTAGACACAGGAGTCAAGTGCCACCAGGGAGGTGGGTGTGGGTCTCCCACGAGCCCCATCTCACAGATACCAGCCCTGTGGTGACGTTGCTTATTAAGGCATCTCGTACAAGGGGCTAGAGTAAGGCAATCCATCCCTGGTCACGGGTGCTGGTGGCTTGCCTTCAGCAGGGCACCGGAAAAAAATGCCCGGGAGCAAGTCAGAAGCTCTCATCGCCATGAGGATGCCTACGGAGAATGGGCAAGTGTGTGGGTGTGCAAAGCAGTGTGCAGACCCATGGGCAGATGCACGCAAGCTTCTGGCCACCATCCTCTCAGGCTCTCTGTCCCCATGCTATGCATTCGAGCCAGCAAAGGTGCAGCAGGCACAGGCAGCACATTGCATACACGCCTGTCCCCATGCACATGGGTGCCTTGCACACCCCTCTGAGGCTCTCTGCCCCTGTGGGTTCAGAGGGGCCGTCTCACCTTCTTGCGCTCTTCCTTGCAGGCACAGACCCCTTGCAGGTGCGGGTGCAGGACGGCCCCGGTCCCTGCGCGGGGCGGGTGGAGGTGCTCTACAACGCTACCTGGCATGGGGTGTGCGGCAGCAGATGGAGCTTGCTGGAAGCTGGGGTGGTCTGCAGGCAGCTGGGCTGTGGGCCAGCCCAGTCAGCACCCGTTGGAGCCCAACTCAGGCAGGGGGACGACCCCTTGCAGGTGCGGGTGCAGGGCGGCCCCGGTCCCTGCGCGGGGCGGGTGGAGGTGCTGGAATGCTCAGTTGCCCCAAAAAGGGTTTTATGTGGGACTGGGAGGCTGGCAGCACTGGTGGGACATCAGTGATGGGAATGACCTTGCAAGGGAGCTGGGAGGGGGAATTGTGCAGCAGGTACAGCTGGCACATGGCATGTATGCCCATCCTTGCACACATGTGCACCTTGCACGCCCCTCTTCATCTGCCTGCTGTGTCAGAGGGGCCATCTCACCCCTTTGCTCCTTCTTGCAGGCACAGACCCCTTGCAGGTGCGGGTGCAGGACGGCCCCGGTCCCTGCGCGGGGCGGGTGGAGGTGCTCTACAACGCTACCTGGCATGGGGTGTGCGGCAGCAGATGGAGCTTGCTGGAAGCTGGGGTGGTCTGCAGGCAGCTGGGCTGTGGGCCAGCCCAGTCAGCACCCGTTGGAGCCCAACTCAGGCAGGGGGACGGCCGCGCCTTGCTGGAGGGGCTCAGCTGCCGGGGGACTGAGTTGCTGCTCCTGGAGTGCCAGCAGAGAGAGATGGGTCTGGGGCCGTGCAGGCAGGGCTTGGCAGCCAGCGTGGTGTGTGCAGAGCAGAAAGGTAAGCACCGGGATCCCCCGTCATCCACTCCGTCTGCATCAGGGCCAACCTGGTGCAGACACATGGTGGGGTAAAGGCTCCTATCTCCATCCCAGCCTTGGCCTCCTCCCAGGCAGGCAGAAGCGTTGCCATAAACCTTTTTGCTGGGAGCCGTCAGGTGGGCAGGGTAGAGGCACCTGAAGGCAGCAGCTGGAAGGCAGCGGAGTGGGACCAACTGGGTGAAGGCATCTCAGTGGGCATGGAGTCCCCGGTGGACACACTCTGTTTGCATTAGCCCAACAGGGGTGGGGTGCCCATGCACCAACCCTCCTGAAGCAGAGCGTGAGCTGTCACTCCTGCCGATGAGGGGTCAGCCCCAGCGCCCAGGAGGGCAGTGAGGGACGATGTTGCAAGTCCCCAAAAACATGCAGCAGAAGGGAAGGGTGAGAGGGGCAGAGAGGGTCAGGCCATCCAACCAACCCCCTCTGAGCTTCACTCTCCCTGCAGACCTTATACAGTCCTGCTCGGTGCTGGCAGGCCTGCTCAGCATGGGGGCAATGGTCTGTGGGACCCTGTTGGTCCTCTACCTGTGGACAAGGTGTGGAAGACAGGCTGGACGCTCCCCAGGTAAGAGCAGGACCACAGCATGTGGTGCACCTGGCCTGCTTGTGGAGCTGGCTGCACTCCTGGCTGGCATGGATGCACCCCAACCTGGGGCTGGGGATTGCACCCTCCATGTACCACCCTGTTCCTTCATTTTGCAGACAAGCCACTTAAAAAGGAGACAGAGGACACCGCGACATCATCAGAGGCATAGGCAGCCATGCTCCTGATGTCGAAGGCAAGGCCCCCTCAGGACCCCAGAAGACCCAGTTCTGTGAAGCCAGAAAAGCAGAGCAGTCACTGCGACGGTCAGCAGAGAGGACCCCTCTGGCAGAACCGAGACCCCTGCCTGTGTGCCCCACAGCCCCCAGATCACTGTGCTGAGCCTCTGTGGGTCCCAGTTCCTCCATGCAGCACCATGAAGTCCCTCAGTCTCCAAGCAAGGTCTTCTCAGAATAACCCCTATCTGGTCCTCCGGGTAGGCTCCAGCATCCTAACCCCATCTGCACAGACTCCTCTTATTCCCAGCCCTACAACCGCTACAATCCCTATTCCCAGCCCTATAGCCCCCTATAATCCCTACAACCCCCTGCAGAGTCATCTGCAGTGGCACCCAGTGTCATCACCCTCACCGCATTCCCAGGAGGATCATACCTTTTCCCCTAATCTCCCATGGAAGTGAGGATTACTTCCTGATCCAGGAGCGAGCAAGCAGGGTGCTCTCCCGCACTGTACGCAACCACCTTTGCAAAATGAGGAGCGCACTTAAAAGCCCATCCAGAACAGGGTGAGGAGTCCCTCACCCATTTTATTTATTCAATCCACTTTTGAATATCAGTAAAAACCCCGAAACCCAAAAGAATGAGAATGCAGCATTATACAGATTCAGGGATATGGAGTGACTTGGTGAGGTGGAAGCGGTGGAAGAACAGGCCCCTTGGTTATAGAGGGACTGTAGATGATCGGGTCAGATACAGGAGACTCAAGATTGCTAACGCTGGGTGAGATACCACCAACAAGGAAGGGTCATGTTCCTGATGGAGCAACCCATGGAGTCAGGTCTGAGCCCCAAACCATCCAACACTTTGGAGAAGCCAAGAGGGGCCATGGTCAGAGGAACGTCCCAGGGCCATGGGGAGGGATTGAAGGGACCACAAGCTTGACCACCAAGGTGACCAACACAAGGTTGTGATGAAGGCGTGCCTTGCGGGACGAGCTGATCTCTGCACAAGGGCATGGAAGGGAAGAGTTGGTGCAAGAGGCAGCAGGGAGAAGACACACCTAATGAAAGAGTCACAGCATGTATTTCAATGCCCTTCAGGTCTAGCCTCCCACCTCTCCTTCCCTCCCAGCCAGCAGCTGGCAGCTGTGACCAATTTGCGTCTTGCTACTTGTCCTAAACCCCAGCAATAGAGCCCCCCTGGCCAGGTGTCTCCTGTCAACGCATGGCCACAAGGTCATCTTCTACTCCTCCATGGACGTCCATCACTCCTGGGACTTCAGGGTTTCTCATCCTCCTGCTAGTACCCAAGCCTTCTCATCTTCTTGCTGACTGCCCCAGAAGACCTGGTCCTCCAGCCTTGCCTGTCCCAAAGTTTACATCAAAGGCCCAGGACTCCTTCTAGCTCTGGGTAGAGTGTCCTCAGAATAGGGGAAAACAGGACCTTGGACCCAGTTTTATGCAATAAAATATCTGCACTGTTTGGAGAAGGTCTTTGTAATAAAGTTGGGATGAGTTGGGGCTCTTCATGGCTCCAACATGCGGGACCAACACCTGCTAGATCCAAGCTCAGGCCATGGGCTGCTCTGCAGAGATGCTCTGCAGGGACTACAGTATCTCAAGAAGGGTTTTTTTCAGACTTCCCAGGGGGACACAACACCCAAATTCAAAAGGAGCAGAAGGGACGTAGGACCATGACTCACTTCCAGAGCGGCTGTTTGTCCAAACTGTGAAAACAGCCCCAGCAGAAAAATCCTTGCCCAGAGCTGTATTGGCCGCGTCAAGCTACGACAGTTCACAGCATTTCCGTGCCGATCGGTGTCGGGAATCTCTTTCCGGCTGGCCTGTTTGTTTGCAAAGAAGGGGAACAAAGTCCTTGGGCTCACTGAACCTCAGTCCAAATGAATACAGTCACCTTTCCTGACTGCTCGACTTTTTATGAGATGAGTTTTGACTCATTTCCAGCCTAATTTTCACCCGCTCATTCTTGTACCTTTGTTTAGTACACTTCTTTTTTTCCTTTTGGTCTTCAGCCCTAGCTCTGCATGCCTCTGGGGTTTGGATTTCTCCTGTTTGATCTTCCTACAGGCAGCAATCTACTCTCCACTCTACTACCCCTCTCAGGTTTTGCCAGGCTGAACAAGTTAAACTCAGCCTGAGACCTTCCTGGCCATGCTGTCCTCTTCCCATTACATACTCCAGTTTTGCTTCTGATTTTTGCACAGACATGGGCAGAACCATCCACCCTGTTTCTGGCAGGGGTCACATCCTTGCCCAATGCAAGCTCCATCTTCAGTGCACCATGAGCACAGCAACCACCTTCGTCTGAACCCTCCCATTCGGAGCAACGAGTGATGCTAATTTGATGACCCTTTTGCAAAACTCATTTTTGCTCTGGCTTCAGGCCCTTTCCTTGCACAACTTCAGCGTGCCACCACGAAGGGATGGGAGGACAGCAAACTCTTCCATCCTCTTGGCATCTCAGGACATGCTTGAGGCAGCGATTTGCAAGGGACATGCCTGGAGTGTCATCTGCATAACAGCAATTGGGAAGCAAACTGCTAATCCAAAAGGGACCCTTGGGGTCTTGCAAGTGCAGCCACAGTAGGATAAGAAAATGGCAGTTCCCCTTGTTTTCCAAATCCGACTGAGCCGTTCAAAGCATCGCAAGGTGGGTGCAAGACCCCTTTCTCATGGTGTCCAGGTTCACCTGATGACAAACAGCTACAGTGCAGGTGCTGGTTCCAGCCTCCACAATAAAGCCATTTCCAGCCTTTAGTAACCTATTTTCTTGCAGTGGATGGTCCCTCACCCCCCAAAACCCAACCAGACACTTTCTAATGAAGCTAATGTAGCTCTATTTCCCCAGTTCTGTGCATAAAGGCTCGATTTGGCTTGTTGAAAGTAGATATCTTGTACCAGGATGCATCAGGGCAGCTGAGGTGCCCTCAGGGGCTGGCACGTATGAGACGGGACCCGAGAGGGTTTTGTTTGCTCCATGTTTTCCTGGAACAGCTTGCCATTTCGCAAGCCGATGACAAGACTGGCTGCTGCATGGGGCAGCGGGTCACCTCCTGGAAGAGCTTCACAGGAGGTGAAGCTCCCAGGGGGGAGCAGGGCGTAGGAAGAGGAGGGCTCACTGCAGAAAACCCAGTTTGCCCTCCCAGTCGGCCAGTGGGACACCGGGCTCAGCTGGCATCTCTCACAAGGACAGTCCACTCCAGCCTCCAGCCCGTGGCCAGGCTTCGAACGTGGGGATGCTGGGCTGTCTCCATCCCTCGTCCAGCCGCCTGGGGGGCAGAAACCAACACAGCTGCGGTGGGGCCAAGAGCATGGGGACCCTCCTCCTGATGGCATGCCTTTGGGGTGAGTGGCATTCGCCTTTGCTGCTGATCACAGGGAGCCCATTGGCTACATCTGCTCCTCTAGCCTGCTCAGCTAGCACTTCGTGGAGTACAGCAGAGGCTGGTCGGGCGTCCTGGCTTTCTCTTGGGGGTCTGGGGCAGGGTGGGAATGGCTTCTGATGGCTTTGGAGGCAAGTGAAAGGGTTTTTTACACTAAGTCGGGAGCTCAGCTATCTCTGCTTCACTCCAAGAGCCATGCATTGCAGGTCTACTTCTGCACACACGGTTTTGCCCCATAATCAAAGGCTTGTTCCCCATAATTTAAGGCTTGTGAGCATTACAAGAGTGGAGGGAAGCATGCCCCATCCTGAAGCTGTCTCTCAGCTGGCCATGGCCTCCTGCCCTGCTTTAATCTTGGCTTATCCCGGGCCGTGCATGGCAAACTCATGGTATTGCAGCATGGAGGGGGCTTGGCCAATCCCAACAGCACTGTGCATTAAGCGGGCGGCTCCCCGTACGTCAGAGGGGTGAGCAAGTAGGGACCCACATTGCCAGGACAAGGCTGGGTTGCTCATGGCTGTGCAGCATAAGGAACTGAATATTTGTTGGGCTAACGGGGCACACAGGCAAGATGCTGGTGAGAGACATGACCCTTGTGCTCAGGCAGAGCTGCGAGGAAGCCACAGACCCTACAGGTCCCTTATCCACAACCATGGTTTGCTCTCAGACGTGGGTGCAAGGCTGGGGAACAGCTCTGCTGCAAAAGCAATGTCATGCCAATGGTTCAACAGCAGCTTTGCTTTGGAAATGGTTAAGAAAGGGCTCAGGGCTTTGCCCAGGCTGCCCCAGCTCAGAGCAGAAGCTGGTTATTTGATTTGGGCACCCTTCTTAGTGCTGTTTCACATTTACAAAGGGCACGAGCAGAAACGCTCATCTTTGGATCAGGTTTGGAGCGAGCAAAATTAGCAACACGCTTTCTCTGCTGGTAGGGATTTTGTTTTAATTTCCAGGATGATTAGTTGCTAAGGCCAGTTTGTACCACTGCCTCTTGGAACTAAAATTTTGCTTTAACTCGCTTGGGTTTTCTCCTTCTTTGGTGATCTATTCACCAACAGTACAATCTTCCCACTTTTTTTTGGAAATCCTGCTCCTGGAAATTTCAGTACGGCATTTTCCTCTTCGACAGTCAGTATCTCCAGTCAGTATCTCCTGGCTGGTTGGAGTCACCTGTGCTGGGACTCGTCCATCCAAGCACAGTAAATGCACATGCGACCGGGCTGTGCTTGCAAGAAACATGCCAAGAAATCTATCAGCTGCTAAGTCTCAGCTGCGGGGCTGATTTATTGCTTATCCCAGGGTAGCCTCATTGCTCCTAGTAAAAATAAGGAAGGAGAGCAAAAGGCGCATGGGGAAAGGATGAACCAGAAGAGCCAGCCATCATCAGGACTGTGCTCTTAGCCCGGGGACAGGAGAGCTTGCAAACTGGAGACCGAATGCCTGCAATGCCTCTGGTTCATCCTCCTCGTAGAAGTGAGTTTTGAGGGGTGGCTTTGCAAAGGGGCTTCATTGCAAAGATGCTTTTGCAAAGATGCTTTATTGCAAAGATGCTTTATTGCAAAGATGCTTTATTGCAAAGATGCTTTCCTGCTCCCCACTGCACAGCCCGAATGAAAGAGCTGAGCTACCCACGCCTGCATGCAGCGTGCCACAGCTGCCCAGATGCTGGCCGTATTTGAATGACTCAGGGATTTGATTTTTAACCTGTTTCGTCCTCTTTCTGGCCCCTGTGACTTCCCAAGTGCTATGTCTGGCCCCTCGCTTGCTGATGGTCAGACCCGCACACAGATCAGTGCCTGAGCACTTTAGAAATCATTATCCATGGTCAAAAAGCTTATTTACACAATGCAATCGTATCCCTCTTGAACTTCTTTTACTGCTGACCCAGTTGAGCTCTCCATGTGACTAATGTCCAGCTACAGCTCCTTTCTGCACAGTCTCCCTTCAGTTAGTGCTCTTGCAAAAGCGTGCCTATGGGACCAGCAGCAGTCTCACGCTGTGGGTCTTGCACATTGCCAAGACCCTTAGTTCAAGCACTTTTCCACTCACCCCTGCAAGCTCGTGGCTCAGCTGGACCCCAAGGCATTACCCACTCTTGATGGTGAAGCTCCATCTTTGCTGCTGGCCGCTTGTACAAAAACTTGCATAAGCTCAAATACCCATTTTTTTCTGCCTATTACATGAGCAAGAAAAGGACTCTTGGGGTGTGGGAGCCCCACTGAGGTTAAGATGGTTAAATTCAGGTGTTTAGATGCAGAGATGGGGCTCAGTTGCCTACAAACAGATGCCCAGGGCACGTGTGGGATGGTCAGTGCCTCCTCTGAAACCCTTTTTGGGGAGCAGGAGCCATCTCAAACATGTGAGCAGCCGAGCCCCATTCACCCCCAGGATTTCAACTCCCCTCCTCTTTCACCTCCTGGCTTTGCAGGCACCGCTGCTGAGAGCCCAGGGGGGCTCCTTCGCCTGGTGGGCGGTCCCGGCCGCTGCGCCGGGCGGGTGGAGGTGCTCCACAACGGGACATGGGGGACAGTGTGCGACGACGGCTGGGGTTCCTCCGAGGGTCGGGTCGTGTGCCGGCAGCTGGGCTGTGGGACGGTGCTGTCGGTGGCACCAGGAACTCGGTATGGAGAAGGGACAGGACAGATCTGGTTGGATGAGGTCAACTGCACCGGGGAGGAAAGGAACCTCTCCGAATGCCGAGCCAGGCCGTGGGGGGAACACAACTGTCACCACGTGGAGGACGCCAGCGTTGAGTGCTCAGGTAGCCCAGGATGGCAGCGATCCAGCTGTGCACTACCTCCATCCCTGCATCCCTTCCTGCTGTACCGACAGTGATGCACAACCGTTCTCCAACTGTTCCCCTTGGGGCACCCGCAGACTCCAGCATCACCGCCCTGGGCACCCTCCAGCTGCTCAATGGCCCCAACCGCTGCGCCGGGAGGGTGGAGGTGCTCCACAACCACATGTGGGGGACGGTCTGCGACGATGGCTGGGACCTGGTGGACGCGGCAGTGGTGTGCCGGCAGCTGGGCTGTGGCACAGCGCTGTCGGCCACCAGCGGGGCTCACTTTGGGAGGGGCCACGATCCCATCTGGTTGGATGAGGTGAACTGCACCGGCACTGAGGACACCCTCTTCGACTGCCAGGCCAGCGCGTGGGGGGACAACAACTGCTTCCACGGGGAGGATGCTGGAGTGATATGTTCAGGTAACTCACCTCAAGGTGCAAGAGGGGTCAACATCAGACTTTCAGGGTTTCCTAAGGGATCGTGGGATAGCTCCTGCATTCTCCCCCAAGGCTGCTCGTCTGCGGCATCCCCTTTGCAGTGCTGGGAAGCACCTGCAGCACGCAGGCAGGCAAGTCGCCCTGCAAAGCCCTCACCCACCTCCTGCTGCCGTGAATCCAGTGCTAAGCTGCAGGAACAGCAAAGGGCCATTCGTTTGCAGTCGCATGCATGAATTACCGAGGACCTAACCCAAAGCCTGGTTTGCCTTGGGGGCAACTAAGCTGTACCATGCAAAGCTTTCTGCAGGCATAACTCACCGTCCCCAGTTCCTCCCCATCCAGCCAGGCCAGGTCTGTCTCAACCCATTGTCCACGATGCAGGGCTTTTGATGGAGTTTTTGATGCATGTGTAGCTCAGCTCTTTCATTTGGGCTGTGCAACAGGGAGCAGGAAAATGACTTTGCAATAAAGTGCTTTTGCAATAAGGTCCTGCACCTGGGTCAAGGCAATCCCCACTGCCAATACAGGCTGGGGGATGAAGGGATTGAGAGCAGCCCTGCCGAGAAGGACTTGGGGGTACTGGTGGATGAAAAGCTGGATATGAGCCAGCAATGTGCACTCGCAGCCCAGGCGGCCAACCGTATCCTGGGCTGCATCTAAAGAAGTGTGGCCAGCAGGTCGAGGGAGGTGATTCTGCCCCTCTACTCTGCTCTGGTGAGACCCCTCCTGGAGTACTGTGTCCAGCTCTGGAGCCTTCAGCACAGGAAAGACATGGACCTGTTGGAGCTGGTCAGAGGAGGGTCACAAAAATGATCAGGGGGATGGAACACCTCTCCTGTGAGGAAAGGCTGAGAGAGTTGAGGTCGTTCAGCCTGGAAAAGGCTCTGCGGAGACCTTAGTGCAGCCTTTCAGTACTTAAAGGGAGCTTAATAAGAAAGATGGCTTTTTAGTAGGGCCTGTCGCGATAGGACAAGGGGTAATGGTTTTAAACTAAAAGAGGGGAGAATCAGACTACATATAAGGAAGAAATTGTTTACGATGAGGGTGGTGAGACACTGGAAGAGGTTGCCCAGAGAAGTGGTGGATGCCCCATCCCTGGAAACATTCCAGGTCAGGTTGGACGGGGCTCTGAGCAACCTGATCTAGTTGAAGATGTCCCTGCTCATTGCAGGGGGGTTGTACCAGATGACCTTTAAAGGTCTCTTCCAACCCCCCTTCTATCATTCTATGATAAGATGACTTTGCAGTAAGGTGTCTTTGCAATAAGGTGACTTTGCAATAAAGTGTCTTTGCAATAAAGCCCCTTTGCAAAGCCACCCCTCAAAATTCACTTTTAAGAAGATGTTGAACATTACGGGCACTCGGTCTCCAGTTTGGGCACTCACCGCGCACGGAGGATGCTCAGGCTGGAGCAGAAGCAGCCGTGGCTCTCCCGGTGCACCTACCCTTGCGTGTCATTGGCAGCTTCACAGATGTCCATGGCCACCAAGCTCCGCCTGGTCAACGGTTCGACGCACTGCGAAGGCAGGGTGGAGATCACCCATGACGGCACCTGGGCAGCCCTGTGTGACGAGGGCTGGGGTCTGGCCGAGGCTCGAGTAGTGTGCAGGCAGCTGGGCTGTGGGAGAGCACTGTCAGCACCCGGCGGATTCCATTTTGGGCAAGGACCTGGGCAAATGTGGCCTGACAGCGTGAGCTGCGTAGGGACGGAGACTGCCCTCTCTGCATGCAAGACAAAGCCCCGGGGCAATGGCACTTGTCACCATGGGAGAGAAGCTGGCGTGGTGTGCGCAGGTAACCCTCTTGGGAACAACACAGCACGAGAAGTGGGGGGGGTCTTGGTCCATCACCTTGATTTTCCACCTCTGCAAGCAGCCCTAGACAATGTGCCCTCTTCATGGGCGTTTTCATCACGGGGGGTCGTGGGATGTCTGGGGGGGGCTGGAGAAATTTTGGGTGTCCTCCTGGAGGGGTTGGTGCCGATGCCATTGAGTGGGATGCTGCTGTGGTGCAGCTTGCAGCCTCTTGCCCCTCTGCCAGCAGGCACTGGGGATCAGCCATCTCCTTTCTGCGGTGATTGGATGAGCCTGCAGTACTTGGTGCAACAACCTGAGAAGGTGCCAGGGCAGTTTTCCTTACCCGGGGGTCGCAGTGTGCTGGCCCTTCCCCATATTTCCCTCTTTTAGGTAATTCAGAGGGCGACCAGGTTCGGCTGGTGAACTATGGCAGCCGCTGCGCTGGCAGGGTTGAGGTCTTCCATAACAAGAAGTGGGGGACCGTGTGCGATGACAACTGGGACCTGCTGGACGCCGAGGTCGTCTGCCGGCAGCTGGACTGCGGGCGAGCACTGTCAGCCCCCGGGGGGGGTCAGTTCGGGCGAGGGGATGGCATCATCTGGATGGACGAGACAAACTGCACGGGGATGGAGAGCACGCTGTCCGCCTGCCGGGCCCGGCCGTGGGGCATTAATAATTGCTACCACGGGGAAGATGCTGGCGTGGTTTGCTCAGGTGACCAATGCTCCTTCGGTATTGGTCCATGCAAGGTGGCAGGAGGGGGTGTGTGTCATGACAGCAGGTCTGTACCCCCAGGTAAGACTGGGGATCAGCATCAGCAGCCAGGGGGGTTTTCCCAGACCCTCTCTGCACCTGATGGTCCCATCGGAGGGCTGCTCTTCCCATTCCAAGGTGTTTATTTAAGGCGGTGGGAGGTATTCCTGCAGGGATCCCTATTTCCCACCCCTCTGGGAACCTGCCAGCTCCAACAAAAGGACCAACTTGTTGGGAGAAGCTCGGCGAAAGCAACCTGCCTGGCAAGCAGTTCTTGCAGGGAGTGGGGCTCGGGTCCAGGAGGATGTAGTACCAGCGCAGACCACCCTCTGCAGGGAGATGCTCTGGTGCAGGGTGCTCCTGGGGGGAGTTTCGGGTGGTGGTGGGAAGCCCTCCTGTTCTCCCCTCCTCTGTGCTTTTTGACAGCTTGAAAAGGGGACGGGAGCTTAATTGCAATAGGATAAGCATGGAGGGAAACCGGCCGCCGTCTGAAGGCATTAATAAATCTGCACGTTTGCAGACTCGATCATCCCCGAGCCAGCTCATCTCCAGCTGGCAAACGGCTCGCACCGCTGCGCCGGCAGAGTCGAGGTGTTTCACCAGGAGGAGTGGGGAGCTGTCTGCGACCGTGGCTGGGATAAGCAGGACGCTGAGGTCGTGTGCCGGCAGCTGGGCTGTGGGACGGCACTGCCGGCATTAGAGGGGGCAGACTTTGGCACCGGACCTCAACGCATCTGGCTGGACAACGTGAACTGCCAGGGGACGGAGCCAGACCTTACGAAATGCCGGGCAAGCCCATGGGGAGAGAGCAGCTGCAGCCACGGAAAGCACGCCAGCGTGGTATGCTCAGGTGGGTTTCACTCCAGCACCAGCAGTAGGTCAGGATGCACCGGTAATTTCCCCCATCCCAGTTGGGAGCAAGATGCCAGCTTCACCCTACTTGCTGCTGGGTCAAGTACCCTTAAACCCTTTGAGAAGTTCCTCCATGAGTTGGGGATGAGATGCTGCGGGTTCAGAGGAGATGTGACCACACAGCACCGGCTACGTGCCAAAACGCAGGGTCCTTCCTCCTCCCATGAAGTGGCTGGATGCTCTGAACATCTCCCTGACTGTTTGCAGGTTCGGCTGTTTCCACCTTTGCCCCTGTCCGGCTGGTGGATGGCCCAGGTCGCTGCGCCGGGAGGGTCGAGGTGTTTCACAATGAGAAATGGGGGACAGTGTGTGATGACAGCTGGGACTTCGTGGATGCCAAAGTGGTGTGCCGGCAGCTGGACTGCGGGACGGTGGTAACGGCTCCGCGGCGGGCTCACTTCGGGCAGGGACAGGGACCCATCTGGCTGGATGACGTGCGCTGCATGGGGACTGAGGCAGCCCTCTCCGAATGCAGAGCCAAGGGCTGGGGTGTCCATGGGTGCGAGCATGGAGAAGATGCCAGCGTGGTGTGCTCAGGTAACCACTGCCCATCATGGCACCGGGAGCACCGCAGCAAACCCCTTACCACGGTCCTCCTGCACTGGGGTTTGACTCTGCTTTCCCCTGTGGGTGCAAGGGCTTGCGACGCAGGAACAGTTTGCAGCCAGCCTGGAGACCCTATGCTTTGAAGTCAGCCGCTCGTGGTCCATCCTAGTGGAAGAGGGCAGCTGTATGCAGACATTAAAGTCCGAGAAAAGCAAACACTTGCCCATTTGCACAGCTATCGCTAAAAATACGGTCTCTGGCATGCTTTTGGCTGATGTTATTTATCACAAAACCTGGCAGTCAGCATGGGCCAGAGACCATTCCCATCAGGCAGATTACAACATGGCCGCCTATTTCTTCACAGCAGGGCAGACTGCAGTATGAATGGGTCTTCTCCCATTACAGTCAGGGAGGACTCTCCAACATCTTTGGTTGATCCATGGTAGATGTACCCCGTGATGCTCAGAGCTGCGTGAGCCCATGACAGCCCATCTCCCATCCCTCTCCCTCCTCTCCAGCTCTGACTTTCTGCCAGAGGACCCCCGCAGCCCATTTTAGTGACTGTTAAGAAGCTGGGGCTACTGTGTTGCAACCAGGTTGCTTTATATCAGGATGGACTTTGCTTAATATCCGGGTGTCACCGACCGAGACAGCCAGCGTTGAATTCAGTCGCCCCAGCATGGGAAGGTAGCATCTCACCCTAGTTGGGCTAAGAGATCCTACAGGAAAACCTGTGCCCTTCAGGAGCAGCAGCTGGAGGGCAGATGAGGTATCCCAGGAGTCCCAAAATGGCACAAGGACACCTACATCTTGGTGACTGGACCCTGCCCTGTGTGTCTGCTTTAGGAAGGCAAACTATGTAAGGTCCATTGACTACAGTCTGGTCAAGCCCATGCTAGTCAAGCCGTGAGCACCACTTGGGTCAGTTCACATCACACCTCAAAGGTCTGCCCTCTCTGTCGTCGCATGAGCATCCTTGACCCCCAGGGCTGCTCAGCCTCTGGTGTAAACCCGTTGCTGGCAGCTGGAGGTATCTCCTTAACGTGTGTACGCTCTCTGATGTTGTAGGATCAGGCATTTCTGACCTCGGAAGCCTCCGCCTGGTGAACGGCTCAGACCTGTGCTCCGGGAAAGTTGAAGTGTTTCATGATCAGCGCTGGGGGGGCATCTGCACCGATGGCTGGGACCTGGCCGAAGCCCACGTGGTGTGTCGGCAGCTGGGCTGCGGGGCGGCGCACTCAGCCGCTGGGTCTGCCTGGTTTGGGACAGGAGATGGCCTGATCTGGGTGGATGCCGTGGAGTGCACCGGGACGGAGGGGGCCCTCTTCGAATGCAAGGTCAAGTTCTGGGGCGCTGAGAGCTGCAAGTCGAGGGGGCACGCAGGCGTCTCGTGCTCTGCGTCCGCAGGTCAGTGGCGGTGAGTCGGGGATCAGTCCTCCCCTGGGGAAGGCCATGCAGTCTGACCAAATTCACCCATCCAGCTCCTCCTTGTCCTGGCTCAACCACCCCTTGTTTCTGCGGTCCCACCAGGAAGCACAAGTTGTTTTCTGTTTCGAGGGGTACCTGACCCTGGCTTCCCTCAGGCAAAGTGCTTGGAAACACCAAGCCTGGGATTCCCAGAAATCCCAAGCCTGTAAGATGTAGGCTTTCCACCATATGCGCAGAGCCGTGGCACACCAGGGTTGCAGCTGCCTCTGTGGGTTTTTTTTGATCCGTGCTACTGCACAGCCTCTAGTTCTCGGGGAGTCCCTTCTCTTCACCAAGCTATTCCTTGCTCAGGTGCACGATGCGCTTGGTGCCTCCTTGCCTGCTTGTCCCCATAAGGATACTCACATCATGGGAGCTCCTCTGTAACTTGGCCAGGTTCACAATCTACTGGGCATGGTCCTAGCAGGCTTGTCCCAAAAGGTGTTCATGCATGCACACCCAGGGTGCAGTAGTAGCAGAAATGCCACATGCTGGTGGAGACCTTGCAAGACCTCTTGCAAGGGGAGGTCCACCACGTTGCCAGCCACTGGACAGGCAGGCATTTCTGGCCAGGATTTATTGTCCTCCGATTCTGTTTTTAGACTTGGACCCGGGGAGCTCAGAAGCCCTGCGGCTAGTGAACGGCCCGCACCGCTGTGCCGGGAGGGTGGAGGTTGGGTTGGG
>NW_008796038.1:80889-93569 GCF_000699145.1 Aptenodytes forsteri | reverse complement strand
TTGGGCTGCGGGACAGCCATATCAGCCCCAGGTTTATCTGGGTTCGGGCAAGGATCTGGCCCCATCTGGCTAGATGGGGTGAGTTGCCTCGGGACAGAAGCCACTCTTGCTGAATGCCCGGTCAAGCCTTGGGGATACCATGCATGTAACCACGTGGAAGACGCCAGTGTTGTGTGCTCAGGTAATCCTCACCACATGCCTTCTCTGTAAGACAGACCAAGCCCCATCCTTCTGCAGGCTGGGAACAGTTTGGGAACAAGCTGGCCAGCAAATTGGCCAGATTGGTAGACATGACGTTAAAATAACAGTGTTCAGAGACATGGAAAAATATGCTACACTGGGAAAAAAGCCGCATGGCTTAAGACATGCCTCTGTGTCTGGTACCATTGGAGGTCTCCAAGACATTTTCATGGGGTGAAGCACCTGCACCCTTTGCGAGCGGTAGCTGGAGGGTGCATGGGTGCTGCTTGAGTGACAGCAGATGCAACTGCACCCTGCCACAGCTCAAGAGCAGGCAGAGCGACTTGCGCTGCTGGCACTGTAAAATGTCAGGGTGTGCAGATAAATGCAGAAAGATGCACTGGAACCAGCTGCTCTCATGTGATGCACCACTTTTGACCTAGCTTCTACCAGTCTAGCCTTGGCCTTAGAAGGTCGACCTCCACGGACAGGTCAATGTGGCAGTCAGAAGCAGCCAGGACAGGGACAACCAGAAAAAGATCCTTTGCCATTTCCTCTAGGGCACGAAGTGGCTAGAGCCCGGTGAATCTAGGTGATGCAGCCTGCAAAGCAAGGGGGAAGGGAAAGCACAGAGAAACACTGGGAAGGACTCTTGTGCATCCCTTCTTCCCAGCACGGTGTCCCTCAGGTGGAGACACGTGCGCTTTCTCCTGTCCCGACCTCTGAACCAGGATGCAACCGCCCTCAAGGTGCAACTGGTGGAAGGGATCTTCTGCAGCTCCTTCCACCCTGCAAAAAACCCCTGTGCTCGCTTTGCTGCAAGTCTCTGATAAAGGGCAAGGGACGTACAAGCTTGCTGCAGCAATGCCATCCAGAACTGCTGCAGGGATGTCCTGCCTTCTCCAGCCCAACAGGTGTTAAGCTGCACAAGCATATCCCTAATAATGCCCGTTTTTTGATATTTTTCAGGCTCGGGGATTGCCAGCATCCCCAGGCTTCGCCTGGTGGGTGGTTTGAGCGAGTGTGCCGGGAGGGTCGAGGTGTTTTATAACAACAAGTGGGGGACAGTCTGCGATGACAGCTGGGACCTGAGAGACGCGGCGGTGGTCTGCCGGCAGCTGGGCTGTGGGGTGGCCCTCTCGGCCCCCGGCTCAGCTCGGTTTGGGTGGGGAGCTGGCCCCATCTGGCTGGACGACGTGAGCTGCACAGGGGAGGAAACCGACTTCTCCAAGTGCCAAGCCAAGATGTGGGGCATCCACAACTGCCACCACGGGGAGGATGCTGGTGTGGTGTGCGCAGGTGAGAGCCAGGATAGGGCTGGCCAGAGGCAGAGCTCCTGCTGGTACCGAGGGGCAGGCAGCTGCCCCCCTTTGGAGGAGATGCTTTGTGGAGGGCTGGCATAGGAACTTCTTGCAGCTCTCACCCATGTATATCTCCTGGACCTTCACCTCAAGGCCAAGTGCAAGGTCCTACACCTGAGTCGAGGAAATCCCCACTATAAATGCAGGCTGGGGGATGAGGGGATTGAGAGCAGCCCTGCCGAGAAGGGCTTGGGGGTACTGGTGGATGAAAAGCTGCACATGAGCCAGCAATGTGCACTCGCAGCCCAGAAAGCCCGTATCCTGGGCTGCATCAAAAGCAGCATGGCCAGCAGGTCAAGGGAGGGGATTCTGCCCCTCTACTCCGCTCTGGTGAGACCCCACCTGGAGCACTGTGTCCAGCTCTGGAGCCTTCAGCACAGGAAAGACATGGACTTGTTGGAGCAGGTCCAGAGGAGGCCATGGAAATGGTCAGAGGATGGAACACCTCTCCTATGGAGAAAGGCTGAGAGAGTTGGGGTTGTTCAGCCTGGAGAAGAGAAGGCTCCAGGGAGCCCTTATTGCAGCCTTTCAATATATAAAGGGGGCTTATTAAGAAAGACCGAGACTTTTTACCAAGGCCTGTAGTGACAGGACAAGGGGCAATGGTTTTAAACTGAGTGTAAATTTAGATTGGACGTAAAGAAGAAATGTTTTATGATGAGGGTGGTGAGACACTGGAACAGGTTGCCCAGTGAAGTTGTGGATGCCCCATCACTGGAATTTTTCAAGGTCAGGTTGAATGGGGCTTTGAGAACCTGATCTAGTGGAAGATGTCCCTGCCCATGGCTGAAGGATCGGACTAGCTGGTCTTTAAAGGTCCCTTCCAACTCAAACCCTGCAGCCAGGCATCACGCCCAGGGTTTTGTCCCCCTCATAAAATGGCAGTGTCCGGCCACGTCAACCTCTTTTGTACTCAGTGCTACCAGTGCCCGAACGCTGGCCCTGCCCTGCTCCTCCCTGGAAGCACGTGGGATGCTGCAGGTGGAGGGTGGTCCAGGGATGCAGGCAGGGGGTGGTCCAGGGATGTGGGGGTGCCCTGCAACCACGTGTCTACCTATTTCCCTCTCCACAAAAGCAGGCAACTCCAGCTCAGCTGACCTACGGCTGGTGGATGGACCACACCGTTGCGCCGGGAGGGTGGAGGTGCTCAACGCCGGGCAGTGGGGGACGGTCTGCGATGATGGCTGGGACCTGAATGACGCGGCGGTGGTGTGCAGGCAGCTGGGCTGCGGCAGAGCTGAGGCAGCCCCCGGCCGGGCTCGCTTTGGGCAGGGGATGGGGCGCATCTGGCTGGATGACGTGGCCTGTGCTGGGAGCGAGGACGCCCTTGCCCAGTGCCGAGCCCATCCCTGGGGGCAGAGTAACTGCAACCATGGAGAAGATGCCAGTGTGGTGTGCTCAGGTACATCCTGGTCCTGCAACATGGGGTGTCCTGGGGGGCAAGGGGGGGGGTCCATCCTGCATCTCACTGCCTCTGGGGTGATGCTGCAGTGGGATGGTCAAGCCCTTCCTGGGGTGGGGAGTCCTTTCGCCCCAGCCCCGGACATTGCTACTGGCACCATGTGTGTCCCCAGCCCACTGTGACATTTCTATGGTGCTTCCAGACGCTGGTGCAACCAACACATCGACTGTCCGGCTTGTGGATGGCCCGCATCGCTGTGCCGGGAGGGTGGAGGTCTTTCACAACCAGCAATGGGGGACGGTCTGTGACAACGGCTGGGACCTGAGCGACGCAGTGGTGGTCTGCTGGCAGCTGGGCTGCGGGGTGGCTGTCGCGGCCCCAGCAGGGGCTTCCTTCGGGAGGGGGCTGGATCCCATCTGGCTGGATAGGGTCGCCTGCGTTGGGGGGGAGAAAGCCCTCGTGCAGTGTCGGGCCAGGCCCTGGGGAATCAACAGCTGCACCCACGAAGAGGATGCCGGTGTGGTCTGCTCAGGTGATGCTCATTCCTGTGGGGTCCTAAAAGGACAGCTTGGAGCTGCCCCCCCCTGCCCCGCAAAAAGTGCCTTTTCCTCTCCAACCCGACCTCAGGAGCATTGGCTGCAGGAAGATTTCAAGGGCATGGGGGCTCATCCCCTTGGCAGATGGTGTTGGCCCCCGTCCCCACACCACAGTAGCCTGTGGAGCTGCCCCGATCCAACTGCCCTTGGCATAGCTGAGCAGGGAAAGGGGGGAAAAAGGACGTTGATGCCCAGTTTGGGATGCGGGCTGCACCGAGACTCTGCTGGGTCCCAGCGAGGCTCCAAGAAAAGGGATTTATTTCTCCCCTTCCCCATCAGGGACCTAGTCGGGAGGCCAAATGTAGGTGCCTGGTGGTGCTTATGAAGCCCCAAGGGCCATGCCTGCCTGCACATCTCTGCAGGCAGGGCTCAGACCAGGATCTGTTCTCCCATCTCACCATGGGTGGGAAGCTGCCCTAGGTTTGCACCCTGGCCGCTGCCACCAGAAAGTCTGCCCTGGACACGTGGTCCTCTTGTCCTCAACGCTGCATCGCCTGCTTCTATGCCTGCAGACCTGGCCAGGGCAGAGGTGGCAGAGGTCCGCCTTGCAGAAGGACCGAACCGCTGCGGCGGGAGGGTGGAGGTGCTCCACGCCGGGCAGTGGGGGACGGTCTGCGACGACAGCTGGGACCTGAATGACGCGGCGGTGGTGTGCAGGCAGCTGGGCTGCGGCAGAGCTGAGGCAGCCCCTGGCCGGGCTTACTTCGGGCAGGGGACAGGGCACATCTGGCTGGATGACATGAGCTGCACGGGGAGCGAGGACAACCTCGCCCAGTGCCAAGCCCATCCCTGGGGACAGAGTAACTGCCACCATGGAGAAGATGCTGGTGTGGTGTGCTCAGGTACATCCCAGTCCTGTGATACAGGGCATGGGGTGGGGGGATGGGAGGGTCTATCCTGCATCTGGCTGCCTCCGGGGTGATGCTAGCTCTGGAAAGGCGTACTTTTTGGGGAAGGGGGCTGGCAAAGGGTTGTAACCTCTTTTTGGCCAGGCTTCTCCCCAACCAGCAATGGGTTCCCACCCCATTCATAACCAAAAATCTCATTGAAACCTCCATCCTCCCTCCTCGTGGCGAGCCAAGCCCTGTCTTGAGGGGACTACCCGACCCCAAATCCCCAGCTTGGTCTCCATTGCCTGGTCCACACGCTTGCATGGAGGAGACACCACCATCTTAGAGTATGAAGGTGCAACTGAGGTCCATCCCTAAGGCCACGCTCCTCTGGAAGGATTGGGGGGGGGGTGCATCCCTTGCTGGTGGGGGACCAAAACGACTTTGTATTTGCACTCTGGCTTCTGGTTGGGGATTTTTTTTTTTTTTTTTTTTTTTGGCGATGTGGTGGGTGCCCTGTTCTCCTTTCCTAAACAGCTTTCTCCTGGCAGATGCCAATGTCACAGAGGAGGTGCAGGTCCGCTTGGCCAATGGCCCGAACCGCTGTGCCGGGAGAGTGGAGGTGCTTCATGGACAGCGGTGGGGGACCATCTGCGATGACAGCTGGGATTTGAAGGATGCCAAGGTGGTCTGCCAGCAGCTGGGCTGTGGGACGGCCGTGTCGGTCCCAGACCAAGCTCACTTCGGGCATGGGTTGGACCCCATCTGGCTGGATGACGTGGAGTGCACTGGCATGGAGACCACCTTCTCCCAGTGCAGCCTTAGCAGCTGGGGACTCCATAACTGCAACCACAACGAAGATGCGGGAGTTGTGTGCTCAGGTGGTCCCCAGGGGGAATGCTCAGTTGCCCCAAAAAGGGTTTTATGTGGGACTGGGAGGCTGGCAGCACTGGTGGGACATCAGTGATGGGAATGACCTTGCAAGGGAGCTGGGAGGGGGAATTGTGCAGCAGGTACAGCTGGCACATGGCATGTATGCCCATCCTTGCACACATGTGCACCTTGCACGCCCCTCTTCATCTGCCTGCTGTGTCAGAGGGGCCATCTCACCCCTTTGCTCCTTCTTGCAGGCACAGACCCCTTGCAGGTGCGGGTGCAGGACGGCCCCGGTCCCTGCGCGGGGCGGGTGGAGGTGCTCTACAACGCTACCTGGCATGGGGTGTGCGGCAGCAGATGGAGCTTGCTGGAAGCTGGGGTGGTCTGCAGGCAGCTGGGCTGTGGGCCAGCCCAGTCAGCACCCGTTGGAGCCCAACTCAGGCAGGGGGACGGCCGTGCCTTGCTGGAGGGGCTGAGCTGCCAGGGGACCGAGTCATTGCTCCTGGAGTGCCAGCACAGAGAGACAGGGCTTGGGCCGTGCAGGCAGGGCTCGGCAGCTGGCGTGGTGTGCACAAAGCCGAAGGGTGAGCACTGGGATCCTCCATGGTGTCTGTGCTGGGTAGGGGGGACAGGTCCCAAGGCGAGGAGAAAGGTGGCACATGTTCATCCCAGCAAGCTCTTGAGGGCCTTTCCTGGGAGATGCACCTTGTTTTCCACCACCCTTGGGAGCATCGCAGATGCTTTTCTGACCCCAAAACACACTCATCCCTCCCATTTCTTCTTGGACCCCAAATTTCCTTATCCCGCCCCAAACCCTCTGGGCTCCCTCCAGGACCAGCCCCCATTTCTCAGATAGGTTGTGGTAGAGCCGGGACAACTTTGAAGGATGGAGGAGGGTCAGAAATAGACCTATGTGAGATGTAGCACCCCAAATCCAAAGGGGACAATGCACCGGAGAGCTGATGCAGGTTTTAAGAGCAGCAGGAACACGAAAGGTCACTCTGACCCCTCCATCCCATCATCCACCCAGGGAAAGCCTAATTAAGGAAAGCCCATCTCCGCCACCAGCTGAGCCGCTGGGGGAGGGGGCCAGGCCACGTTCAGCGTTAGGTTTTCTTGCACACTGTTACTGGCCTTGGCTGGAAATGGGATCCCGAGTCCGCTCTCCCCCCAACCCCAGGTGCTACACCATCCTGCTCGGTGCTGATAGCGCTGCTGGCCCTGGTGATGCTGCTGAGCGGGGTCCTGCTGTGGCTCAACCTGAAGAGGAGGTGCATGGCAGCAGCCCAGGCTGGAGGTGACAGTCCCATCCCTGTGTATCCCCACCCCCAACTCACAGTCCCCACTTCAGCCACCCCGAAACCCAGGGGGGTGCAGAGACGGGGGTCAGCTCAGTGGCTGCCAGAGCCCCGTGAGAGCCCAGTGTCCCCTCCATCTCACAGCCCACCAGCACCCTGGGGACCAGAACACTTCAGCGACGTCCTTCCGGCCCGTGGGGGCCATCTACCTCCCCACCAAGGCAGAAGCCCCCGAGGATGCCGACACCGAGATGACACAGCTCATGAAGGAAGACGCTGCCCCGTGATGCCAGCCCCCCGCAAGCTCATGCCCCAGGGGTTGCACCAGGCTCCCGCTGCCCCCCACTTTTCCCTAATCTGCTTTTCCAAAGACTGCAAAGAAGGAGCTGACGGACGGGACATTTCAAAACCAGCCGGTACCAATGACTTACATCAGGAGCCCCGAAATAGCTGGCCAAGGGGGATCTCCCAGTCTGGTGACGTTTATTTAACCTGCCCTGGCACCCTCTGGGCAGCCCCTGCGGCTCAGGAGCCTGATGAACCTGGCGGCTGGCGCAAGGCTGAGCTAAAGGAGCAGAGGAGCAGAAGGAAGGGTGCAAGTGAATTAAAACGGGGTCCCCAACCCTCCAGGCATTGACGGCTCTGAGTGCTGGGGGCGGGGGGACATGAGCTGTTTTTGTGCTCCTCTGCCATGGCTTCCCCCAGACCTTGGATGGAGGCAAGTCCCCCCATTTCTTGACCAACCCAGGTGCCAGAGCTGGAAAGCGCTTTACCCCACAACCCCGAATATTCAGCCATCCTCCCTGAGTGCATTTTGGGGCAGTCACAGAACCCCATTTTCCTTGCCTCGTGCCCCCAACCTGTGACCATCCCTTGGGGACCCAACCGTGGGGAACTTCCCTGCTGAGGTTCATGAGGGCACAAGACATGCTATCGCCTGGTAGCTCACGGTTCTCCACTAACCCTAAAAGCAACCCAATACAGAGGGACCCCGCTCTCAGCCTCGCCCTGGGGTCCATCAGGCTCACAAAATGAGGACTGTGCCCCCAAAGCACCCGGGATGATGGGAGGGAGGCCAGAAGACCCAACAAGCAGTGGTTCCAACAGCAGAAGATGGTGTCTCCCAAGGCAACTGATGCCTTCCTTGCCAGAAGGAAACACACGTACATTGTGCCTGGTCCTCTCTCCACCTTCCCCAGAGATGAACAACATCCCAAAACTGGGAAAGGCACAGAACCAAAGGTTTCTCCATGTTTCTCCTTTTTCCTGTGACGTTTCAGAGGGGCTGGAGAGCAAGGTCCCAAAATTAGGAGTAAAATCAGAGTCAGGGCTGTTTGGGGTCCATCACATCCAGAAATAAACTGAAAGCCCTCCATGCAAGCCCCTGTGCTCCTCACCCCAGGTGAATCTGTCCCCTAGATCCTGCCCGGGAAGCTCCAGGAGCTCATCAGGTGCTGGAGAAAACATCTCATGATGGATTGGAAAAGCTGGGCAGCGCCAGCATGAGATCACCCCTGCCCAGGCCATGGCTGAGAGGGGAGCAGGGGGTCTGCAGGATATCCAAGCAGCACAAAAACTGAATTTCCTCCGGCAGCGAGGCCATCTCTTTCCTTGCCAACTACCAAGCTGGTGTTGGCCATAAGGTCATTGCTTGGTGACCTTATGCATTGCTTGGTGACCACCATTGCTTGGTGATCACACAACGCATGATCCCAGCACATGAGAATAGCCTTAAGTCCGAGACGGGCATCTCTGGGAGCAGGCCCCTGGGGGCTTGAACCACCAGAGATGGTCCTCTTCCCCCATCTGAAATGCAGCAGATCAGGAAGGTAAAACTGCCTTTGGCCTCCAGGATGCCAAAGGCTGGAGATCCCACAGGACAGAATGCCCATCAAAGGTTGGGGCTTGTCCAACCATGAGAGCACACAGTCTAGCTACCACCTACCTAGTGCCAACTGAGATGCCCTCAATCACCCCAGACACTCATAGCGGGGGTAGCATATAGGACAGAGGGACTATAAGAGATACAAGCTTTCCTGGAAGAGGAGCTGAAGGCCAGCTGGGTACCCCAGATCATCTCTGATGGCCTCAGCAGTTGAATGCAAACTCAGATTGCCATCAACCATTTGGAGCGCTTGATTGGGCTGCTCCTACACAGGCAACATGCATCACTGGAGGTGCCTTCAGGTGTGTGAGACACCCAAAGAGGCAAAAATGTGACATGGAAGAGACCTGAAGTGATGTAAATGACACTACGTAGGCAGCCACCTCCTGCCACCAGTGTCATCAGGTGTCCTCCAAATCCCATGTCCCCAAGTTTTTCCTCTTTTAGAAGAATCCCCCGCCTCTGCTCAGGACCACAGGTTAAAGGAGAGGGTGAGTTTGGGTGGGATATGGCCTAAGGGGAACTGCCTCTGCTCTGGGGTTGGGGTGAAGAGGCCCCCACCACTACAACATGCATCATGTAGGTGCTTCATGGCCAATACAACACCTCCAGGATCTCACTACGCCTTAAAGGGTGAAGGACCACCGTCACCACAGGCAGTCTGTTCCCAGGGCTGCAGGTGCAACCTCCCTTCCCTGGAGACACGTGGACACAGCAGATCCCAGGATGGGAACCTGTTGAGATGTGTCCACCACTGGTTGGGCTACAGAGGACAGATGCTCAGAGACAGGCTCAATCCCCAAGCCAAATCACAACCTCACAACCCGCAGCCAGGAACAGCATTTGGAAGAGGCCAGAGCTGCCCCAGTGCTGTCTCAAGGGCTGAAATGGGAGGAAGTTGGGAAGCTATGGGGCAGGGGAGAAGACCAACATGACCAGGAGGCCCCCAGCCATCTTTGCAGGGGGATCCACCAGCCCAAATCCCAAACGCATCTCGCTGGCCCATCTCGCGCCCAGCTTCTGCAGGGTAGAGGTTTGGCGGTGCTGCGTAAGATCTGCCTTGCACCCAGGATTTGGTGGGTCTCTTCTTACCATGTCTGCCAGCAACACGTGCCAGGTGACCTCCCACTCACGACTGAAGGACACTGGGAGAAGGTACTGGTGGGAAGGAGAGGAGACCAGCAAGGACTGTACCAGCACCAAAAGCCCATGTCAAGACCCAGCTCGACACGGCTGCGAGCTGGAGGAGGCGATGAGACAGAGCCGTCGTTAAATAACCATCCTGTAATTAGTGTGCAGAGCGCTGAGGAGCGCGCGCATCCCACCCCCCTGTTCCCAGCGCTACAGGGACTGTACGAAAAGGGGGGACGGGGTGGGACCTGGGATCTCCAGGAGTCCGAGGGACAGCACAAGGGCACCAGTGTGGGCAAGGACAGGGCTCCTGTCTTGCCCTTGCGAGCAAAGGTCTGTGTGCCACTCTCTGCCCAGCAGCCATCAGCCAAGGGGGGACAAATCCAGGCTCCGGCGGCAGTGCAGGAGTAGCTCCAGGAAGCAAGAGAGGAGGAGGATGCTGCAGAGGGATGGTTGTGTCTCGCTTGCCCGTACCCCATCCAGGTTCCTGCCTGGAAAGTCCCAGGAGCGGTTGGAGGACTTACAGCATGGGGCGTCACTTGCTGAGGCTCCCAAAGCGGACGGCAGCAGCGTGTGTCCCCCCTTTCTTCTGCTCCCTACCAGCCCCACCAGCGCCCTGGGGCAGAGAAAAAGGAGGTGATTCACCAAGTCATTAGCAGCAGCATGAGATATGGACGGGACACTTGAACCCCAAAAGGCTTCAGGGGGAAAGGGAGGTGCCCACTCTTAGCTCTTCCCCGTAATCCTTTCCACTGCCCGTACCATCATCGTATCTCCCTCTCAAAAACCAGGCAGGTCTGTCCCCTCCTGCAGGCAACAGCGTGCCCCAACTCCCTGGGAGCCCACAGCCCAGGCTGAGCCATGCTCACTGGGATGACTGGGGAGGGGGTCTTTGGATGACTTAAGGGGGGGTCTCAGCCCTCCTCCCCATATGAGGGCAAAGAATAGGGCTCCTGCCTGCCCACCGGCAGTGTGCCACGAGCCACAGCATGCCTGCCAGGAGCTTGCAGCCACCCCAGTCCACAGGCTTGGGGAAGGTCCTGCTGGGATCACTCCCCATGGAGGGAGGAGGAGAGCACGGTGCAGGTCTAGATTCAGCGAAGAGCTGGAGCTCAGGAGAAGCGCAACAGCTTTTCGGGGGTCTGCGCCGGTCCTCAGGCACACGTACGGGGTCCCCCAGCCTGGGGCTCGTCTGCTGTCGGTGGCGGCATGCTTATGGCCGCCGTGGCCTGGCAACACTGTGGCTGCGCTCACCGCGCCGGGGCTCAGCTGTCGCGGTGCACGCGCTGGTGCTGCAGCAGGTTGGAGGGGTGAGCGAAGCCCTTGTCGCAGACACTGCACTTGTAGGGGGTCTCGCCCGTGTGCACCTTCTCATGCACGGCCAGATAGGCCAGGTCCTTGAAGAACTTGTGGCAGAAGCTGCACTTGTAGGGCCGCTCCTGGCTGTGCACGCGGTGGTGCTGGAGGAGCAAGGAGGGCCGGGCGAAGGCCTTCCCGCACACCTCGCACTTGTAAGGGCGTTCCCCTGTGTGCGCCCGCTCATGGATCACCAGGTAGGATGACTGCTTGAAGGCCTTCCCGCAGGTTTTGCAGACGAAGGGGCGCTCGCCGGTGTGCACCCGCTCATGGGAGGAGAGGGCATTGGATTGCTTGAAGCCCTTGCCACAGAGTGGGCAGACGAAGGGGCGGTCACCCGTGTGCACCCGCTCGTGCACCCTGAGGCTGTGCGTGTAGGTGAACTTTTTACCACAGACCCCGCAGACATGGGGTTTGTCGTCGCAGTGCTGGCGCTGGTGGAGGAGGAGGGCGTTGGAGGTGGGGAAGTCCTTCCCGCAGTCGGCGCACTTGAAGGGCTTCTCGGCGCAGTGGGTGAGCGCGTGGCGCTGCAGCTCGTAAGGGGTCTTGAAGCTCTTGGCGCAGCGGGGGCAGCGGAAGGGACGCTCGCCGCTGTGGATGCGCCGGTGCTCTTGGAGGTTGGAGGAGCGCTTGAAGCGCTTGCCGCAGAGCTCACAGCGGAAGGGTCGCTCCTCCGTGTGGACCAGCTGGTGGCTTTTGAAGTCCGAGTGGCGCTTGAAGGAGGCCTGACAGAGGTCGCAGCGAAAGGGACGGTCCTCGTTGTGTACCACCTCATGGCTGAAGAGCTCCCAGGCCCGCTTGAAGGCCTTCTCACAGACGCCGCACTGGAAGGGCTTCTCGTCCACGATCACCTCGCGAATCTCCAGCTCGCCGACGCCGCTCGCTCCCCGCTTTGGGTGCGCCGGCAGCCCCACTGCCACCTCCTCCAGTTCGCCCACTGCACTCCCCAGCACCAGCTTGGCGGTGGAGTAGATGCCATGCTCGTCAATCAGCTGTACAAAGTTCGGCTTGGGACGGGCATCGTTGGAAAGGGGCAGCTCAGGGGAACAGGACCGAGACCGTCTCTCCTCCTGCTCTTCCTCACTGCTCCGTGGTGCCTCCTCCAGCCCGTTCTCCATCTCCTTCTGTCTGAAGTCACCCGTCCGGCCCCAGATCAACTGTAGCCTCTTCCCCCGGGAGGGTCCCGGCTCCTCGGCACTCTCCCCACATCCCGGGGATGTGGGGGCCTGGCTTGTCTCAGGCTTCAGGCACAGCCGGTGCTTCTGCTGGCATGGCCGCAGCTCCTCTGGTGCCTGGTTGCACAGGGAAGCCCCCTCATCCTCACCAGTCTTCTGGTAGGGCCTGCCTGCACCCCAAGGTGTGAGAGAGCCCTGCCCGCGGCAGCACTGTCCTGAGTGGCACAGAGAAGCTTGCCCCAGCCGCTCCGGGGAGCCTTCCCCCGGCTCTTCTCTTGGCTGCACCCTGGCTGCATCCTCCTCCTGAGCCTCCTCCTGCTCTTCTTCACCTTCAGGCCCATCTCCTTCGGAAAGGGGGGAGAGCCTCTGGGAAAAGGGGGGCTCGCAGGCTGGAGGACCCAGCTGCCCTTCCATGGCAGCCCCTGCAAAAATGAGAAAGGAGAGAGTGTGAGAGGGACGATGGGCTGGGGGCAGGACCATGAGGGAGGGGGTGTGAAGATGAAGACGTGGGTGGCAGCAGCGCAGAGGGAGGCCAGAGAGGTATGCAGATATATATGGGGGCGGGGAGACGGCAGAGAAAGAGGCGGGGG
>NW_008796038.1:79799-80636 GCF_000699145.1 Aptenodytes forsteri | reverse complement strand
GAGGCGGGGAGGAGACAGCAGAGAAGGAGGCGGGGGGGAGACAGCAGAGAAGGAGGCACGGGGGAGATGGCAGAGAGACAGACACTACAGAGAGTCTGTAAAACCTGGCATCACCAATCCCTTTCCCGTTCAGGGGATCGAGGCAGCGGGCAGTCCTAGTGCCAGAGAAACGGCCCAGATCAGCACTTAAAAGACTTTTTACCTGTGAGCCTGTTACTAGCACTCAAAACCAGCTGCTATTCATAGCAGGGAGTGATTCGCTTCCTCACAGGGCCTGCTCATAATTACCTGGTTGGAGCAATAGCTGAGGGACTGGCCTCAACCGTGTCCCCAGCCATCAAGGGCCGTACCAGCTGTCCGGCAGCTTCCAGGCAGGGGTCTGAAAAGCTCCTCAGAGGGTGCTTGGTTTCCCCAGGTGCTTATGTGACCGCTCGTCTGTGACAAGGCACGGTCAGCCCTGCCTTGGGCACAGGCGGTGGATGCACAAAGGGATTCAGCCCCAGCTGCTGGGGATTCAACAGCACGACTTGGCCCCGCGGTGTATCGGGGTGGTTTTTCAGATCACCTTCTCAGCAAATGCTCCTCTCTTAGGCCGGTGTTTTTCCAGGCTCCATCCAAGCCCACTGATACCTCCGGAGCCTGCTCAGAGGTTGCACAGCTCAACAAGAGATGCTGGGCTCTGATATCCACTTGTCCTGGTTTCGGCAGGGATAGAGTTAATTTCCTTCCTAGTAGCTGGTACAGTGCTGTGTTTTGGATTTAGGAGGAGAACAAAGTTGATAAGGCACCGATGTTTTAGTTGTTGCTAGGTAATGCTTACACTAGCCAAGGACTTTT
>NW_008796038.1:69247-69705 GCF_000699145.1 Aptenodytes forsteri | reverse complement strand
TCACACTGTGGGGGAAGAGTGAGCGAGTGGCTGCGTGGTTCTCAGTTGCCAACTGAGGTTAAACCATGACACCACCTTGGAGATCCCCTGGGCTGGATTTGCTGTCCCCATTCGGGACACCATGTGTGGATTGGTTTAGCCAAGGGAGGGGAAGAAGCCTCCTGAAACCCCGTATGAAATCACACCCCGCATGAAATCACACCCCGCAAGGGCCTGATGCACAGGCAAGAGCAACCAGCTAAAACAAGGAGCTCTTCGTCACAAACAGCTAAATTCAGGTGGTTTGGTCTCGCCTTCCATGTCCAGAGACATCCCAGTGAGAGGCAGTGGGATGGAGGGAACGTCAGGAGCAGCAGATGCTTTAAGAGCCTCCAAGCACCACGTTGCACAGAGGAGATGTTGTGGTTTAACCTCAGTCGGCAACTGAGTACCACACAGCCGTTCGCTCACTCCTCCTC
>NW_008796038.1:66106-69034 GCF_000699145.1 Aptenodytes forsteri | reverse complement strand
CACTGTACCAGCTACTAGGTTAACTCTTAACTCTATCCCTGCCGAAACCAGGACAGGAGAGCACTCCCCAGCGCTGAGCGCTGACACGGCGAGGAAGCTGCCACAAAGCCAGACCTAAAACTACCCTAAAGGCGCCCGAGAAGGGACTCCCACAGGCATGAGCAGGGAAACGGCTGCCAGAGAATAAAAAGAAGAAGAGAAGAAAGCTATGGGCTGGTACGGGCCTTCTCAGTCGGTAGAGCATGGGAAACTAAAAAGTCCTTGGCTAGTGTAAGCATTACCTAGCAACAACTAAAACATTGGTGTGTTATCAACTTTGTTCTCATGCTAAATCCAAAACACAGCACTGTACCAGCTACTAGGAAGGAAATTAACTCTATCCCTGCCGAAACCAGGACAGGAGAGCACTCCCACCGACCCAGCGCTGACACGGCGAGGAAGCTGCCACAAAGCCAGACCTAAAACTACCCTAAAGGCGCCCGAGAAGGGACTCCCACAGGCATGAGCAGGGAAACGGCTGCCAGAGAATAAAAAGAAGA
The DNA here is from genome assembly GCF_000699145.1 of Aptenodytes forsteri. Lineage (NCBI taxonomy): Eukaryota > Metazoa > Chordata > Aves > Sphenisciformes > Spheniscidae > Aptenodytes > Aptenodytes forsteri. Next base: position 68,495 of record NW_008796038.1, on the reverse strand, counting down.
AGAGAAGAAAGCTATGGGCTGGTACGGCAGCGTGCCAAAGCCTCCCAAGGACCGATAAGTGCTGGAGACCTGCACTTCGACCTGCAAGAACTGATAAAACTCTGGGCACAAAGACCCCACCGAGTCTGCCCGAGGCCACTGGCCCACGCTGGCATTCATAACGGAGGGCGTAATTTGGTATAACTTGGTGGCTGCTATGCACGGACGGGGGTTCGTGGGATTACAGCCAGCCAGTGACACGACGGGGTCTTTCCGAGGGATTTTCTGAACCCCCCAGCACCCCGATATTAGCGGGATCCCGCTGCAGCTGGGGATGGAGCTTCAACCAGGCAACTGCAAGGCAAGGGGGTGAGCTACGAGTGAACGAGCTAAACACTATTAATAACCACTTTGATCCCATTAAAGCTTAACAAGTAAAAGGTGCTCCAAGAAATGCTGCTCCTCACCCGTGCCTCCCACCCCTGGCCGGGTCTCAAGGCGCAGAGAAAGGAACTCACGGCCAAAGCGAGAGGGTTTCCAGGCAGGATTTGGTCTCGCTGGCATGGAGTGAGTAACGTCAGCCCAAAGGGTTGCAGGAGCACCGAAAAAGCAAAGCCGAAGAATCCCACGTTGAAAAGAGAGGCGATGAAGGTGATGGTCAAATATATTACGAACAGAAAAGGGTGAAGGGGACAGCAAGTTGAATAAATTAGAAGGCCAGAAGTAGAGAAAGCCAATAAAAAACCCCAAACCAGCAGAAATCTTTATTTAGATGAACTGACACGACCACTTTTTGTCCCCTGCTGAGGCAGGCACTCATGAGATGCTCCCGTTGTTGTTTAAATGGCCCGGCCCTGAGTCTTTACTGCATGAGTAATGCTGAAAGCAGGGAAGAGGGCTCAGGATTACCCTCTCCCAGGGCACGCTCGCCTTTCTGGGATGGATTTAGACCATTTCTTGGCTAGGATTCTCACCTGGAGGCTGCGGAGCCTGTTCCCTTTGGGTTGAGACATCAGGGTGACACTGGGCAGGGGGATCAGAAAGGTCCCCAAAGTGGAGGGGAGAACAAACCCACCATCTTGGGTCCCCCTGCTCTCAAATCCAGGCGTTAAAAGAGGGAATTGCCTGCATGGGCGGAAAGGGACGGCACAGAGCGGGCTGGGAGCAGGACATGGAGGTGGTGGGACACAGCTCATGGGGGACACAGAGGAGGAGACTCGCAGGAGCAGGTGGTGAGGAGCCCTGGCCCTTTTGTTGGAAACACGCTTCCCCCGGCTCCGAAAAAGCCAAATATTACGGCTGCCTTTGCTGCCGTCCGGACATCCAGCACATCCCGGCTGACTCGCCACCGTAAATTCAGGCAGGATGATAAAGTTGGTGTTTTCTGGCGCTGTGTGATGGCAACAGTGAAGTCATCGAGGGGTTTTAGGGTTTCACTACCTGCTGCAGCACTGGGTACGGCTACGTGGGAGTCCCCTGAGGCCCGCCACGGTGGTGGGATGTTAATCAGGAGAGGAGTGGAACGAGACGCCAGACTTACTGAGGGCCAGAAGGGATCCACCACCGCCGGTTGGTTTCAACCGTGGGGTTTTGGAGGGGTCTGCTCTTGGGGAAGGGAGCAAAGTGTACAGGCAGTGCCCGCAGACCTCGCACGCCAGAGAAAGGGGCAAAGCAAGATAAGCACAAGGGTGGCAAGGCAACGTATTTGGGGGAAAAACCAGCAAGCGTCTGCTGGAGCAGAGCTTCTACGTGCCAAAGCAGAGAAGATTTGGGGGGGTTCAGCCCAAGACAGGTGACCACAAGGGTCCCAAAAAAGCTTACGTGCTCCTAAAATGTAGCAGGAGAGGTATTCCCTGGGCGGGCAGCACCGCGGCCGAGCCAAACCCTGGTGAAAACGGCTTTGGCAAAGACGGGGCGACGGCGAGTTGCCATTTCGGAGAGAGTCACGGGACTGATTGGGGCGACCGGTTCTACCTGCGGAGCAAAAGCGGGTGGTATCGAGCGTAACCGCAAAGGAATTGCTGCCTGCAGGCTCTAAATAAAAGTGAGAAAATACATCGGGAACGGAAAAAGAATTATTTCAGTGTAGGGCCAGGGATGGTGTGGGAATGAAGAGGCAGCAAGCAGCGACGGAGGAATTTGCAGCAGCAGAAAAGGCTCCAACTGCAGCCATGTAGGAGCTGCTGGGCCAAAAATATACGATTTTTTTCACCCCCCCCCCGTAGCGTCAGCAATGCCCCCAGCCCACCCAGCATCCCCAGTGCCTGTGGGATGGCCAGGAACCACCCCCCAGCTCGGTCCCTGTCCTGGTTTCGGCAGGGATAGAGTTAATTTCCTTCCTAGTAGCTGGTACAGTGCTGTGTTTTGGATTTAGGAGAACAATGTTGATAACACGCCAATGTTTTAGTTG
>NW_008796038.1:65243-65662 GCF_000699145.1 Aptenodytes forsteri | reverse complement strand
GGGGGGGGGGGGGAGTGAGCGAGCGGCTGTGTGGTGCTCAGGTGCCGACTGAGGTTAAACCACGACAGTCCCTCACCCCTTTTCCACCCCATAGAACACCCCAGATACTCTCAGTGTGGCCCAGTTTTCCCCCAGCATCAACAAGGATCCTTCCTGCATATCCCGATATCCACGCCCCCCCCCAGAACACCACAAGCCCTCCCAGTGTGTCCCAGTCTCCCCTCGTATCACCCGGACACTCCCACCACATCCCCCTCCCAAAACCCATTACAATCAGTCCCTCCCAGTATGCCCCAGTCCGTCCCCCCCCCGCATCAACCAGACTCTTCCATCTCATCCCCAAGCCCCATTACAACCAGATCCCAGTATGTCCCAATCCCCCCCCCAGTATAATCAGACCTTCTCATCTCACTGCCCTC
>NW_008796038.1:55587-61992 GCF_000699145.1 Aptenodytes forsteri | reverse complement strand
CTGTAGCACTGCATGGGGTTGTTGTGGCCGAAGTGCAGGACCTGGCACTTGGCCTTGTTGAACCTCATACAGTTGGCCTGGGCCCATCGATCCAGCCTGTCCAGATGTGACAATTTTCACAAAGTCATTTGCCTCATTAATTTTTTTTTAAAATAGTTTAATTTAAATTTTCCCCATTGCCCTCTTGTACCTCACACATTTTCCTTGGTACAGCCAAGGAAAACCAGCCCAGGAGCCAGGATGTTGGCTTGGAATGGACAATGTCCAGCGGCGAAGGGCAGGGAATCACATCCCCAAGGCATCTCATGCTCCTCATAATCCCATCTGGACGTGTTGCTGCTCCCCACCATCTATGAGCACCACCAGGTGCCTCCAGAGAAGACCCAGAACTTGATTGATCCTGAAACAAACCACCTTTTGCCATCTCTATCTTTGATTAACCATTCAGTGCCTACCCAGAGTGTCTCACCAGTGCCTCCCGTCCAGGTGAGATCTGAAAAAAACACTGTTCCAAAACAGACTGATATTTTTTTGCTGCTTTATTTATTTATTTCTGATTTTCCACCCAACTGGGGACAACGTCCTGTTGGATCTGCAGCAGCGGGGTAACTGCACGGCCTCCTGGAAAGCGCGATGTGTTTGATTTCTGTTCCACTTTAGCACAAATGGGTTTTCTTTAATGAGACTTCACTCCTCTATTACTGCTTTAATTAATTTTAAAGTGGTAACTTCAGTTAATTAACTGATTTTAATTCATTCTAAATTGCTGTGGATTCCAGTTTGGGTAAGATTGGGTTTTCTTTCTAAAACCTTAGTGCTGAAGAAATTAATTTTTTATATTCATGCCTCATCGCTATGTTTTAAAAGGCTAGCATGCATTCATTCATTCTTAGCTTTTAAATATTGTTTAATAAAAAACACTGTTCCAAAACAGATACTGATATTTTTGCTGCTTTATTTATTTATTTCTGATTTTCCACCCAACTGGGGACAACGTCCTGTTGGATCTGCAGCAGCGGGGTAACTGCACGGCCTCCTGGAAAGCGCGATGTGTTTGATTTCTGTTCCACTTTAGCACAAATGGGTTTTCTTTAATGAGACTTCACTCCTCTATTACTGCTTTAATTAATTTTAAAGTGGTAACTTCAGTTAATTAACTGATTTTAATTCATTCTAAATTGCTGTGGATTCCAGTTTGGGTAAGATTGGGTTTTCTTTCTAAAACCTTAGTGCTGAAGAAATTAATTTTTTATATTCATGCCTCATCGCTATGTTTTAAAAGGCTAGCATGCATTCATTCATTCTTAGCTTTTAAATATTGTTTAATTGCTATTCTGACATGACAAGTTTGATTTGGAATTGTTGCATGTTAATATTTTTAATACAATTTTTGACAGTCTTTATAATTACAGGCTTTTCCTTAAAGTTTAACTTAAATGCCCTGGCTGCAGTTTAAAATCCTTTCTTTGCTTTTTTTCCTCTTTTTTCCCCCAGTAGCATGAATGGTTTTTTTTAATAAGAAAACTTAAAAATGTCTGAAACTTAATACATTCATTTTTGGTTTTCTCTATATCTTAACTAACCAAACACTGCTTATAATGTTTTAATACCTTTTAAATATGATGTAATATGTATTTCTAAAATATAGACTGACATTTTTTAACTAACAATTTATCCATGCCAAGGTGTTTACAGACATTTGTTATCTATCCATGCCAAGGTGTTTTCACACATTTGTTATCTAATTTTTAATAATTGTTTAGGCTAGTATACTTAGTTTTTGGAGGTGGGCAAGCCTACAGTTATTTATTAACTTGATTATAAAAAACCTGATAGCTTTCTTTTAGGTCTGTTCTGAAAAATGTAGATACCCGCTCAGATTGCAAAGAAAAAAAAAATTTGGTAATACTTTGAGGTTTTTCCTGTGTTTTTCAGTTTTGCTTAACTTGTTTCTTCACTCAAAGCAAGGAAGGTGATGGGTAGTCCCAAGGGTTAATTTAATTTCCCACTTCCACTGTTAACCTCCTACCCGGGGGTGGCTTAACATTGCTCTTTGAAGTGATTAAACATTTCTTAATGCCATTTTCTCTCCTGTTTGCTTGGAAAACAAAGCAGGATCCAAAGGGAAATTGCTGGTTTAGTTGGTTGTCTTAAAAAACCAACTGTCCTGTGCACTCAAAGCCAATATTTACTACTTCTCAAACACTGCGCACGCCCCATGGACTTTCTTTTCAGTCTACTTTTATCAGCATATCGCATTACATAAAATTTTCAAAATAGCAGTCCTTTTGCCAGAAAGCAGAATACTTGCTGCATTCCTCGGGGAACATGTAGAAAATACTTTTAATTTTGCAGATGACTGCATGGCTGCCTTATTTACAAGAAGCATTGGTTGCTTCTAATTAATGGCATTAAACATCCCCGTCCTTGGATCTACAGCAGACCATATAGTGCCTCAGTGGAGGAAGAACTTCTCTTCCTCTCCCTGTAGTGCAGTCATGAAGGTTTTTAATGAAAAAGAAGATCTGGCCCATCCCTTATTGCTGTAGCAGCATCTCTGCCTTTCTGGGAAAGACTTTTTTTTTTGATGAGCCATTTTAATAATCCATTTTTTAATGCGTTTGTTAAATTTACTGGGATTTACTGGGAAATTTACTGGGAGAGGATCTTTAGCTCAGGGAAATTGTTTAATAGCGTATTTGGAGGAAAAGGTTAGGGTGGGTTAGGGTTAGGGGGGAGTTCAAAGGGGCATGGGAGAAAAGTGGGGTTCTTGCAGTGGGGTTGGAGTTCAGGGCAGAGGACACAGGACACCAGCTTCCCACCTCACCGTGCTCCCAAAAGGACCTACACTGCTGTGCTTCCCGCATCCCAGCCCACCCACCCCGTCCTCGGGAAAGGGATGCCTGCTGGACGTTGGATCTTGTTAATCTTTGCTCCAGAATGGTGGCACAAGGGCAGAAAACTTTCCCCTCCCCTTTTTATTCTCCCTCCAGCTCCTGGCACCTCCAAGGACCTGTAGCTCCTGGAGCAGAGCAAAGCTGGGTTTTGGGTACCAGACAGGGAAGTTCTACCTCCTATCAGCCTGACTGGCCAGAGGTCCTGCAACGACGGCTGCCTGACACCCCTCCAAGCTGTGAGGGCAGGCAAACACGTGGGGCAGCAAGGGGAGGGAGATGGAAGTTTGGTCCATCAGCAGGAATTTAGCCCTAGAGCTCCTTAAATGCGCTACGAGCCAGCAGTCCCCCATCCGCACAACCTGCTGTTGAGGTAGGGTCCCCGCAAGGAAGGACTGGAGAGTAGCTGGGTGGGTTATCCCATAATACACATCCCACATCCCCAGCATCGGGGGATGCTGGGGATACGGGATGGCTGGGCTCCTGTTTGGGACCTGCTATGGGGGGAAGAGGTTTCTTGGCTTGGAGTCAGCACCCTTACTCCGTCTCTCTCCCTCCCCGTCATAGTGGTACAGAGCTGCAGCACCTCATCCCCATCCCCACCCAGGCACGATGCCGCTCCGCTATGTGACGTATGAAGGCATTAAGTTCCCCCCTGCCTACAACTCCGAGCACAGCTTGAGTTTCGCCCACAGTGAGTTCCTCGTGTGGGACGATGACATCTTCAATGTCACCTACCCCAAGTCTGGTACGAGGGGTGGACAGCGGGGCTGGCCAAGGGTGGAGAGGGGCAGGAGAGAGGTGAGGCCTTTGGAAATACCGCCAGGTGTTGTTCAGAAGGTGAATCTTGCCTTGTGGTGGGCAACAGGAATGTTTTTTTGGGGGGGGGGTTTACCGCAGTGGTTGTGCATTGGCAGGGCAGCACCATATCTTGGTGGAGGGCAGCACCATATCGTGGTGGGGCACAGACTCGGTTCTGAGGGTGCTGCTGACCATGGAGCTGTGGCACAGTGACATCCTCCCATCCCGACCCCCTGGGCAAGGTACTCTGCCCTGTATCTCTGCTTTCCCTGGCAGGCACCATGTGGATGACCAAGATCCTGAGCCTCATTCGCAGCCACATCTGCCCCATCTGGAGCCGAACCATCCTGAATTCTGACCACATGCCCTGGTTCTCAACCGGGCTGGGTCTGGAGTCAGCCCTCAGCTACGCCCCTGCCTCACCTGCTGACCTGCTACCTCCCCAGGCACATCTTCCCCAAGTCCTTCTCTCATTCCAGCACCAAGGTGGGACAGGCACCCATACAGAGCTTCAAGGGGGACAGAAGGGCTGGGAAGACCATCACCCAGGATCTGGGGAACCTTGGCGTGAGGGGTGTTGAGTGAGAACCTCGGTGTTGGCCTAGGAGAGTGGTGAGTGTCCTCCATGCTCTCCAGATGGAAATATGCACATCCCCATCTCACATCCTTCCCCTCTTGGATATTTTGGAGAGTCTCCAATGACTCTAGGGGACTTGTGTGCCCAAGGTCTGCGTGACTGAGTCTAGCACAGAGTTGGTCCTTGGGTGGCAGACCCCTCCATTTTCAGATCTACCCCAGTGCCAGGGCCTGCAACTCTCCTTCCCCTTCCGGGTGCGTATCACTCCTGTACGCACTCTATCCCAGGTTATTTACACCCTACAGGATCCTCGAGATGTTGTCATTTCCTACTACTACTTCTCCAAGGTGTGCAACAGCTATGAGGTTCCCACATCCTTCAAGCAATTCCTGAGGGACTTTCTGAATGGAAAGCGTGCATGTGGTTTGGGCCTTACTCAGGGCACGGAGGTGGGTGGGTGGTGTCTCCCATCACCTCTGGCTCAAGGGTCTCTTGCTACTGTCCTCTGATGATGGCTGTGAAGCCAAGCTTCCCATAGGAGAGAGGTGAATGGCTCAGGAGGAAAGCAAAGCACTTCTGGAGAGACATGCAGGGCCACAAAGCCCTCTTGTGCTTTGAAGCAGATGGAAAGTGGATTTCCCTGCCTTCTCCTGCAGAGTTCAGATACCTTCAGGAAGTCTTGGCCAAGAAGCCCTATAAAGCCCTGGCAGGACCTTACCCATGAGCCTTGCACACCTCTAGCCTCAACCTCTTACCATGGTGGAGGTGGCTGGAGAAGAACCCATTGCTCAGCTGCAACTGCAGTTGAACCTCCCAGTCCCACGTGCTCCCTGGACACTGTTGCTCTGTCCTGCATCGTGCCTGCCCTGCTCCCAACCTTGTGTGAACCCTCCTCAGCCTTGCACATCCCCTGCCCTGCCCTGCCCTACTGCCTTTTGCCTCCCCTCAGTGCCCCGTGGCTCCTGGTTCAAACACGTCCAAGGCTGGATGGAGATGAAGGACATGGAGAATTTCTTCTTCATCACCTATGAAGAGCTGAAGCAGGTAGACACCTAGGCAGACCCTCCAGCTCCAAACATGCTGCTGTGTCATAAGCCACTTGGTGGTAACAGGCTCCGTCTGTCCCTGCAGGACCTGTACAGCAGTGTGAGACGTCTCTGCCCGTTCCTGGGGCAGGATTTGGATGATGATGCCATCTCCTCAGTGGTGCAAAATGCCTCCTTCACGGCCATGTGGGAGAACCCAATGTGCAGCTCCATCCTGCTCCCCAGACGAAGGGCCAGGTCCTGAGGAAGGGTGAGCAAGAGGAACGCCATCACAACACTTCAGGGAGACCCCCCCGTCAGGTGTCCTCCCCCATGAGGACAGCCAGAGCGAGGGTGTCTTAGAGAGCCGCATTACGGTGCATTTGGGTCTGAAGAATGGGGTCCATAGATTCATAGAATCGTAGGATAGAATCATGGAATAGTTTGGGTTGGAAGGGACCTCTAAAGGTCATCTAGTCCAACCCCCCTGCAATGAGCAGGGACATCTTCAACAGTATCAGGTTGCTCAGAGCCCCGTCCAACCTGACCTTGAATGTTTCCAGGGATGGTCTTTCATTTTGGACAACCCCCTGGGAGGGTAGCCCGACCCAAGAGCTGAGCCTCTCCCCTTGTGCCTACAGAGCAGAGAGGGGGGCTGCGTACTGGGGTGGGCTCTGAGCCCGAAACACTTCTTCCTCAGGCATCTGCGGGGTCTGGGATAACCACTTCACAGTGGCGCAGAGTGAGACCTTCGACAGGATCTACCGGGACAGGATGCAGGGCCTGAGCGTGACCTTTCCTTGGGACAGGCATTAGGATTTGTCCCTATCTGAAGCCAGCTAAGCACTGGGTATAAACCAGCCACCAACAACTAGGGTAACTGGTTGCTGTTGGACAGAAGGGGTTGTACCCATGGCTGCAAATGGTACTGAACCTCAGTGTGCAAGCAATTAATTTCATAGAATCATAGAATCATTTAGGTTGGAAAAGACCTTTCAGATAATCAAGTCCAACCATAAACCAAACACTGCCAAGTCCACCACTAAACCATGTCCCTAAGTGCCACATCTACACATCTTCTAAATACCTCCAGGGATGGGGACTCAAC
>NW_008796038.1:51953-55249 GCF_000699145.1 Aptenodytes forsteri | reverse complement strand
TGAGGTCTCCCCTCAGCCTCCTTTTCTCCAGGCTGAACAACCCCAGTTCCCTCAGCCGCTCCTCATAGGACTTGTTCTCTAGACCCTTTACCAGCTTCATTGCTCTTCTTTGGACACGCTCCAGCACTTTCTGCTGCACTTTTGCACCCTTTCTCCTTGGGAGGGCTTTTTCTCCTGGGTTGTGCCTCTCCTCTCTGTCCCATCCCTCTACCCTTTTTCCCCTGAGGCAGGCTCTAGGGTCCTCCAGGGTGGGACCCACCTCCCTGCCCTCCAACACATTCCTCTTCTGCAGGCAGAGGAGAGCAGCACATGCTTGAGAGCACACAGATGAAACACGTCCTGCCTGTCACATCCACTGGCCAGGGCACCTTGTTTGGGAGCTGCAACCAGCCAAAATGTTCTCTTGGGGCTGCTCATCAAACAAGAGAACAGCAGGGAAAATGGGGAGGGCCGCTTGAATGCAGAGGTGTTTTGGGTGTGCTGCCGATACTAGCACAAATGGTGAGATAGATAATATTAATAATTGTCCTGGTTTTGGCTGGGATAGAGTTAATTTTCTTCCTAGTAGCTGGTACAGTGCTGTGTTTTGGATTTAGGGTGAGAACAATGTTGATAACACACCGATGTTTTAGTTGTTGCTGAGCAGTGCTTACACTAGTCAAGGACTTTTCAGCTCCTCATTCCCTGCCAGCGAGAAGCTGGGAGGGGGCACAGCCAGGACAGCTGACCCAAACTGGCCACAGGGATATTCCATACCATGTGACGTCATGCTCAGTATAGAAACTGGGGGGAGTTAGCCGGGGGAGGGGTGACGGCTGCTCGGGGACTGGCTGGGCATCGGTCGGCGGGTGGTGAGCAACTGCATTGTGCATCGCTTATTTTGTGTATTCTTTTATCATCATTATTATTATTTTCCCTTCCTTTTCTGTCCTATTAAACTGTCTTTATCTCAACCCACGAATTTTACTTTTTTTTCCCGATTCTCTCCCCCATCCCACTGGGAGGTGGGGAGTGAGTGAATGGCTGTGCGGTGTTTAGCTGCCTGCCAAGTTAAACCACAACAATAATAAAATCCGAGCAAAAGCAAGGCTGGCTGGCTGTCAGACCCCGGGGACCTGGAAGACCAGTCCGTCCCTCGCACGGGATGGGTTGAACAGCAGGATGGCAAAATATCCCCTCCACTTTCCAGGCCAAGAATGAGAACTCTTCAAATACATAGGACATGTCCAAGACAGACATGCACGGTCAGCTCTAGGGCCAGGGTGCTGTGCAAGAGTTTGGGAAAGGGTGCGCGGACGAGACAGCGTGCCATTGCACCTCTCTTGATCCAGCCTGATAGAGCCTAAACCAGGTGATGGGTTTCAATGAAACAAGGCCCGTTGTGCAAGACGCTGTGGGATTTAGAAGCACAGCCTTGTCCTTGTGCTGAAAGAGATGTAGTGCGGGATGGCACCTCCCTGGGGACCACGGCCAAAAGCATCACAGGTAATCAGACTTCTAGAAAATTTAGATGATTGTCCCTACAAAGTGGCTTTGGGGAATCAATGAAGGGGAAGGACCTTTGTGGATCTTGGCCAAGAGGTGTCTCTGTGGTTTGTGTACCCCCGAGCCTCCACAGAGCCCGCAGGGAAGCCCAGCTCCTTGCAGTGGGGCAGCTGCCAAAGTACTGCTTGCAATTAATGACAGCCTTGCTTCCTGACAGAGGCAGCCAGAGACACCAGGGTATGGCTCCGGGCTTGGCAAGACACTGTCCAGAGAGGGAAAGTTGTCCCAGGGACAGTGCGCAGTGCCATGGTTGGCAGGTCCACGTTGAGGTCTTGAGCAATGTCCCGGCCAGAAGATGACCTGACTTAGAGAAAGCCGCCTAGCCCTGTTGGTAGTGAAGGCTGGGCCACTTTTGTTGCACACCCACTCATGCCCAACACATTCTGCCCAATGACCACCAGGTCAGGAGTTGAGACAAAACTTTGAACTATGTGTATCGATTAAATAATGAGTAATTATAAAAGGAACCCTGAATGTCTACTAATCAGATGTAGGCACTGACACTGCAGACACCCGGGAAAGGGCTGATTTGTCTAAATATAGACAGTTATCCACTACAGAAAATTGCCAGTCTGTTTATTCTTGTGCCATATTTATAACCAGATGAAGATATCTTAGGTACTATGCGGTGACTCCAGCATCACCCAGTGCACATATCCCACCCATCTTGCTTTTAGGGACATCAGGGTATCAGATAGAGGCCAGTGGGACGTGCTACGGTGTGTGCAAAGGCTTTCCATCAAAGATGAGACCACTGAAGGGCTTTGCTGGCTTTGGGAAACGGTGTGCCTTGTACGTCCAGAGTTACTCAAACTCCTTTTCAGCAGAAGAGCCCAAAGAAAATACAGCATGTACAGCTGTTCTAGCAAAAAAGAGTTCAGGTCATGATTACCTTTTCTCCTCCTAACTCGCTCTTAAATGCAGAGCCCTCGTTAAGCCATAGAAAGTAATCGCTGTGCTCAGGGAATGTGGTTTTATGGCCTTCACAGGGAGAAGAATGCAAACAGAGCATGCTTCAGTTCTCTTCGGATGCATCTCCTCAGACACGTGAAGAGCATCCTTCCCATCTCCACACCCTTACACCTTCTTGCCTCAGATCAAGCAGCTGCAGTTGCAAATTTTACCTTGCCACACGGCACAGACATCAGGTCCCAGACAAGATATCTCTTCGTTAACTAGTTTCTTGCCTGTTCCCTCTGTGTTTACACGACACGTGTGCTAATCCTATCCCACCCGCTCTTCTAGACCAAACCATGTATTTTCCCCAGGGAAAGCCAAAGCCCAGCTAAGGGACAGTTCACACTGGAGCCCATCCCAGACAAGCTATGTAGAGATGTATCAGACTACTTTTGCCTCTCTCAGCCCCGTCTCTATTGCAGCCAGCTCTGCCCTCCCCATGCATGCACTTCCCTGCCACTCCCCAGTGTACCCAACACATCTCATCTTCATCCTATAGAAAACAACTCTCTGGCAGGCTTAAAAAAAAAAATAATTCCTACTACCTCAAACATTTTGAGCTGAAAAACAATGCAAATACATCCTCAGGCATGGGACAAAGAGCCCATCCAAACCAAACACCGTGAAGAATGAGCCTAGCTAGTCCACTTTGTGTGGTGCTGTCCTGGTTTCGGCAGGGATAGAGTTAATTTCCTTCCTAGTAGCTGGTACAGTGCTGTGGTTTGGATTTAGGAGGAGAACAAAGTCGATAACACACCGATGTTTTAGTTGTTGCTAGGTAATGCTTACACTAG
>NW_008796038.1:49929-51785 GCF_000699145.1 Aptenodytes forsteri | reverse complement strand
GTGTATTATTATTATTATTATAGTTATTTCAATTATTAAACTTTTTATCTCAACCCATGAGTTTTTCCTCACTTCTACTCTTCCAATTCTCTCCCGCATCCCACCGGGGGGGGAGGAGGGGAGTGAGCGAGCGGCTGCGTGGTGCTCAGTTGCCGACCGAGGTTGAACCACGACAGGTGCTAACCCTCAGTGGTGTGAGCTGGTTCACGCCTTGGCTGCACGGAGTGGTCCGCAGAGCTGCGTTCAACACAGAAGGTCTGATGATGAAATGATAAATGGTTGGGTTTTCACCCTAAGAATGCCAGTGATATTAAAGCTTGATGAACACAGCAGGTCTGATGATGAAACTCAGCAAATGGTTGAGTTTTTACCCTAAAAATGCCAGCGATATTAAAGCTTGATCCTGGCATGCCTGAGAAAGTGATGATGATATTAAAAGACAGCGTGGACACTGCTTCCCTTGGCAGAGACTGAGTGCCTGGTTAAATAAATAGCAGGTCTTTGCTGCTCCATGTTGGGAGCTGACGGACAGCTATGATGCTAAAGCAGCCAAAGTCACTGCCTTCCCTGGTGTGCATGCACAGGAGCAGTGTACGGCTGAAGGAAAATCAGGAAATACAGGTTATCTTCACAGTGTCCTGAGGACAGATATCAGGGCTGGGCAGGACTGTGTTTTCAACAGGTCAACAGGGAGAAAAGAGGAATTTCTTTTTGAATTTTTGGTTACTCCAAGTAAAGGATGCTGGGAAACTCCAGAACGTTTCAGGAAAGCCACAGTGGATGTCAAGAACTGTCATATAGTATAAGGGCTACCACTCTGTGCAAGGACCCTCATGCACAGCCGGTTGCTCCAAGCCTCCCTACGTGGTCAAAATTACACTTTGATCCACTTGGATCTTAAGAGAAATGAACAAACAAATAAATGAATGAACAAAAGAGAGAGAGAAAGAAAGAGAGGAAGAGAAGAAAAAAGGAGGGAAGGAAGGAATGAAAAGAGGAAGGAAGAGGGAACGAGGGAGGGAAGAGGGGAGGGGGGAAGGAAAGAACTCTGGTGAATTTTAGAAGATTCAGTCTAAATTCAGTTCCTGGAAAAACATTGAGCACAAAGCCAATACTTCTATTTGTAGCCACTTAGAAGATAACTCGCAAAGTGTTATCGCCAAATACAGGTTTGTTGGGATTAACTATCAAGTGAGTAATCAACTGTACAAATACAAACCAGGAATTACTGGCCAGACTTCCCACAAGCTGGAAGAACCTAAGGATCAGTATCAAAGCACAACAGGCTGTGGCTCAACAAACTCTGGGTATTGCAAAAAAAGCAAACCTCACCTGATACTTCTGGGACAGGGGGTTCTCCCGCGTACAAGATGTCTGTGTGACTGTTGCCTTTTCCCAGGAGTGCTGAGGTCTCTGCTGCACATCAGTGGCTGGTGTGTGCATCAGCTTTCAAGCATGGTGTTGGCCAACTCTTGGCTTGCTGGAGACTGGCCAGAAGGGAGCCAGTAACAGCTATCTAAGCATAGAAAACAGGACAGAGATGGAGAGATTGAAAATGTCCTCAATGAGCAAAACTGAAAACTAAGCAAACAGATGAGAACAGTCTTCAAACGCCAAGATACAGAGCTCATCTGTATTATCTCCGATGAGGAAAGGCTGAGAGAGTTGGGGTTGTTCAGCCTGGAGAAGAGAAGGCTCCACGCAGACCTTATTGCAGCCTTTCAGTACTTAAAGGGGGCTTGTAAGAAAGATGGGGACAGACTTTTTGGTAGGGCCTGTTGCAATAGGACAAGGGGTAATGGTTTTCAACTGAAAGAGGGTAGATTCAGACTAGATATAAGGAAGAAATTTTTCTC
>NW_008796038.1:43195-49802 GCF_000699145.1 Aptenodytes forsteri | reverse complement strand
GGGCTCTGAGCAACCTGATATTGTTGAAGATGTCCCTGCCCACGGCAGGGGGGTTGGACTAGATGACCTTTAAAGGTCCCTTCCAACCCGAACCATTCTATGATTCTATGATTCATCTCCTCTCAGTTGGATGCAATGCTCTCCTCCACCACACACAGCTTTGATACTGAATTTGGTGTGGGCCTGATTTAAACTTGGACTGATGCATGTCTTTGAGAAGGCCATGGTCTTCAGTAGCCTGAGATTTGTATTTATTCAGGCCTGCTTTTCTGGCCCATCACCTTCACCTTTCATCTGCTGGACCGACTGTTGCAAAGAAAAGACTTGCTACCCCTACCCTCACTCACCTTCCCGGTGAGTTGTCACCCACTACTCCCCTCCATTTCTGCCAGGGATGTTCTCTCCTTGTCTGTCATCTCCAGAGGGTATCTTCACACTCTTCTTTGGCATGGGGAAGACAAAGGATGTGTTGCAAGTAGTCCCTGGGTTGTACAGTCTAAGCAGAGGAGTACCTCAGAGCTGCACAAACTCTTGTCTGTCCAATGCACGCTCCCTGGGATGACAGATATTCCTGTGTGTCTTCAGCGGTAAAGCATATTTTCTGTGTGTTCAGCTGAGCTATTTTGCACCCACCTCTATTCCTAGAGATGATGCTGAGCAATGGTCCTGTGGGCCAACCTTGCCCAGATAGCTGGTGCAAATGCAAAGAGGGGATCAAGGATTTTGCTGAGTGGTGGAGGGTGCGGTGCAATTGTCCTAGCATCACATTGCCTTCCCTTCAGGATATCCCCCTCCTCAGCCAGTCCTGAGGCGTCTTCCCCCTTAGACATCTCCAGTACAGGTGTCTGAGTCCGACACCTGACTACGACCGCCTCCTAAGAGTGCTTGATGATCTCTGCTGAGCATACAAGGTATCTAAATGCATTTTCCAGATAGAGAAGTTGGTACGAGGTAGATCCCACCCACAATAGCAGCAGCGTCATTTCCCTGCTCAGCTGTGTGACTATCTGGGTGATTCAACCTCGTAGGAGACCTGGGAGCCTGGCTCTGCTGTCCAGGGACAGAGCATCCTGCTGCTTGCACATCTGGCTTTGTCAAGACTGGGAGGAGGTCTCACACCAACTAAAAAATTAACTGGATTGTGAACACACGCAAACCTTGCAACCAAATTTCACAAAGAATTCCCATCTCTTGGGACAAACATGGGAGAAAAACTGGAAAAAAACTTCCACTTTTGGAAGACGCTGCTTTCAGCAGTGGGAAAAGGTTTCTTACATCTTCTCATGCTGCATTAGCAGCATGGGATCATACCCATTTTCCCAGCTAAGCCTGGGCACTGATGCCGTATTCCTGCAGCTGCCTGAAGCCAGTCCTGGAAGGCAACTTCCAAAACCCTGTCTCCCCCCATTCCTGCCACTGATGGTCCAGAACTGGCTGTCCTCAGAGGACTTGTTTGCTCAGCAGATTCCCGAAACAGCCCAGTTTCACAATCCCGCAGCTTACGTGATGCTCATGGCACAAGAGTCGCTTCCTGGCAGAGGCTTGGCTTTTCGTACTTGCTGAGTACCTGCCGCGGGGCACGGAGGAAGGTTTTTGGGGTGGAGGGGAGGAGCCGTGGCAAGGGGGACTTCTCAAATAGACAGTCCCTTGGGTGCATGTCCTGCCTCCCCCCTGCCCTGCTCTCCTGTGGAGACAACGAGCGCACAGTATCTTTACTACCAACATGAGGCTTGTCCTCCTGGCATGTCTCTGGGGTAAGTGAGGTGGGATCTTTTTTTCTCTTTGCTTTTGGCTTGGCATCTCTTTGCCAATGGTTCTCCTCTTCCACTATTGCTTCTTCTACAGCCCATAGCACAAAGCAAATGGGACATTGCGAGGAACTGAAATGCAATCGGTGGTATTTGATCCGTATCTGGTAGCTGAGTGTGGACACTCAGATCCCCTCAGATGTCACTAGGCAGCCACAGGTGGACAGCTGGATGCTGCCCCACCTTGGCAGCAGTACCTAGACACCTTAAGAAGTGTCTCATTTGGGAACTGAATCCCAGCCCTCGTGAGCAAAGACAGCAACACACAAGGTGGGGTTCCCTGCCCCTGTTTCTCTGCTGTGGGTTCCTAGCCTCTGTGGGTTCATAGAATCATAGAATGGTTTGGGTTGAAAGGGACTTTTAAAGGTCATCTAGTCCAAGCCTCCCGCGCCATGGGCAGGGACATCTTCAACTAGATCAGGTTTCTCAGAGCCCCGTCCAACCTGACCTTGAATGTTTCCAGGGATGGGGCATCCACCACCTCTCTGGGCAACCTGTTCCAGTGTTTCACTATCCTCATCATAAGAAATTTCTTCCTTATATCTTCCTTTGTTCCCGTGCATCAGGGATGACACCAGACCTGGTGACAACGGGCAGAGGCACCGAGTGTGCTTGGTGGCTACAGTACGTGGGTAGGCGCTTCAGGCTCCCAAGATGATATGTTATCTGAAGGCAACTGGAATTTACAGAGAAGGAGGATTACCATTAGGCATCTCAGCCCATAAACCTTAAAAGTAGCTATAAAAAAAAAAAAAAAAAGGCAGATGGAAAAAGGTCTTACCTGGGCAATAACGCTAATGCTTGTCCTGGTGTCAGCAGTTCTGCCCTTGACTGAAGCTGTTGGTCAATGCTTGGGATCTTGCCAGACTGCTGCATTTAGGAGCAGAAATTGTTGTTTGTGTTGAGCTCTTCTTTGCTGTTGACCTTGTACAGTGGCCACAAAGTCCCCTTCTCCTGAGTTTCCAGGAAAAACAGATCCTGGCAAGTTTTTCCTCAGGCTTTCCCTCCCAGGATTTGCCTCGACCTCTAGTTAATCCTCAGGGAAATCTGAATGGGAGTAGCCTCTTTGCACAAGTCTCCAGACGCATTCCACCTTGAAGATGCTTCTTTGCACAACCCCATTAGCAGGCCCATAGCTGTTCCCATGGCATTTCATTGCTGCCATTAATGTCTGCAGGACTGACAGCAGTCCTGGGGTTAATTCTGTCTGGTGTCTGCCTGAAGTTCAGAGATGGCAATGCTGCTTCATGGTCTGACCCTGACCGAAAGGCAAAAATAAAAATGCCACGCTGCTTGCAACTCATCACATTTTCAGCAGTTTCATTCAGCGGTGTACCTCTTGTCTGGCTGTTGATAAGAGCTGGGTGTCACATCCAGAGTCTCTAGGCAGAGACAAGCACCTCCAGCCCCAATTCGACTGTCTGCTCTGGACACCAGCCCTAGGATGAGATTGGTATGGATCAGCCATGACTCAGCTCTTTCCACTGCCTGTCACAGGAGCCTAGTTTAATCTAATCATCTAATCTAATCTAATCTAATCTAATCTGTCTGGTCACTGACTTTCAGGTGACTGAATCCAGACAAGAGGAATCCCAACTGCTCTGTTATGGTATTTTCACATTATCTGCCCAAACCAATTTTTATTTTTTTTTCCAATAGACTTTATTTTTTTTTAGGTTTTTCTCTCCTTATCTGATCTCTTTATCAAGAAAGTCCCATGGACATGCACTAGGATAGGCAAAGCCCATTGACAGCTGGGTTTGGGAGACGGAGAGCAATGATGGGCTCTAGCAGAGCTCACAGAGTCTTGTCTCTTGCCCGGTGTTTTGCTGTCCTGAATCTCCGCACTCTGCAGAGCTCATGAGACTCGGACTAATATCCTGTATTTCTTCTATTTCAGCTTCCCTTGCAGGAGTCCTTCTGGCAGGTCAGTATTTGTAGGAGGGAGTGGCGCATGAGTCAGCACACACAGCTGTCATAAAATGTCATGCAGAATGATGCTATGTCTGATGTGGAGATTTAAATATGCTGCTCGGGGCCAAGAGACCTTGGTCTGAAGCCTGTTTCTGTGGCCAGTGATCTTCTCTCTGTAAACCACATTCTCCTGATTAGCCAATGGAGAAGACCTGACTCTACCTCCTGTATGCTCTGTGAGGTGCAGCTGGTACCTGCTGGAGATCTCTGGGTGAAAGGAGCAGTACTCATCCAAAACATTGACGAAACAGCTGCTCATTTTAGCAAAGTTAAACATGAAGTCAGGATATCCTCGATGCTGGGGTCTGATCTCCATGAGATGGAGGAATGCCTGGTGTCTCCTTGGCTCCATGAACCAGTGTGGAGGTGCTTCAGGGTTTCAGACCTTGGCATATTTCAGTCCCTGAATTTCTCCCACTACAGCACCCCAGATCCGTGCAAAGGGACAAGGGTATCCGGAGAGATTTGGTTCTTGATATTAGGGTGGCAAACAGTGTTGTGATCAGAGGTTTGGCAGCTGGAGCCAGGTTTTGAGGGGGATTGTGTGTCCTGGTGGGTTCAACAGCAGGAACAGGACTGAGTAGGTCCTTTCCACTCCCGAGTGCTGACTGTCTGTAGGTCCACAACAGCACTCAGCAATCACTGCCAATAGCTGAGCAAACCCAACCCTTCCCTTGGGGAATGGGTAGAAGTGTGTCAATTCTCTCCTCCCTGCTTCCAGTCCTTGTAGCAGCATTTGCTGGGACACACTGGCCTTAACTATGGGGAAACTTACCCAGAACCTGAATGCTGGGGTAGGTTTTGGCGGGGCTACACCTCTCCCCTTACAGCTGAAAATGAACCCTGTGATTTGTACCTCAAAACAGACTTACGGTTCCAAAAACACCTGCGGCTTTTGGCCATTCCCAGCTCAAAACCTGGTTCCAGCCACCAAAGATTTGGGATGCTAGAATACCCTGGGCTTTTCTTCCTCCCGGTTTGGCAATAAAGACAGCCTCACTGGGGCGGAAGAGCCCTCTTTCTCATTCCCTGCCTTCACCCTTGGGTGTCTGCTCTCTCCAGAAGATGTAGACACAACCAAACTTGAGATCCGCCTGGTGGGTGGCCCCAACCGCTGCTCTGGGAGAGTCGAGGTGCTTCACGAGGACGTCTGGGGGACCGTCTGTGACGACCAGTGGGATTTACGGGAGGCAAAGGTTGTGTGCAGGCAGCTGGGCTGTGGGACGGCGGTATCGGCCCCTCGGGAGTCCAAATATGGGGAAGGGAAAGGCCAAATCTGGCTGAGCGACATGAAGTGCAAAGGGACAGAAGCGTCCCTCACCGAATGCGAGGCGAAGCCATGGGGAGACACCACCTGCAACCACGTGGAAGATGCCAGCGTGGAGTGCTCAGGTAACCCCCAGGTGTTTTCTACTTCATGCCACATTGGTCCTTCTGCCTCAAATAAGCCAGGGTACAATTTCTGACCCATCCAGTTAGGAGATCAGGGATGCAGAATGACTTTGTTCAGCTCCAGCTTCCTACCTCACTTGACCCAGAGAAGTTGCATCACAACTCCTGGACCTGGAACAACCTGCAGAGCTGGGAGAGGACACAGATAGTCCCCTCCCTCCCCTGACGGCCTCCATGCTGCCATTATTTTCCCTTCAACTTTTCTTCTCAAGCCAGAAGTTAGGAAGGGAGCCTTTGACAGGTGTTTGGGATGAGCAGAGACAGTTTTTGGTGCATCATGGGAGATTCTGCTTTCTCCAGGTGATCAGGGGCACAGAGACTTGTCCCAAAACTTCTCCCTCATTTGTTTTTGACAGGAACAGAAGTACCTGAGCCAGGGCCAATCCGACTGGTGGGAGGCCCGAACCGATGTGCTGGGAGGGTTGAGGTGCTTCATGAAGAACAGTGGGGCAGCGTGTGCCATGACGACTGGGATCTAAATGATGCCCAAGTCGTGTGCAAGCAACTGGGCTGTGGGGATGCGGTGCTGGCCCCCATTGGAGCCAAGTTTGGACGAGGATTTGACACCATCTGGCTGGATGATGTGAACTGCACAGGGGTGGAAGCTGCTCTCTCTGAATGCCCGGCGAGGCCGTGGGGGGACCACAATTGTTACCATGGGGAAGATGCCAGTGCAGTCTGTTCAGGTAATCCTGCCATTCTCCTGCTTTTGCCATCCATGCATTAGGGTGTCCTCGCAGTCAACGTGGGCACCGAGGATTTGACACCATCTGGCTGGATGATGTGAACTGCACAGGGGTGGAAGCTGCTCTCTCTGAATGCCCGGCGAGGCCGTGGGGGGACCACAATTGTTACCATGGGGAAGATGCCAGTGCAGTCTGTTCAGGTAATCCTGCCATTCTCCTGCTTTTGCCATCCATGCATTAGGGTGTCCTCGCAATCAACGTGGGCACAACCTTGGACAGGAACAAGGGCTTCCTATGGAGCACTCTGCTACTGAGTTGATGCTAACCTAATAGTCCTGCTGGTGGCCTGGGGTTGTCACATCATGGAAGAGGGCTGCAGTCTGGGAGGTTCTCTCCTCTCTGCTTACTGGGGTGCTCTGTGGCCATTTTTCTTCAGCTCAGGCTTGAGATTAAGACTGCCATTGTGCTTCTTGCTTGGACAGTTGCATGTTATATGTGGAGAAAGCTATGGAGGAGAGGCTGCTGTTTGCAGGGCAGGGCAAGGATACTTGGGGAAGGGGGGGGACACACACCAATGCACAGCCTGAGCATGCCCTCTCTGAATGTGTCTGCAGACTCGGGGATCACCGTCTCCACTTCAGTCCGCCTGGTGGGTGGCCCCAACCGCTGCTCTGGGAGAGTCGAGGT
>NW_008796038.1:28433-43061 GCF_000699145.1 Aptenodytes forsteri | reverse complement strand
CTTCACAAGGACGTCTGGGGGCCCGTCTGTGACGACCAGTGGGATTTACGGGAGGCAAAGGTTGTGTGCAGGCAGCTGGGCTGTGGGACGGCGGTATCGGCCCCTCGGGAGTCCAAATATGGGGAAGGGAAAGGCCAAATCTGGCTGAGCGATGTGAACTGCACAGGGACAGAAGCGTCCCTCACTGAATGCGAGGCGAAGCCATGGGGAGACACCACCTGCAACCACGTGGAAGATGCCAGCGTGGAGTGCTCAGGTAACCTCCCCCTCCGTCCCCCATCCTGCACGTGCTGGGCAGTGGGATGGGCAGATCCCACCACACACATGGCCCCTGCCTGAATCAGGGCTGGTCCTGAGTCCCAGTGCAGCTCTGTGGATGTCTGCTGGTGGGAACAAGAGAGGGACACAGCTGATTAACTCTGGGTGCAGTGCTTGCCCAATGACCCAGGGGGGGCATGTGGATGTAGCTGACCCAGGGGCAGCATTAAATCCTCTCCTACCCGAGACTGCTCTGGTCTCTTGTCCCACCTCTGGGCTGCGGGGTGATTAGCGTTAGCAGACTCCTTGAAGCAGACACGCAGTAGAGCCTGCAGCCATCCATGAAGACCAGGAAAGCTTCCTCCTGCCCTTTTCCCACAGCCCCTCTCCCTGGCATTTCTGTCTTCCTTCCTACCCCAGAGAAGCCTAGACCTTGCCATATGTCTGGTGTGCTCAGAGATACCTGAGCCTCTGCTGAGCAGGCAAGCTTTCCACAGGCAGTGGGGTGTGTAGGACGCTCCCTTAACATTTATTTTCTGGGCATTGGTACAGAGGTGGACATTCCTGAGGAGGGACCGGTTCGGCTCGTGGATGGCCCGAACAAGTGTGCTGGGAGAGTTGAGGTGCTCCACGAGAACCGGTGGGGCAGTGTGTGTGATGACCACTGGGACATGAAGGACGCCAAGGTGGTGTGCAAGCAGGTGGGCTGCGGGTCACCGCTGTCAGCTCTTGGAGGCGCCCGCTATGGGCGAGGGCCAGACATCATCTGGCTGGACGATGTCAAATGCAATGGGACGGAAGAAAGCATCTTTGACTGTCAGGCCAGGCCATGGGGTGAACACAACTGCTATCACGGAGAGGATGCTGATGTTGTTTGTGCAGGTAACTACCCATCACCGTGGCATCGGAAGTGGTGTGGGGACAGGGTCAAACACTTCTAGCAGCGCCAGCAGGCTGGACTGCAGGGTACAGAAGGGGAATCACAGGGCAGGAAGGCTCCCCCCAGCTCAGGATTATGCTGGTGGAGGCAGGGAAATGGATACAGCAGGGAGCTGTAAGGAATACGGAGCATTTGGTTAGGATGGATGTGGTGGGACCAGCTGGTGGGAGAGGGGCATCAGCAGAGCAGAAGCAAACACACCAGTGACCGTCTGACTATGGGATGGATCCTGCCGGGGAGATGCTGACAAGGGACTTTTGTATAGGGCAAGGCTCCTAAAGGGCAGAAAGAGGGAAAGTAGGGAAGTTTCTAGGGCAGGAGGTAACGACGAGCATCCATGGGAGGCAAGGGGAGGACAGCTGGAACGGTGTCTGGCGCGAGATGCCTCTGTATTGGTCCATCATCAATACTCAATAAATGTCTGACTTGGACTCTCTGAAGCTCTTGGGAGCTGGGTTCCTGACTCCTCATGCCCTGTTTCTTGGGAGAGAAGCTTGGACAGGCCCTGCATGGGTGAAGGAAGGAATCCCTGGGGGTCTTTGGCTGGTTTCATTGTGGAGGAGCAGGGCTGTAGTGTCTTGGATTTCACCTGGGTGCTGCACAGGGTCATGCTGTCAGGACCATGTGCTGCAGTCCTTTGGATCAAGCAGTGCATTGTGCATCAGGGTCAGAGTCTGCTCTTCATGCAGTCCTGTCCTGGCTCTCACAGGGCCCTGTCCAAAGCTCAGATGTTGGGTTCCCAACAGCCCCAACCCACAGACCTTCTTTGGGAGCAGATTCCTTGTCACTTCTGGCAGGCAATTCTGGTGTCAGAGAGTTCCTGGGAGCAGATTTTGCTTTACCTTGTTCCCTTTCTTTGCAGTTAACAAGAACCTGGAAGAGCCAGAAGCACCATAAGTGCCAGACTGGCCCCACTGGACTGTGCTCATCTTGCCGCAGGAAGGTGGGCCAGCAAGATTCAGCTAAGAAGGCGAAGGGCAGGCATGTTGCAGAACCATCAGTGTGCCATAATGGGATCCAGGGCTTGGCAAAACCGTTCTCTCTCATCCTTTGAAGGATCCACAAACTTGGTTATAACCGCACTGATGGAAAACCCAGCTCAACACATTATTCCCACTGCAAAGCGAACATCACAAAGTATCAATAAAGTTCCCCTAAAACTGAATATCTGGCTGTCTCCTAAATTGCTTGTGGACTTCTGCTGCCTGAACACATATCTGGCAATGAGCTGTTGGTCCAACATGATGAATATTTATGTGATGAATGAATACGATGAATATTTATGCCAATAGTATGGCAGCGTACCATTTCTCAGGTCTGCAGAGAAACATTTGCCTCCACTGACATTCAGACCAGTAACAAGGGTAGCCATGAGAGCCTTGGGATGTGAACATTGCACAACACAAACTTATCCCTGAAGGTTTGTCTGTCCCTCCTTGGAAGGGACCAAGGGGAACTGCCCCCCATAGGGAACAATTCACCCCTTTTCCTCCTTCACTCTTCCCACAGACTAAAGCTGGCACTTTACAGGTGGATAATTTCCCATTTCAGGGATGTCCAATCAAGACTTAGCCTCCAACACAGATAGTTTTTGTGATTTGTTGCTTTCCAAAACGCAATGTACTTTGTGCCTGTCGGCACAACACAAATGCTTCAATCCCAACAAAGCAAAGAGCAAAGGTCTTTAGCTCAATATTGACATCGGCTGTCTCCAAGTTAGTTGGCCAACTCAAGCTAGTTTTATGGAAAGGACAGATGACTAGATCCTCTTCCCCACCTCCCTCCAGACCAGTTCACCCCATTCATCCCAGGGCAAAGATACCCCTGATTTGGGCACGTCAGTTGGGTGCTTGCATTTGAGTGTGATAGATCTGAGTCTCAGTTGTTTGCTTCTGTACTGCATGCTTTTTGGACTTCAGAAATCACTTTTGTTTGGGTTAAATGAATGTTGTACTCCTGTTGGCTGGCAATATCATCTCTCTTCTCCACTCTGGAACATCTGTGAGGTTTAGATCCCACCTGGAAAGAAATGTATGCAATCCAGACCTGTAAAAGCAGCTTGCTTTAGCCTGACAAGCTACTGAAAGTTACTAGTGTGCATATAATATTTAGTGATATTTAAAAAATGCAAATAGGAAAAATGTGCTGCCACATGGAGAGATGGGAATCATCCCTCAGAACACCAAGCTCCAACTCCATGCCTCCAATGTCGTCCTGTGGTACTTGTGTAAAACAAGAAGGTTAGACTGGGAAAGCACAAAGAGCCACCAGCCCCAGCATCCAACCTAGAAGCTTAGTATCAACTAATGCCTAGTAGAACGGGACATGGATGAAGGTTACCTGAGCATACAATGCCCGCATCTTCTCTGTGATTACAGTCATGGACTCCCCAAGGCCTCACCACACACTCGGAGAGGGCTGCCTCTCTACCAGAGCATTTCACATCATCCAACCAGATACAACAAAAACTTTGCCCAAAATAAGCTGAACCTGGGGTGGACATGGCTGTCCTGCAGCCCAGCTGCTGGCACACCACTGCAGCATCACTCAAGTCCCAGCTGTCGTCACAGATCATCCTCCACTGCTGGCTATGAAGCACCTCAGCTCTCCTGGCACAATGAATTGGGCCATTCACCAGCCAGAGAGGAGGCACTTCTGGAATACCTGCACAAAAAGCAACTGAAAAAGATAAATGCACACAAATACATTGCACCTGAACCCTGCTGACACATTGTAGGGGACGAGTGCCAAGCAGGGTGTCCCATGGATGAAAAATGGATGGCTAAAGAGGACATTTTGGGTGTCCATTCAGGGTTACCCCAAAGTCTGTGTGGCACTGCACTGCCTGCAGGCTGGCAGAAATGTGCCAGTTAGGACTGGGAGTGGTATTTCAGTCTCCCAGCCAGTAAGGCATGCTAATGCATCCCTTCCAAGCAGGCACGTTTCAGATGGTTTGTTTGAATCGCTGCCGATGCTACAGTGACACGGGACCCTGTGCCTGCTCTGTATAAATAGCAATCTGCTGGGCTGAGCTCTGAAATAAAAATCTAATGTTATCTACAGACGAAACCTGTAAAAGGGAGCAATTCAGGAGCCTCCAATTAGGTGTCTTTTCCCATTTGAGATGCGTTGGGGCATCCTTGCCATCCTCCAGCTGTGATGTCGGAAGGGTGTGGGTCTCATAGCTTCAGGGTCGTATCAGTCAGCCCCATGTAGATGTCTGCATACCGTTAGGTGTCTTACATAGCATTAGGTACCTATGTCCAGGAACACGATGCATGCCCAAATAAACTGGGTCACGTATGTGAAGCTTCGTAATGTCCATCAGTGAACAGACTGGCCAATGCCCATATTGCTTAACCTTCTTTTGGCCTTACACTTTTTACTCCAGTTACTGCAATATTCACCATGTGTTCTGAATAATTTGCTAGGAGAAAGCAGATTATGCTAATGTATATTAATAGACACTTACTATTCCTTGAAAACTCTCATGGCTGGTAAAACCAGCTGAATTGGACAATAAATCACCTTAAAAAGCGTCAGCCAACCGTTTCCTGCACTGAAGCAGTGTGCCAAATAAAATTAGTCAAAAGGGGAGGTTAAAATTAGGTTTTTAACAGAGGGTCTGTCCTGTTCATGGCTGAGAACGCAGCACTGGGTGACAGCATTTCAACCAGCTCAGCTGCAGGCGTGCACTTTGCTATGTTCATGGTAGGGGAGATGACTCCTCCTGAAAGAGCGTTGAGTTCTCCTGAAGTTTCCCAAAGCTCTTCATGGAAAGAAGGAGGGACTCCAGGAAAGCTCTGCTAGCTTCTCACTCTGACATCCCAGAAATGTAGAAAAAAATGGCTAAAAGTTGAGAAAACAGGATGCCTGATTTTAAAGAAAATATTGGAACTGTTTAGGATTGCCCTGAAAGACTATTAGACTAGGTTTTCGAGCCTGGATAAAGGTCTGCTGGTCTGATCTCATAGCTGACCTCGCTTTCAGCAGGAGACTGGTGTAGAGACCTCCTGTGGTCCCTTCAACCTGAATTATCCTACGAGCCTCCCAATTGCTTTAAACAAAGCAAGAGGTTTCTTCAGGACTGCAGATTGCAAGAGACACTAGAGAGAAAACTGAAAAAGCACTTAGATACAAATGCTGTAAAGACACATTCAGGGGTTTCAGGTTTCTAAAATTCTCTGTGAATCCTGAAATGGGACATTTTATTTCTTCTCATGATAGAATGAAATGGACTTCCCAATCAGCCAGAGACCAAGACTTTCTGACAACACTGCTTAGTTTTACTTGTGATCTTCATGTAAAAGTGTAGAATGGGTTTATGATTAATAGCACACACTTGGACAGAGAAGACCTTCCACCAAGGGTAAAAATCTTTCCTCCATGTTTTCCAACACCATTGAAACTGAGACACAGAGAGGGGTTACCTGAGCACACCACACCAGCACCCTCTCCATGCTCGCAGTTATGGGACCTCCAAGACTGAGAGAGGGCAGCTTCATTCCCTGAGCAATTCACATCGTCCGGCCAGATGGGGTCAGGCCCTTGCCCAAAATGAGCTGAACCAGGGGCTGACAGCGCTGCCCCACAGCCCAGCTGCCTGCACACAACTCTGGCTTCAGCTGTATCCCAGCCATCATCACACACGGCTCCCCACTGCTGCTCATGAAACACCTTGACTCTGCCAGCGCAACGATTTGGACCGTTCAACGAGCCGGATGGGAGCTGGTTCTGCAACACCTGGACCAAAACACAATTGCAAAGTGTTCAAGGAGCTTTGCATGCCTCAGAGCTCTGTGGAGAGGGCAAAAACCCCTCCTCATAGGGGTCTTGTGCTAAAAAAGGTTGTGGACGTGGATGTTGATCACCAGAGCATGTGAGCTTTGCTACCTAGATGAGCCAATTCGTACCTGCAGCAGATTACTACTGGAGAGAGCTTCAATAAACTGAACTCAGGACCTGAACTCTTGGCTCAGGGCCTCAGGGTAAGCTGTAGATGCTGCCAATGCCATCACTGGCTACACAGCACTCCCATTTTCTGCAGAGGTCAAGGATGGCCAGGGCAGCCTGTTCCCCTTGTTTTTCCTTCCCACAGCATCTTCCCAGAAATACTCCCCAGCCACTGTGGCACAGGTCTCTCTGTCACGATGTTGTGCTGCTGTGATTTCAAGTGGAGAGTGCCCTTTACCTCGTTACTCAACACTACCCTCCCGCACATCACTCCACAGCACCTGAGCCTGCCTTCTCCCCGCTTGGCCCATACTGCAGATGGAATTTCAGCTACCTAAATACACATGCCCATTTTGGGAGCCAATTTATTCTGTCTGGTTTCCAGCTGCTGCTCCAGAGGAGCACCGGGTCCTCTGTCATATTCCCCAGCACTGTGCAGGTATCTTGGATCCCCTAAGAAATCTAAAATAGCACTGGATTCACTCCTTCTGTATCTCATGGTAAAATGTGTCCCCCCAGCGCCACAGACAACTATTCCTGAAACATAGCCCCCATTGCACCCCACATTACATGGCATAACAGTACCTGAGCAGATCACACCAGCATCTTCTCTGTGGTTACAGTTGGGGTCTCCCCAAGACCATGCTCAGCAATCAGAGAGGGCGGTTTCAGCCCCTGCACGGTTCACATCATCCAGCCAAATTTGGCCAGTTCCTTGTCCAAACCAGGCAGAGCTGGAGGCTGAGACCGCTGTCCCACAGCCCAGCTGCCTGCACACCACTTGAGCATCTGTTAAATCCCAGCTGTTGTCACAGACGGTTCCCCACTGCTGCTCATGAAACACCTCGACTCTCCCAGAGCAGAAATTCAAACCGTTCACCAGTCGGATCGGGGCTGGTTCTGGAACACCTGAACCAAAAAGGTAAGACCACATAAGTTTTATTCTGGCAAACACATTCCTGCTAGCCATGTCAGCAAACGCATCATGTACCCGTTGGCTTAGTACAACTGACAAGGACAAGCAGCATGGAGAAAGAAAGTTCAACGTGGTTGTTTTCCCTCCTCTTGTCCCAGAAGTCAAGGAAAGGTGTTGTCCAAAACCGAGGACTTCTTTCCCCCTCTGTCTTTAACTAGAAAGATACCTGTGCCCAGACAGCAAATGCAGGTAACTTTACTGACCAAGGGAAAGGACTTTAGCAAGAAAGAACTCTTCAGGAGAACAGTGAGAAAACTGGGGTATGATTCATCTCAGCTAGACTTGGAGCCCTTAAGCATAAACTTCCAGGGGCTTGCCTGAGCATTGGTACCTGGTGCCATCTGAGAGGCCCAGGGAATCCCAGACATCGCAATGGGGTTGGCAGACTTGATGCAGGACACAAGGGAGATTGGTGCCCTTCTGGATCTGCAATTAAAGACTGGGTGGGATATAGTGGGACATCTCAGATGACACTAGACGCCTATGTTTAGGCAACTGAACCTCACTTTTACAACTCTGCTGAGGACGCTCGGTACCCTTAATAGTCAATGGAAGGAAATGAGTACTGTTGGGTTACAACTTCTTTAATCTGCTTTGGGCACCTGCATCAGGATGGGCCAAATCCTGCCATTGACTGCACTGACTCCTAGCCGTACTTTGGTTCAGGCTGACTAAGAAGCAACAGACCTCACGTCCTTGTGGGGAACTTGCGAGCTGGAAAGCCCCTGGCTCATGTACAGGGGAGTGAATGTGCCTTGAAAAAATATTTTGAAAGGTGGTTTTGAAACCCAGAAATGCAAGATAACCAAAGTACAGAACAAGATACCAGAGCTAAAACGAAGACATCTATTTTGTCTATACTATTGACTAATAGCCAACTACTTCACTCTATAAATATTACCATGAGGATGGGCCCAGTTTAAGCTCTCCCTGAATTGCAGCTGGACTGCACACCAGGTGGCTCTCCCCTTCAGCAAGGACCCCTCTCAAGGTTAGAGATTCCTTGCCTGAGGTGAAGAGATCCCTCCTTACCCAAGGTGGAGAGATCCCTTACCCATGACAGATCCTGGGTAAGTGACTGATAGCATGGTGAATTAATACTAATGAAACGTTACTACGTTTCATAGCTACTACTAGCTATGTAGCTACTCAATATTATTATAAACATTGTATGGATAATTCCATTAGACATAAACCATTGTGCAAGTCTGACACTAAGATTGGACCCAGCTGCACTTAGGCTCCATAAGGAGTTTAGAAAGCAAGGGGGTCCACTCCAAACCTCGTGACTCAACGGGAGGGTCCTCCTTACTCTTTGCGTCTCCAGTCTCTGTGTGAATCATTCTAACTCAGTTCTAACTCAATTTTCCATTGTATGTTTCTTCCATGCAGTAATTAATAAGGTGAACCTTGCCATCAAACTTACTGAACCTTGTCAAATCACTGTTAAACTTTGTTAAATTCCATCAAACTCACTGAACTCTCTCAAATTATTATTTTACCTCAATAAAAGATATTGCTGCTTGTCTCTTTTGGGTGAGGTACATTCCACTCATCCATGACAGAGGTAAAATGATCACATAGAGGATGAAGAAGAATTAATTAAGTGACAAGTCTTCACAAAGGGATTTAAGGGATATAAAGAATTGAGAGTGACACTCTACAGTGTCATGCTGTTCTGAGAAAGGCACGGACATGTATAAATGGGAGTGCTGACTGTAAGTTATGCAAACCAAGCCTTCAGAGCTACTCAGCACTGGCAAAGCCCCAGATAGCAAAACAAACTAAAAGAAATAGGCCCAACAGTTAAGGAGAAAGCAGAGAAGAATGACAGGAATGAGAAGCAGCTTAAAAATGTGTCTCGAGGGAAATGGGAAGAAGCTGAGGAAACGGAAAAGGGACATAGCAGTATGGTAGGTGCAATGAATAAATGGTAGTAATGCACACTGCAAAGAGACAAGAGGCTGTAGAATAAATTCCAGGTAATGATAGTGAGCGCAGGGTTTCCTTCTAGTGGCAACAAAGTGCAGTGCTGCAACGCTGAGGAAATTTGTCTCAACTGTGGAGGTTTCAGAGAAGACGCTGGAAAAACATTGGTGAAAAAAGGTCTCATGAAGATGGTTCTACCAAGTGAGGGAGGAGGAGAGGTAGATTAAGTGGGTTTCTGCAAGTTTTTTTTAATATTCTTGTCTGGAAGAGAAAAGAGAGAGAAAAATGGAGAGTGTATCTTGATTTTTCAAGTGTGGTATGTTCATTGGGGTTGTCACTGGCGGCTGTAGAAGAGTCCAAGTGAGTCTACACCCTCTATAACAGGATGAATCACACCAGTCCTGCAATGCCACCATGTTTACTGGTAACTCACGTGGGAAAAAGTCCCAAATTTAAATTCTTCTGCACAGCCAGCAGCAGACTGGACTGTAGCATCACAGTGCCATGATTAGCTTTTGAATGGGAAGGAGAGGGGAACACAGATGATTTACCCACATCCCTGTTTGAAGCACTGCACTCTGTACAGTACTATGGTTTTAGAGTCATAAGACGGAAGAGGGTACCCTATGGCATTTCAAACATCCCTCCACATGCCCCAAAAGTCGAGCAGCTGGTGACACAGATGAGACTTACCCAGCACACACCACCAGCATCTTCTCCATGCCTACAGCTATGGACTCCCCATAGAGTGGTTTCACATTTGGAGAGGGCAGTTTCAGTCCCTATGCAGTTCACGTCATCCAACCAGATAGGGCCAGATCCTTCTCCTAAATAAGCAGAGACCAGAGTGGATAGTGCTCTCCCACAGCCCAGCTGTCGGCAAACAACTTCAGCATTGCTTATATCCCAGCTGTCATCACATACTGTTCCCCACTGCTGGCCATAAAAAACTTCAACTCTCCCACTGCAATGATTTGGTCCATTCATTAACCACAGTGGAGCTATTCTTGGTATATCTGAAGAAAAAAAACAAGGACAGGGATATACATTCAGTTGCCATTTGCGTGATTAAAAATAAGATAAAATGTATGTGAGCCTAATGACATCCAGGATGCATTTATCCAGTTGCATAATGTTGGGATATCTTCCCCAGTTCTTGTATTCAGAGGTAAGTGGACAGTAGACAGCGTACTGTATTCTGCAGAATATGTTAGAAAGCCAAGCCAAGGAAAGCATGCAGCTTCTGTTTACAGAAACAGCTACACACATAACAAAAAAAAGAGGAATTTGTAACAGGTCTCCACTGTGATGAAAGAGAGATCACAATCCAGATTCAGGACACTTCAAGACAGATCCTGCTGCTGAGGTGGTACATGAATACCCCTCTTGGAAATAGAAAACCTTCCCCATCATACAGATGGACACAGAGAGGGGTTACCTGAGCACACCACACCAGCATCTTCTCCATGCTCGCAGTTATGGGACCTCCAAGACTGGGCCCTACACTCAGAGAGGGCAGCTTCATTCCCTGAGCAATTCACATCGTCCGGCCAGATGGGGTCAGGCCCTTGCCCAAAATGAGCTGAACCAGGGGCTGACAGCGCTGCCCCACGGCCCAGCTGCCTGCACACAACTCTGGCTTCAGCTGTATCCCAGCCATCATCACACACGGCTCCCCACTGCTGCTCATGAAACACCTTGACTCTGCCAGCGCAACGATTTGGACCGTTCAACGAGCCGGATGGGAGCTGGTTCTGCAACACCTGGACCAAAACACAATTGCAAAGTGTTCAAGGAGCTTTGCATGCCTCAGAGCTCTGTGGAGAGGGCAAAAACCCCTCCTCACAGGGGTCTGGAGGTCAACAGGGCTTGGGCCCATGGTGTGTAAAGTGACACTAGGTACCTATGGCCTCACAGCTTGATCCCACATCCTCGGCTAGAGTTTTTGCAATAAATCAATCACCTGCAGAGTGATCATAGATGAGCACCCAGGTTACTTCCCTAACAACAGACCACCGAAATGGGGAGGAGGGAATAGAGTGCTGGTGGAAACAGTGCATTTGAGAGTGCTGAGTCCCCACTTGTGAGCTTCTACAATCCTGGCCATCAGAACTGGTCAACAAAGTTGGCAGCACCCTAGTCCCCACGAGAGGTTCAGGGCCACTGGCACGCTTCCTACAAATACAGGCTGTCCCTCGTACCCCACATCTCATGACATGCATTAGTGGTACCTGAGCACTCCACACCAGCATCCTCTCTGTGGTTACAGTTGGGGTCTCCCCAAGGTCTGGCCCTGCAGTCGGTGAGGATGGTTTCAGCCCCTGCACAGTTCACACCATCCAGTCACGAGAGGTTCAGGGCCACTGGCACGCTTCCTACAAATACAGGCTGTCCCTCGTACCCCACATCTCATGACATGCATTAGTGGTACCTGAGCACTCCACACCAGCATCCTCTCTGTGGTTACAGTTGGGGTCTCCCCAAGGTCTGGCCCTGCAGTCGGTGAGGATGGTTTCAGCCCCTGCACAGTTCACACCATCCAGTCAAATTTGGCCAGTTCCTTGTCCAAACCTAGCAGATCCGGGGGCTGAGACCGCTGTCCCACAGCCCGCTGCCTGCATGAGGATGGTTTCAGCCCCTGCACAGTTCACACCATCCAGTCAAATTTGGCCAGTTCCTTGTCCAAACCTAGCAGATCCGGGGGCTGAGACCGCTGTCCCACAGCCCAGCTGCCTGCACAAGACTTGAGCATCTGTTAAATCCCAGCTGTCATCACAGACTGTCCCTGACCGCCGCTCATGAAACACCTCGACTCCCCCAGAGCAGTTCCTCGTACCGTTCATCAGCTGGACTGGAAGCAGCTCAGCAAATCCTGTGCTGAGAAATAATAAAGACCTCAATTCTCTGTTGTGTTTTGGTCTGTGCTGACAGGGTAGAGCACTGTGCTTCTCAGTCCTGGATTGCATCTGTCTGGCATAGACAGACATTGCTCGTTTTTTCATATCAGCTCAGCAGTCCCTTGCAGCAATTTCAGTCCCTTAGAGCAGTGGTCTCCTGCTGACCTCTCTTGTTGACTAGTCCCTACTAAAATCAGCCAGCTGTGTTTGAACCTTTATCTCACCAGAGGATGACAGTTATGCCTGCAGCCTGTTACTGTGGTGGACCAGACTAGGGGGAGTAGCACTGGGCTGGCCAGCTGAGCTGGGAAGGGACAGGGACCTGTGGACTAACACTGGTCCAGGAGCACCGGGTCGCTTTACAGTCTAGGCTGTGTTAAGGAGTCTTCGCATCTGGGATCAGAATTTTGGTAACGCAGAAAGAGTTGATTGAGGACTGCTAATATCAGATGCTGAAGTTTTCTAGCTCTGGTGTTGGTGAACATCAGGTATCTGGTGCTGGGGACTGAGAGACAGGCCAGACAAATCTCACTGGAGGTGCCTATTTCCTTCACAGATGTGAAGTCAACCCACACTGTTAGATTTAACATCTGCATTTTTCACATCTACGGTCTGAGATATATACCTCCTCCTCAGACTATGCAACTGCTGATGGGAACTGCTCAGGACCGGCTGGGCAGAGCAGTGGACTGGAAGACCTACAGGCATCCTTGACAGATGCATTTTTGTGAATCTGTGTGAAGGAAGAGGAACAAGAGAAAGAAGAATGGTAACGTTTGAGACCCAGAGCTGTCAGCCATGGATGGACTGGGCAGTAGCTGACTTAGTCAGCAAGAATATCCCTCCTACTCCACATGCTCTTCTCTGCTGCACTATAAGAAGTGCAAAATTATTGTGTTGGAGAATGGCTGAGTTGAGAAAACACCCCAAAATGAGTGTTTCCTCTGTCCGCTGTAGCAAATTGGCCTCCAGAAGGAATCCATGAAAAAGAGAGCTCAGAATTGTCTATAGGTTTAGACACATCTTTTTCTTAAGCACTTTTGAAGCACTCTGTGTCACTTTCTTTGGAAGACCTGTGCTGAAGGAACTGGGCCTCAGGATCTGTCTGAAAGGATTGCCCTCAGCTTCCCCCGTGACATGACATGAGTGATGGGTACCTGTACAAACCACGCCGGCATCTCCTCCATGCCCACAGTTATGGCTTCCCCAAGAAGTGGCTCTGCACTGGGAGAGAGCAGCTTCTGTCCCTGTGCACCTGACATCATCAAGCCAAATGGGACCAGATCCCTGCCCAAAGTAAGCCCCATGGGGAGCTGACAAGGCCTTCCCAGAGCCCAGCTGCCTGCACACCACTTCTGCCTCCATCAAGTCCCAGTCATCATCACACACAGTTCCCCAGCACTGGCCATAAACCACCTCGACTCTCCCAGACCAGTGGGTCAATCCATCCACTAATCGAAGCGGGGCAGGTTCTGCAAAGCCAGAATCACTCTCATACTGTCTATCACTATCCACCTCTCAGCCTCATGTTAATGCTGTTTCTACCCACAAGTCAATGAATAAAACGTGGATTTGTCAATATATTAAGACCCTACAAACTTTGCAAAACTCTGTATGTGGCTACAGAGGAAAGACACTAATTAGCACCTTGTTACAGGAAGGGCAGGTGGAAACCAACTCTTCTTGTTTAGCCTGGAGAAAAGGAGGCTGAGGAGAGACCTCATCGCTCTCTACAACCACCTGAAAGGAGGTTGTAGTGAGGTGGGTGTTGGTCTCTTCTCCCAAGTAACAAGCGATAGGACGAGAGGAAATGGCCTCAAGTTGTGCCAGGGGAGGTTTAGATTGGATGTGAGGAAAAATGTCTTTACTGAAAGAGTGGTTAAACATTGGACCAGGCTGCCCAGGGAAGTGGTGGAGTCCCCATCCCTGGAGGTATTTAAAAGACGAGTAGATGAGGCACTTAGGGACATGGTTTAGTGGGTGGTGGTGTTGGGTCGACGGTTGGACTCGATGATCTTAGAGGTCTTTTCCAACCTCAATGATTCTATGATTCTATGATTCTTCTTCCAGTGTTGTCCAAGAAATCAGCACATTCATAATAACTGGCCCACCAGCAAATGCCTAATGGTAAACCAGCTGTGACATATGCTGCTTCTTGCTTGACCAGACAGCTGGTGAACTGGGAAGGAGTGGGTGGCTCTGGGAATCACAAAAGGAGACTTGGCAGTGTAACCTTGGGGCTCCAGTTACACGGGAGGACCTGATACTAATACACTGGGTGGAGTGTGACGGTGTGCTCCCCCGCCCAACCTGACCTTTATCTCCCATAACCCTGCTCAAGTGATAACTGCCAGGGGTGGTTGTAATGGATACTGGTTGCAATAGCTGAGCTGCGTCCAGCTCAGTCCGGCTCAAAGTGGATTCGGGAGCCAGATAACAACACAATAGCCAAGGGCTATTGTGAGCAATGCACCCACCAAACCACAGTGATTGGTACGCAAATGTGAGTCCACCATCTTACCCCTATAAAGAGTGAGCAGCCCAGGAGCCCTTTGAGCTCTCCTGCACGGCAGCGGGCTGCACGGCGGGATCTCCCCTTGAGTAGGGACACCTCTCAAGATTACTCCTCGAGGTTGGCAGATTCCTTGCCACAACAGATCCTCGGTAAGTGACGA